>NC_136744.1:19977827-20520327 GCF_936440315.1 Barbus barbus | reverse complement strand
CCAAAGCTCAGAAAAACTGTAATAAGAAATCCCATGCCTAAAAGTGTACGTCAAAAGAACACAATATGGAACTTATTTATACTTTGTCACTAATTTTGTTCATAGTGCTGCCTAACATTAAAACTTTCTATGCCATAGACCTTGATATATTGACATGTATGCCTTTTGATAACTGTGTTTTCATGATACAATTTGCCACTAGAGCTACACTACAACAAACTCTCACTGTTACCAAGTTAGACTGACCCCAGTTCATTGTACTTATTCAGCCTTTTTCATCACAAATACATTTCAGTCCTATTCACCTCAGTTCAGAACAAATCACCATATATGGGCACACTTCTCTGTATTCCAAATATTCAGTTACTCTAAGGTTTCATGAGGCTAAAAATATATTGTCAAAATTCATTAGCTCAGCACCTACACACACACACACACACATGCAAATCTGAGGATTTGGACTCTGTAAAATGAGCCCACCGTCTGACACAATAAACACAATACAATAACAATACTGTGTGTGTGTGTGTGTGTGTGTGTGTCTAACGGAGGTTTACCGCATTTCCTCTGAGGAGGACACTTCTTATTCACACATAACCAAACACACACACACACACACACTTTTAATAGGGAGGAATTATAATCACCTGAAGCAGCTGGTGTGAGGATATTTTACTACCCGAGGTGGGCCAGTGGGATGATAGAGATACGTATGCGTGTGTATGCTTTCTCTTTTTCCGTTTTGAGTTTTGCAGATGTAGCAGCTGCAGGTATTATGTCCTGGCATTTTTATTAGATTCAAATTACTGTAGTGCAATGGGGTTTTTTTTATCAGCATAAGTTTTCAGCATAAATCAGCAGATATAATAAATATTACAATGATGTATAAATATTGTAAACTTTAAATAATGCATCATTGTTTTTTTGGGGGGGGTTCAAACAGTTATGAGAATGAGAATTTTTTCATGGTAATAATCAAAATTGGGGTGTTTAATTAATGTTCAACTGTCAAGAAATTTCACAATGCAAAATTAATAAGTAAAATAGGCTACATTTTTAGAACCATTAATTTTTCACCAAAATATAATTGCCTTTTTTTTATAATTACCTATACTTTGTTTGTTTGTTTGTTTTTGTTTTTGAATTTGGGGTGAAATATAACCCCAACATATGAAAATAGCCAGTTCCTGACAGTTGTTGTGAATTCACTTTCAAGGAATTAAAAGTCATTTACTATTTTTGTGGAGGGGTTCATTTTTCTGACTACACGTTTTTGCCTACACTTTTAATCCTGTATGTCTCTTTCATTTTCTGACTGTTTTTTCCCCCCTAAATTTCTTGTTTTTTAAAAAAGAAGGTAATTTCAGTATGTTTTATATTCAGCTATGTGAATAATATGTATCTATGACCTGTACAACTCTTTATAGATAAGGTCTATGATTTCTACAGCAGAGAAAAAAATACTAAAGTATGTTTTTTTTTTCTTTACATATTTTATGCAGATCTATGAGCTCTATGCCCCTGGGTATCTACCCTGCTCAACAATTTATGAGATTTAGTTTTTTTTTGTGTATCCATATGTTTTTGTGTGTGTGACACAGAGACTACTGTATGCATTTAGGTTTATATGTGTGTGTGCAGTAGCACCAGTAAAGCTTATGTTTGCATGTTTGTTGGTCTGTTCATGCTGTCCACTCTGTTCTCAAACACACCACACACTAAGCAAGAGGTGGCTGTGAACAAACGTGCATGCATGTGGGAGTGTGCACGCATGCATGTGAGACTCTTGTGTGTGTACGTATGCGTGTGTGATGGTGTATTTGTGTGTATGTAGGTGTGTGTGTGTGTGTGTGTGTGTGTGTGTGCATGTGTATGTGCCTTAGAGTGTGTTTGCATGCGTCCATGATATTATAAGTTCCATCAGTGTGTGAATAAGTGTACAAGAGAGTCTCTAACACACACGAGGAGAGGAGAAATCCAAACACAGTATACTTACACTGCAATTCCTCACATATCCAAGCTTAGATAGAAGAGAAAACACACAATCAATATCTGTCTCACTCTGATGGCATGAGGTCTAAATCTAAATGAGGTTCACTGCTGTTAAGCTGTACTGTGCTGTACTTTTTGAGCTCTGTAATAAAATAAAACAAATTATTGTATTTTAAGGAAATAGGAGATATCAGAGATATACACTGGTAAATCTCAGGCACAATCAATTATTTACATAATTGCAAGAAAATTAACAGGATGGAAGCAAAGTTAAATGACTGAGCAAAAGCTAGAAATTGCTAATCGAGTTTATAATTTCTGCAATTTTATCAAACAGGGTAGAGTGAGAGAAACCAGTTAATACCACAAAACATCACAGAGATGATCTAATCCACTGCCATGAAATCATTATCACCAAAATTATGGTATTTTAGTAAAAAAAAATTAATAAATGATGTAAAGTGATATATATATATATATATATATATATGTGTGTATATATATATATATATATATATATATATATATATATATATATATTAAAAGAAAACTTACCAATATTACCCCCATCCTTAAAATTGTGAATTTAATATTTTATCCAGTTATAATGTATTGCATAGTAGGACTGACTCATGCCATCAGCTTGTCTTTGTGAACCGACCATGTTCAAAAATATCAGTGAAGTACAAACAATAATGGATGTAAATAAAAAAATGTATTATTGTTTAAGATGATCACAACAATAACCCAATAAAGACTCTAGAAATAGACTGCTGTTTATGGGAAAATGACTTGAACTGTTATGAGAGAGTTACTATATAAATACCTGCTTCTTTCAAACCTGTCTCTGTCTGAAATGTATTAAAAAAATGTAAAGAAAAAATAATGTCTTATCTAACAGAGTAAGAATCATTTAAAGTTTTGAGCCAGAGAATTTAGTAACAATGAAGGTTAGGGCAGAACAGAGGAAGGGACATCAGACAGAAAGAGCCTGATTGGCTGAGGGGACAGGAAGAGGCGGAGACTGGACATTTACCTTGTTGCGTTTGAAGTAGGCACGTCGACAGGCAGCAAAGCATTTCTCACTACAGAAACTCTTCAGTTCAGAGCCCATACTGAGAGAATAACGCTTCACTCCCACCTTCTGACACCACGCACACATTATCTGAACATTAGAGGTGTCCTCCTCTGGGAAAGAGAGAAAAAGACAAAGAATATAGAAGGATCTTTTCAGTCAACTTTTTTAAAAATAGTGAAATTTCAGATACAACATAAACCATTGTTATTTTTCTTCATATTACTGAGACTAAATTTACCATAAATTCAAGTACATAAACATATGTGAAAACACATATACAAGCATTGCATCTCTTTTATTTTCTTTTATTGTTATTAGCAAGAAGAAGGATAGACTAAAGTGCCTTTGCAATTCATACTCACATACCAGACGTCATATACCAGATAATATTCTCAACAACAATGTATTTTTCCACACTGATTCATCCACCACCAACATATTATAGAGTAGACAGACAGTATATAATGCAAACACATATACTCTGAGTGTCTGAACACCAAAGACAATCTTTTCCTCACCAGCCCACAAGGGGTTAAGAGAAACCTGTCATCATGCATCACCCCACACACATCAAGACTATATACGTTTGTATTTTTCTTGTGTGTGCGCGTCAGTCAATCTGCCTACATCACAGTGCATGCCACATGATGTTAGATCTTTCCCATCATGCTCCACTAACAGCTAGAAGCTTGCGGGCACAAGTGTTCGGGTTTGGGTGTTTGAAGTGTGAGCATATGTGAGTGTGTTTGGGAATGGGGGTGAGCGCTTCTAGGGGCCACAAAGACACACACCGAGCCAACTGATTCAAATGCAACTGGCATTGCCACAAACAGAAAACTGCTCACTTTTTGGGTGTTTTCAAAATGTTCAGTTTTGTAAGATGGGACTCTCAACATCAAATTTAGTATGTGATCATTTTAATGTGTCTGCCCATGTCAAATGGTTTCTCCTCAGAGATCTCACCCTCTAGCAGCTGTTTAATGATCAGATAAATCTGAGTGTGTGGAGAGAAAATGTCTGCCCATTAGACTTAACCTTTCCTCTCACCCCTCTCTCTGATTTTTCCTTCTTTTGTAATGAGCAAGTTATATTTTAAGAAATGAATTCAGAATTATGCTAAACATGTCTCCATAGGCTAAACATACAACATACTTCATTTATCAAATCCACTTCTGAACAATCAAATCGAACTAATCAGCACAAGGAGATGAGATCAGAGGAAAGAACCCAAAATCAAGAATAGTTTATTCTTAAAAATAAAAATATTATTTTTTATTGCAATTTTTACACTCCTAGCTGCAAAAAAAGTACAATCTGTTTAAGCTGCCTAATTAGCTTAACGAATGGCATGAACTGGGGACGAGGAAACTTATTTGAGACTTTTGCAAACTACCTGTTTGAAAGTCATTAATGATTTAAAGGCATAACACACTCAAAAATGAAAATTTTGTCATTTACGTACGCTTGTGTCATCCCAGATTCATTTATTTTTTTCCACCAAATACAAAAAGAGTATTTTTTAAAGTTGCATTTTTGACATGTTTGGAGCTTGATGGTCATCCTCACTCCTTTTACCTTAATTGTATGGAAAAGAGCATAGAAACTTAAAGGAGTCATATGATGCTTTTTTAAAAGATCATTATTTTGTGTATTTGGTGTATCAGAATATGTTGACATGCTTTAATGTTCAAAACTCCGCATTTGAGCAGTCAATAGCAAATACAGTCGCTGATTCAGAAGCGCCAGATTGTCATAGCAAAGTCAGAATTACCTCCTCTCCTAGGTTCACGAAACAGTCGTCCATAAAATGCATTGCTGTTCTGTTGTAAGTAATCTTAATGATTCCTAATTGCATCTACTTTTGGAAGGCCAAATAAAGTGCTTTTGCTTTCGCCTAGAATGGCTGCATCAACAATACTGCGGTTACTGAAACCAAGCCTTCTTTCTTTGCGTGAACATTTAACTGTGGCGTTAAGCAAATATTTCCACGTCATGACGTAGACATGTGGGGGCGTGTTTGAATGAGCCGTTTTAGGGGGCGTGGCAGAGTCTGAACTTTGATAAAGAATATCTCTTTGGTTTTGAGACTTTAGTCTTTGCAACTTCAGGGATCTTATCTATGCACAATCAGCTTGTAACACTCCAAAGAGAAAGGAAAACTTGAAATCGCATCATATGACCCCTTTAAGCTTAATTTACACAGCAAAGGTGGCAAAGAAGTGGTATTTAGACTGTTTAATGCTGCTTAGAGCTGACATACATGCGTTTGCACTTAAATCACAACTCTATACTTTGATACAGGAGCTGAGGTGGGTCAGAGCAGGCATAATTTAGTGTTTTTGTTATGTGGCATTGGGTCTTTACACTTAATTTTGAGCAGAGACAGAGCAGCCTTAAATCCTATAAAGATGTCTTTAGATTCAGCAGGCTGGAAAAAGTAGATACAAAGATTCTTGCCTGACAAACTGAATCATACAGAGCAACAAAGACTCAAAGTGTTCCTCTAGAACCCTCAAAATACAAACATTCACATATAAAACGGCTGCCATGGCAATTCTGTTTGTTTTTCCTCAGTACAGCCTCATTGCTCCATCCGAATCCTGAATTTAAGAGGGTTCGTGCAAGTGTGTGTGTTTGCGGAACATCCGGTGGTAGAGCAGTACATACCTGCACTTCAAAAGCCCTCTGTCACTATGCGCATGCTCATGAATTATTCAAGAGGGCCACAGGCTAGGGGCGTGGATGGGGAGGGGGGAGTTGGCTTCTGTTGCTGTGGTAGTTAGCGAGTCTACACCATCTGTTTCTCACCACATCACACACATTAACGCACACATAAATACAAGCACACATACATAGACACGCACACGAATACACCAGCGCACAGAACACTGGTTTAAGGATGCACCTCACCATGGTGCCGTCCCATCAGACACCATGACTTTGGTCTGCTGCGCTACAACACACACTCTCACCAAACAATGAGAGTGGACTCTCAGTGTCAAAATGCAAGCTCAGCTGCATTTTTTAGTTACATTTATGATTGAGGACATTTTTATTTAAAAAAATCATATTGAAATACTGTATACTATTAAACTGATTAAATCTAAAATTATTAAAACTTGTTTCACAAACCTTATGTATACAAAATATACTTTATTTCAAGACAGACATGGCTGAGAGTAATGATAACTTGGCAGTTCTATAACGGAGTGTTACCCTAAATCTGAAATCTAAATCTTTTTTAAATAAGTAATTACTTTGCATTACTTTTGTCATGTAACCTACCAGCATTGCTGCGTCACTTCACTGTGATTCACAAATCCTCACCTGTGGCTTCATGGGATAGAAAAGTGCCTGGATGTGAATTTCAGATTCTTGCCAAAAGTAGTAGGTCTTTTGGGTACTTTTTTTTTTGCCTACTTTGCATACTTTTGCCTTTTTTGCCTTATTTGTGCTTTATGAATACTATGGATTTGGACATACTTCTCTTTTCACATATTGTTTTTCACCTATTGGGAAGTATACATATTCAGATGCAGCCCAAGTATTTTTGAACAATTCATTTAAAGACTCATAAGAGTTAGGCTATTTGTGTATCGGCATGCACTGAATACACTAGTCATGCTGCATGTTTTTGTGTTCAACCAGCAGACAAATGAATATGTGTTTTCTTGCTATTATCATATGGCAATACTGTATATGGCAGATTTTTATCTCAAATGTAATTTTGACAGAAAACTCACATTCACAGCTTTTTTGTCTCAGCTCTTAGCAATTCAGTAGCGATGGCATAGATTCAAGCATTATTATAAACACTAATGTTTCAATGATATTTGTACAGTCGCAGAAACTTTCACATGTTTAGCTTTAGTATCTGAGTGAAATGGTTAAAATGTCAAATAACATGCATTAAAGTGACAGAGGGACAGTACCGCTTCATTGTTTGGTTTAAAAGACAACCAGCTCAGATATGGTGACATTTCCACAAATGGTCAAGCAATTATTAAATTAACATGATCAGTCTGATAAATATGCAAATAAGAACAGTAACACACAGTTCATAAAGTTACAGTGTGAAATCTCAACACTTGACGGATGAAGTATGTAGCCTGGGATTATAAATATGAGAACCCTGTTTGTGTAAGCTATCAGGAATAAATACAATACACATGTATTTTGTTCAGTTAAATGTGCGCTTGTCAGTTAGATACTCAAATGCATGCTTGTGCCGCTTGTGTTTCTTACCTGCTGGTGCTTTGATCAGAGGAGGCGGGATTAAGGGCACTATGATTGGCAGGCCTCCGTGCTCCTTAGAGGAGAAGGGGTTTGCAGACACCTCGGTTGACACTCCATTCCGTGATGTCGGAGTAGAGCCAGAGCTGTTGGCGTGTGGAGGAGAACCACTGCTGTTCTCCACGGTGGATGCTTTTGGCAAAGAGTTCTCTAGAGAGGACAGAAGTAATGGCGAGTCGTTTATGTTTTACAAATCAGTCACAGTGTGAAATACATAATATATTTGTCATTGGTGGATGTGACTGTCATGGAATTGAAATGGCTGCGATCAGTTCATTGTAGTCAATGTGAAATCATAACTGACCCTGTTCACATTCAGATTTATTGAGGGAAAGAAACTTAAATTTAAAAACAAAAAACATAAACTTTAATCAATTTTTAACAATCTCACATTCAGGTCTGGCTCTATTCTGGTTCATAATGTAACACCCACTTATCGCTATCCAATAACTTTCTGATGGATAAAATGAAGTACTGATATTATTATTATTATTATTGACTTTTTCCTGATTAATGTACTGTTTTACTGGGAAAGACCACATTACGGTATATGCGTATTCAGTATTTACTGCATAAGGATTGTTCAAACACAACTGAAATATTTTCTTCAGGATCAGTGTATTATTTTTTTATTTCACAAGTCATTCACAACTCTGGAACACTGAGACTCTAGCCATCTCTCAAACGCACACATTACATAACTGTTTTGACTTGTAAAATGACACAAAACTGTTTAAAATGGCTCTTACAGAGTCTAGAGAAGGCATTCTCATACTACACATACACACATCCACCTGCATCAAATAAGACAAGATTCAGCAAGGGCACCCAAACAGATTACTGGTAGATAGCAGAAAAGCCCATTTGTAACTCTAACGGCATGCTCGTTTAGAGACTATCACGGCTAAACGAGTTAATTAAGTCTGATTGTCCTTCGCCTAATCTCTCCACTTCCAGCAACGTCAACTAACAATAGTGAAATATCGTAATCTGCGGTTGTGGATTTGTCTGACAGCAGAAAGTAATTACGGCAAGCATCACATGGCAGGCGTGGTAGGTCGGAGAAATGTGGCGCTAGCTGGGAACCGTCTAATGCCTAAATCACCACATTCTTTAATGGAGGCTGGAGTATGGATTTAGCGAGGAATTAGCCAGCTGATTGTTTCGGCATCTCTTTCTCTGTCCCCACAGGGCCGCAGAAAAAAATGGCTGACAGTTTAAGACTCTCTAATGCTCTGGCACAGAGGCCAGCCAGGAGACAGCATGGAGGGTGCAAAGATAAAGCTGTGGGTTTATCGGAGGGCTCTCGGGGGAACGGCGGAGGAAGTTCACCAATTTAAGGGTGCATTCTCTTTTTAACAGCATTTGAAATCTGACAGTCCTTGTTTTCGTTTCTGTCCTTGTCAGGATTTTGTGTCTTATTACCGCTCCAGAATTCCCTCTAGGCTCTTTCTGGTGGCAAACAAGTTTGTGAAATTAACCTGCTACAAAGAACCTATGGGGAATTAAAGGACGATAATATGATAAAAAATTAATGCAAGTTATGCATATTAGTGTCAAGTGTTCAGAGGGTCTAGAAGGTATATTTAGATACTGAAACTTTCTCTAAATTTAAATTTTAAGTGTGAGCAGAGCACTGGGTTGCCAAGAAATAAGACAGTTCGAGTACCCAAATAATCTTGTCTAGACAACTAATCAAAATTACACTATCGGCAAGATTTTTTAAAATGTTTTTGAAAATAGTCTCTTATGCAGAAATAAAAACAGAAATATTGTGAAAAATTATTGCAATTTAAAATAACTGTTTTCCATTAATGATTAATGTTTTGATTAATGATGAAATATTTTAATGATTAATGATGGCAAAGCTGAATTTTTAATCAGTCTTCAATGCCACATGATCCTTCAGAAATAAGATCATTCTAATACGCCGATTTGGTGCTCAAGAAATACTTCTTATTAATATCAATGTTAAAAACTGTTGTGATGCTTAATATTTTTGTGGATATTTTAATGGATACAAAATAAAAAAAAACACCATTTGTCTGAAATAGAAATCATCTGTAACATTAAAAATGTCCTTACTGTCACTTTTAATCAGTTTCATGTGGTCTTGCTGAATAAAAGTATAAATTTCTTTTCAAAAAGAAAACAAACAAATCTTACCAACCCCTAACTTTTGAACATGTTGAGACAATCTATATGCGAGTGTATTTGTAAATCTTATTTTGCATGCTTTTCAAAGATAAATTTCTGTATTTGTGTCAGATCTCACCTTTCAGGACAGAGATGTGTTGCCGCATTTCTCCGTCAGGATAGTTGCGGATCTCTATGTCATCTGAGTCTTGTAACTCCACTTTGTCATATCCGTACCATCCAAGCAACTCATTCATGGTGTTTTCGGCAAAACTCTACAGAGAGAGAGCAAAAGAGAACAATTTAAAATTCAACTTTACTTTTTAGAAGTTGTTTTTATTGTAAGTTGTAAGGAATCCAATGCTCACGTATCTGCTAAATTCTACTAAAACCTATTTTTTTATTACAGAATTACTCATTTCATAATGCGTTCTTACAGAAAAGGCACACATACACACACACACAAACACACAAAGGGAATCTGAAAGAGTGAATAATTGCAGTCTGTTTGGGAGGTGTACTGCGCTGAGACAATCGATGTAAAAACCTCTGAGTGGCAGATTTTGCAATGCGGATAAACAAAATCTCCACAGGGAATCTTATGTTTGCATGGCTACTGTGAACCAAGGCCAAAAGTAGTTTCATCCAAGAAATCGACTAGCTCATCGATAGACCAAATCTGACTGAAAATAGCTTCAAACATTTCAGCTCCATATCCCTTTAAGAAAGAAATCTGCAGGGGCTATAGACTGACCAGGGCATCAAACAACATCTAGCTAAGCCAAACAACCAGAGAACAGAAGAGGAAGAAGCATTGTTAACAAATCAGAGCTGACCGGACCACAGCAGAATCCATGCAGCTTCAACTTAATAGACAAAAAACATAATACTTTGAGATTTTAATACCCATTTACCCTGCATCTGCTAACCAATATTAAAAACATTACCTCAAAAGAGCAGTTATACTTGTCAAATATATTAGTAGATACAATATATTGCCAAAAGTATTGGGTCACCCCTTTCTAATGAACAGGTTTGACTACTTTAGTAATTTCCATGAGTACAAATCTTAATGTTTAAGCATATAATGATATTTTAGGGAATTGTGTGCTTCTAATTTTATAGCAACAGTTTGGACAGAACCCTTGTCTAGTCTAACATGACAGTGCCTCTGTGTATAAGACAAGGTTCAAAAAGACATGATTGATTCAGTCAGTGTGGAAGAACTTGACTGGTCTGCATAAAGCAAAGTCCTAATCTCAGCTGAACACCTCTGGTGTGACTTTAAATGCAGACCTTGAGCCAAAAACTCACCAAACACCAGTGACTTGTATATGGGTACAGTCATTTTAGACACTTTCAAAACTGTTGCAACAGAGTTTTGGAAGTGCCTCCATATGTTCTAAAGAAGGGGGTGTCCCAATACTTTTGCCCATATAGTGTATTTGCTAAATGAATAAAAACCTGCTTATATGTAGAGCACAGTTTAATATATAGAGTAAGTATATAGAGAGAGTAAAAATAAGTTACATTAACTCTAAAAAATTTAATAAATAAATATTAAATTATTATTCATTATTTTTCCCACCTGTTTTAAAGTCTCAATGGATTCATAAGTCATAAGAGAGCATCTAAACATTCAGATATTTATTTCTGTATATGTATTATTTATTTTTGCCACTTTTTTTTTTGTTTTAGTCAGTCTGAGGGAGGCTCTCACCATCAAGTAGGGCGAGTTGCCATGGAGACTGCCTGCCTGCCCCGCCCCTGGGAGGGGCCGATTGGACGGGACCTGATGAGACACGAGTCAACAACTGTCAATCAAACACAGAAACTGTCAGTCAATCGCATTAACTATCAAGTATACATACTCAGTTAATGTGGTTTGTATTTACTCACCAGTGTACACTATAGCACTGCTTTTATGAACACACATAGACATGTAATCTAAAAAGGCTAAATGAGGGATTCGTTCTAATGTAATATTATATGTTATAATTTAATATAATGTTTCATAAGTATTGGATCGTTGTGCAACATTTAAAAGCACACATGTACGTTTTACAGTACAAACTGATGAACAGCCCTTCTCCATTCCTTCCCTGCACTTCTTCTGTATGGCCAGCAGGTGTCTGTCCTGCCTTTGGTCTGTAAGGTGAGGCGTCTGTTTTAGGATTGAGTTCACAAGGTCAGTCACAATGCAGTAATCACACCCTGTCCACAAGAAACCCTACTAGATTGTATCAGCACAGCATGGATCAATCTAGAATCACAAGAGTTTTTGGGCACTTCTAGGGTTCTGATTGTCTGGGAACACCAGCTGAGCTGAGTTTAGAGGGTTTAACAGTTCCTCAAGAGGGCTCACCTGACTTACAGAGTTAAGGGGTCACACATACTCATCACAGGGTCAAAGGTAAGGTCACATTTGGCTTGGGGACAGTATTAAAAAATACAAAAATACAAATTTATTTCAACAACTTTTATACATTTATTATAGAAAGAGTTAAAAATATTGTCAAAAGTGAGGAAAATATTCTCATTAAAAACAGGGTCAAACTTGATTGAGGGCCTTAGGCCAAAAGTAAATGTTGTATTATTTTTAACTATATTATATTAAAATGTATTAAATTGGAGAAAAACAAAAAATAGTTTTTTTAAAATTTCTAACTATTTTATACAAATTCGTCTATGTTGTTTATGTTTAAAAATAAAACAAAGAATGTTTTAAAAAATTATAATGAAACGAAGAAGCCTCATGTTTTTTCCCCTTATTATTTCCTTCCTTTTGTGATATGGCATGGCAGGCCAATTCAAAGGTCATGATGGGACAATCTCTGATTTAAACACTTTTAAAAATGGAGAAAAAGCTATTAAAGTGAAATAAAAGGTTTAACGCTAATCTATTCTAGTCTTTACTATAATGAATGTTTTTTTTATTTTATCCATTTAAACTACATGCACAAATATATGCATGTACATAGCCATTACAAAACAAGTTTAGAGAACACTGTTACCAAGCGGAAAACTCTGTGCTTTAATGAAATTAAAACATACATCCTCATGTGCATCACTGCTGTGAGTTAGTCTTTAATAGTGCTGCCGATCAGCTTGAGTTCTGTCAAAGGCTCTGAATTCTGCACTAAATATTACTCGATACACATAATTGCAATCTGAAATTCCCTGCACTCCTCCTCTCTGAAGGCCACCTGGTAATTTCACACGCTCTGATAAAACCAAAAAATCACTATGAAAAAAAAAACAGAGAAAAATACTGTGCTTCCTCCCATATAGAGACTAAATGAAATTGGAAATGTTTGGAGCTTTTCATGCTTGACTGAAACATCAGCGAGAAAAGTTACAAGATGCGAAGCAGCAAATCTCATTCCCTCTCTGCTGCCTTCCCTCTCTGTTCGCCGTGATTGTGATGGTGGGGGAATCGGACACCCTGCGCGCGGTAACAAGAGTAGGTCACTGTACACCGTGATAAAATTCCCTCCTCCCTTCACCAACTTTCCTTCTGACCAACCGCTCTTTCCCTGTCTCTCTCTCTCTCTTCTCTCCTCCCAACCCACACTTTTCCATTCCCTTCTTGCTTTTTTCTCTTGTCCCTCTCTCATACTGAATATCACTTTCTTTTTCTCTCTTCCATACTCTCTCTGTTTCTTTCTCCCCCAACTACCACCACTATGCTCTGCTTTCATTTTCATCTACCTTCCTTGATATCCGATCCGGCCTGTATTCTCAGCTTTCAGTTTTTACAGCTTAGGCTGCCTATTGCTGTATACATTCCTTTCTCCTCTCCCTCTCCCTCATCCCCCTCTCCGTCGGTGCAATCACCAGGACGGGGCTTATTTTACCATGCTGCACATGAAAGCAGACGGAGATGAAGGCAACACTGTCAGACGTCTCTTCTGTGTATCTGTCTCAGAGGTATAATCCTCTACAAGGCCACATTTTGTACAATCTACCATATCTCTCTGGTTCTTTCTTTTTGCCTTTTTTCCTTTGTCTCATTTCTTGTAAGTAAGAGCAAAATTAAAGCAGCACCAAAGTGAGGGACTGGGTGTGTGTATGTGTGTGTGTGTGTGTGTTGGTGGAAATCTGATACGTGAGAGGGAGAAATTCATAATTCTCAGGTCTCAAGTTCTCACTGAGGCAATAAGAGAGAAGTGCAGAGTAAAACGCAGATTATATTTACACACACACGCTCTTTATGTGTTACAGTATGCTTTGTTTCGGCATGTCGGGAGTTTTTTTTACATAGTTAGAGACCTTCAAACAGGAAGTGACTGAGAAAAGACTTTTCCTTCACCTTTAAAGAACAAGCAAGTGGACTTCCTAAATGTATACATACTTTCAGGAAAAAGTACAAATCTGTCACTGGGGTGGTCTCTTAAGGTACAAAAGCTTAAAGGTACCTTATTTACTCCTAAATGGTACATGTTAGTATCTAAAGTGAACATATTAGTACCTTTTGAAACTAGTGACAGTTTTGTACCTTTTTCTTTTCTCAGAGAGTTTAGAGCTCACAGTGGAAAGCATGAACTCACTGAGTTTAAGAACAAAAAATGAGTGAAAGCCAGAAGACGCATTTGATAATACAGCTGGGATGGAAGTATTCAACCTCGCTCTGATTTTCGCTCTGTTACCGACACCTGTTCGCACATGTATCTCAGACCCCTCAAACAGACCCTTGCTCTAAACCCTCCTCTGGTTACTCTACACCGCATATCAAATTTAGCTTTGATTCCACAGAACCTGATCTGTGTCTGTTGACGCAAATGTTTGGGGAAAAGTTTTGTTTTGTCTCCATGGCTTTGCTGTCTCCTGTTTTTCATGTTGCGTGAGGCGTAACATGCACACATTGTGCATCTGCACCGTTTGCATATGCATGGGACCACCGCCCTCAGCTGTGGCGGCGTCTCTGTGGTCTGTCTGTGGTCTGTCTGTGGTAACTGTATGGGGTATCTCTACATGGGGTATCTAGGGCACCTGCATGTGTCTGGTGAAGATGTATGGGATGTTGTTGTATGGATGTAACCACGTGTCCAGGATTAGGGAAACCAAACGTAATAATTTAAGAACTAATCTTTGAAAAAACAATATTGTTGGACCACTATTTTGAATTATACACTCATAAAATGAATGGTCATTATTGGCATTTGTGGTTCCAGGAAGAACCTTTAATATCCATGGAAACTTTCCATTGCATAAAAGGTTTTTCGGATTATTGAAATGCTTTTCATAATAAATTGCTCTTTTAAGAACTGTTTGCTGAAAGGTTCTTCCATGAAAAAAACCCCTTTGGAACCTTTGAATCCTTAATGCCTCAGAGGATACAGCTTTGCTTGTGTAGACAAATGTTGTATTTGTATTTTTCTAGGGAATGATCTTTTAAATTATCTTTCTGTCAAAAAGATGTAAATTTGATCAAGATCTTAACTTGACCATTTAAACAGAATGCTTAAATTATTCAAGTGGCCTGCCATTATTAGTGTATAAGATCACAGTCAATATCACACTTCATCACACAACTGCTTTAAAAAAATACTAATTTTTCATTATATATATTTTTTCATTATATTAATATTCATTATTAATTTTTGCAAAGAGGCATTTAATGTGCAGAATCCAATCAAAGAGATCGCATGGTGAGAAGGTTCGTTGTGGGTGGTTGTCTGTGAAAAACACCTGTGTTTAAGGATAGCTGAGGCTATTATGATTAAATTCTGTCAATTATTTGAGAAGTTCACATGATGAAGCATATCAGTGTGAAATGATGTGCCTTAGTCCAGCTTGTACACTATAAATGACAAAAAAGGTATACCACAGAATTCATCAAACTATTGTACCACCCATTACCCAGCATGCTCAGCTAATGTTTGGATATTTTATTTGCATGTTCGTATATGTTACCAAAGAAGGTGGTGCCTGAGCACCGGCAGTGTTTTGATATGGTGTATGACTATGTTATCTATGGTGTATTATATGTTAATGTGTAACACATTCTGTTATATGGCTGTCATTTAATTTAATATGCATGTTAAACATGGTCTTTAAGATATATATACACTCACCTAAAGGATTATTAGGAACACCTGTTCAATTTCTCATTAATGCAATTATCTAATCAACCAATCACATGGCAGTTGCTTCAATGCATTTAGGGGTGTGGTCCTGGTCAAGACAATCTCCTGAACTCCAAACTGAATGTCAGAATGGGAAAGAAAGGTGATTTAAGCAATATTGAGCGTGGCATGGTTGTTGGTGCCAGACGGGCCGGTCTGAGTATTTCACAATCTGCTCAGTTACTGGGATTTTCACGCACAACCATTTCTAGGGTTTACAAAGAATGGTGTGAAAAGGGAAAAACATCCAGTATGCGGCAGTCCTGTGGGCGAAAATGCCTTGTTGATGCTAGAGGTCAGAGGAGAATGGGCCGACTGATTCAAGCTGATAGAAGAGCAACTTTGACTGAAATAACCACTCGTTACAACCGAGGTATGCAGCAAAGCATTTGTGAAGCCACAACACGCACAACCTTGAGGCGGATGGGCTACAACAGCAGAAGACCCCACCGGGTACCACTCATCTCCACTACAAATTGGAAAAAGAGGCTACAATTTGCACGAGCTCACCAAAATTGGACGGTTGAAGACTGGAAAAATGTTGCCTGGTCTGATGAGTCTCGATTTCTGTAGAGACATTCAGATGGTAGAGTCAGAATTTGGCGTAAACAGAATGAGAACATGGATCCATCATGCCTTGTTACCACTGTGCAGGCTGGTGGTGGTGGTGTAATGGTGTGGGGGATGTTTTCTTGGCACACTTTAGGCCCCTTAGTGCCAATTGGGCATCGTTTAAATGCCACGGCCTACCTGAGCATTGTTTCTGACCATGTCCATCCCTTTATGACCACCATGTACCCATCCTCTGATGGCTACTTCCAGCAGGATAATGCACCATGTCACAAAGCTCGAATCATTTCAAATTGGTTTCTTGAACATGACAATGAGTTCACTGTACTAAAATGGCCCCCACAGTCACCAGATCTCAACCCAATAGAGCATCTTTGGGATGTGGTGGAATGGGAGCTTCGTGCCCTGGATGTGCATCCCACAAATCTCCATCAACTGCAAGATGCTATCCTATCAATATGGGCCAACATTTCTAAAGAATGCTTTCAGCACCTTGTTGAATGAATGCCACGTAGAATTAAGGCAGTTCTGAAGGCGAAAGGGGGTCAAACACAGTATTAGTATGGTGTTCCTAATAATCCTTTAGGTGAGTGTGTATATATATATATATATATATATATATATATATATATATATATATATATAAATTATCCTGAGGTAAATTGCTGTTGGATGTTGTCTAGAGAGTTTGCCCTAAAATAGTTGGGTTTCAGTGGTCCTCTCTCTGTCAAAAAGCAAGGCATAGATCAGTTTCATCCACAGCCCTGGTAAAAATGACAACTGGATAAAGTGACAGACTTGTGCCTGACTGGTACACACAACACCCCTGACAAGGCCAACACTCACCACAGACCTTTGGAGATGAACATATTAAATTACAGAAGAAAACAAAGATGAAAGTGTGTGATATTTTTGAAATTTTGGGAGAAATGTGCACTAAATTCAACGTATTAAACATGAGTAGTCCACAAGCTGTTATGTATAAGAACTGAGTTCTATAAGCCGCTGCCTACCTCACTCAGGTGACAATTTTCCAGCATCCTTCCATCTGCCCAACTCCGCCTTTATTCTTGCCATGATTTAATCTCCTATTTAGTAAGCCAAATGGGTATATTACAGCTTGAGTCGAGTTTTGTCCTCAAGGTCTCCATAAGCGGACAGAATACCAATTCTTTTTAACTTGTCATGTTGATAATGATTTTGTCAGGTTTTTATTTGTTCTACTTTTAGTACGAGAATGGAAAGAACATAACGGAAAACAACCAAAAAGGATTTCAGCATATGGAAGATTCACACCATTTAAGAAGCAAGGTATTTGTTCCAATCCCTTTCTTACAAAAACTGACTGTACAACTGCAAAACTACAAAAACTGACTTATTTAAAGGGAAGGTCAGCAGTGTGAAAGACAATGTAAACATGTTACATAGGCAGCGATGTATTTTCACTTCAGTTCACTGAAGCAGCAAACCTCCTCAACACTCAAAAAAAAGGACCAAAGATTTGTTTTCGTTTTGTCCAGATCTATTGAATTTTATATTTTTTAATAAATATATAAAGATAATAAATAACTTGATGATGATGAAATTTTTTTTTCAGTTTATAAATAAAAATAAAAATGTTATATTCAAAAACATATAAGTGGTGTAATGATCAGGAGATTGCAAAAAAGAAAAAGGAGTCATTAAAACGCTAACATTCCTGAAACTAAATTTTCATTCTTTATTATTATTATTTTTATATTATTATCAACAGTAAAGTTATTTTATTATGTATTAATAAAAAATAAAAATAAAAATTTGTAAGCCAATTCAAAATCAGTGATGTAACCAACATGCTGTTTTGTTCTCATTTGACATAAACAGGAAATGATATCACAGTGAAGACCTCTTGTCTATAGTCTATCGACCCTGATGATTTTTGTTATGAAAAAGGTTAGGTGAAGTCAAACAGAATAACCTGAATGAAAATTCAAGATTCATGATCCAAAAATGTAGCCTATAATAATCGTAAATAAATAATTCTAAACATAACTAACAATAATTAACATATCAATTGACACATTATTTTTAAATAATGACTGACTAATTAAGAGGGTTCCGGTCCCTCAAACCCCCAATAATTCACATCTCACGCGTAACAGCTCCAGAATAAGTCAGTTTCTGCAAGGGCAGCATTGCATCCCTCTCTTGTGTGTGTGTGTGTGTGTGAGTTACGTCAAACTGAAAGATCGGCGGCGTTTAAGGAGACCGGGGAGACGCACGCGTGTATCTCCGCTACAGGTCGATCAATATCTGTCAAATTTAGAGCCCCGGTGGACCGGTGAGCCTCGCGCAGGTTCTGTCAGATAATCACCGACTAGAAAGAAAGCGAACGGTACAAATTCACCAAAGCCACACACGCGTTTACAGTGACCGAAACACGCTATCAAATTAATAATAACACTTATTAAATGCGTCCCTGTATACCACGATGGTGCTATCAGAATGAATGCAGCTTGATCTGATAAAGAGCACAGATAAATTCTGGCGTTTCCAAAACATTAGGCTGCATGGCAGCTGATGCAAACGCTTCAGACAATGAGCACCACAAAACCAGGAGACAAAGCGCCTGTGTGCGCCTTCAAAACATACTAACGCACGGCTCTGCTCAAACAGAACAAAAAAGTGAAAGAATCTCCTAGTTCTTGAATGAACAAAACTATGATTGCATATACCAAATACCCCAAAAGGCTTTTTAAATGTGCATTTGTCACGAGCAGACAGCGCTCAGTCAGTGTTGAACAGATGAACATCTGGAGTGACCAGCGCTTCCCATCAGAACAGCTGGACAGCTGCACCCTTCCAACATGTTTTCTATTTCATTTTTGTGTTTTACTCTGTTTTCATGCATTTGTGTTGTTTAGCTGAGCGATAGTAACGCGCTAGTAGTAGTAGTAACGCAGCAGTTTGACGCGGAGACTGACGCACTGGATTTTCCATCAACTACAGTGGAGCCAGCAAGGGGATTTCACTCTGATGTGATGTGACTGTGGACATTTTATACTTTACGCACATATGACAAAGAAAAGCATATAAAAAATGTGTTTAAATAAAATCCATTATGCAATATAAACAAAATAGATAATCTCAAGCACTGGAAAGCAAGACTAGAGTGGTTTGGAAGGTGTGTGAATTAAGCTCAAAAAAAGAAACGGGAGGAAAATAATGCCGACCTGTTCTGCAAGCCAGCAAAAAAATAAAAAATTAAAGTTAGCTGATTAACCCCAAACACACAGCGCTTGAATGAATCGGTTCTCTATATTCAGTCCGAGGGCGGAGCGGCGGTGCGCTCAACGCATCCAAAAATGACAAGCCTTCATGGGCGCCAGTGAGAGAGAGCGCACGCACAACCTACCTTCATCTCTGCATTAATTTCCCTCTTCACGGGGTGAGCTGGCTTTCTGCTCCTCTTGTTTTCCGGAGGTCTTCCCTCTTTCTCCATCTCAGCCATGTTTTCTTTAAATCTCTGTCAATATTTGGGGGTAAAAACCCCGCGGGCGCACGGCACGGAGCGAGGCGGGGCCGCTTCAGAGTTGCGGAGTGGCAGCGAATGGCAGGCGTGCGAGAAGCCCCAGTGAAGTTGATGCTGCTGCTGCTGCTGCTGTGGGCTCACCGTGCCCGGTAGAGTCAGCCATCTTCTGCCTGCTATTTCTCAGCGGTCTGAGCGTGAGCAGGATCGAGCCCTCTCGGAAAGCCAACCGAGAGGTTGAGAAAAAAGAGCGAGCCAGACAGGGGGAGGGGCCTCCACCGTAACTCTATACGGCCACGCTGATCCCGGGAAGGCTATTTCCTCCCCAATTTTCCACAGATCGGTTTTCACTCAGGACTCCACGCGTGGCGGAGGTTGTCGCGCGATAGGAGTGAATAGGTGCCGTTGTCTGATGTGTTATCGTTCACCCCGCGCGCGTTATCAGCGCTCCGCAGGGGGTGCTTGATATTGTCACACGAGACAATTAATGGAAATAAAACAGTCGAGGGGTCCTAATCGTTTCCTTTTAATGAAACATCTTTGAATGGGTGGAATTATCATAGTGGATGTTAGTATTTATGAGACAGATATCTGCAGGTAATTAAAACCCGCTCTGAAGGTGTGTGTGTGATTGACAGACAAAGACTTTACAGGGGCAAAAGAGATGAGATGTATAGTACTTCTTAAGCACTGTGGTCCCACTTAAATGTCCCTAAAAACTCTCTTAATTTAGCTTGTCTGAGGTATTTTTCAGTCTTTTTCTCTCACACACAAAAATGTAATATCTGTACTGAAGCATGAGATAAGTGAAAAATAAATCTTAAATCAGACATTATTTTTTGATGACTTTTTTTGACACAGTTCCAGCAATAAACAAACAGAAAATCCATAATCCATAAATCCAAAAAAACATGACAGAAAATGCACTGTAAAAGTGTTTTACAAGAAAACTCTTTCTTTTAAGTTTTTCATCTTAAATTTGTTTTATAATTGAGTTTCTTGTCATTTCTTTGTAATCATTTGCCAAATTTGCTAGCAATTTCTGAATGAAAATTTCAAAGTACATCTTACAAATTTTCAGTGTGTTTTCAGTGTGGTTGAATTTGTATAAAGTAAAAACATGGAACAAGCACAGGTGAATTTGCAGCAAAATATCATCATCGTTATTATTATTATTATATATTATTATTTAACTGATACATGAACTTTGATGCCAACTACAAAAGATATGGGAAGTGTTTTCTTAAGTGTTAAGAACCGGGGACATGTTGGAGTGAACACAGAGGTCCATCTGCAACAAACAAATCGCATCACAAGTCTCTTCATCACTTTTACTTCATATTAAGTTAAGGCTGCTCTCCGTGAATCAAACCTTGGGTTCTGTGAGGAAGATGGAGCCTAAAAGTCTGGACAGAAAGAATTAATGGACTGTAAAGATGGAGATGAAAGTCGCATAGACTATTTTTAACAAGTCTTTCTCTAAGAAAGAGAATAATACGTATATTTAACCCTCAATAAATCACTCCCCACTTCCCTCCTTCTCATTTTCTCCATCTCCAGCCCACTGGTGAATTGGCTCTCAAGCATGGCACATGTAGGGTAGGATGGGACAAGACCTCCTCTCTCCTCTGGATCGGACCAGAGGCCGTCGTCCTTGAGAGCGTATCGACGTCCCATCCCAGATCACTAGCAGATGCGCGACGGCCTGAATGAGTGCATTGTTTAGCACACACAGCTCTGGCAGCCCCTGCCGAACATTAGCCCATGATAAACAGTTACATTCTAGCAGGGATACTGTTACCCCTCTTGATACTAGAGGAGGTGCTTCAGCCCGTTTCTCTAACAGGCCAAACTGTGTTTTCTCCAGCGTGGATTGGCTTTCACTCCGATTCGATTCCATAGCTCTTAGCCTTGTGTATCAAGTGCAGAGGAATATGGTTTGTAAACACAAGTAAGGCTCTAATATGCAATGACAAATAAGATTAGAGGATGGAATTTACATCTCTTGGGAAATGCCTGGTGGAAAAAGTGTGGTCATGAGACAACATCAGCCGTTTCTGTTCTCATTGTAATGCTTGCTTGTTTATATTGTGTGTGTATTGTGTCCACTAAAGTGAGTGTGTGTGAGAAAATGCATGTGTTAGTGTGTCTCCATTTCAAAAAGATACTTATGGGATTTCTACGAGAGGGAAGTATTACAAAAGGAATTAAAAGTAGATGTAAAACAGCTGGATGCCGGATCCGTCACTGGTTCGTGAAAAATAAACATTAATTTTACAATCACAGGGACAGATGAAGCTTTGTAAATGCAATATTCTCTCCCGTTAGCTGCATCTCTTTATTTCACATACACCACAACATAATTCAGAAACTCACTTCGTACTATCTTTAAATGTGACTTGGATCACCCACAGAGTCTACTGTATGCAAAATACAGCTCTCCATTGAAACACACAACAGCCGCCAAATGAGGGTCAACCTTGCCTCCGCTCAATATTTTCAGGAATTCAAAAAGTACAAAACAACCACGGGTTTCCAGTGCAGATTGCTTTCAGTTGTTTAATAACTACACTATTGTCAGTTTACCTTGGATGAATTTTATGCTTCTATAAAGTAAGACCACTGGGGTTAATAAATGGGGCTATGACAGAAATTTAGATGTGCATATCTAGCATGAACCTTGAGTTTTCAATTCGCATATAAAAGCCAAACATACTATATGTTCTACAGTAACTGACTTATTGTGCATTCCTCTTTATGCACTGAGGTTTACCATTATACCACAAACTAGATACTACAGTTGAACAGGAACTTTCAAACATACCACAATAACTTGCTGTCTTGGTTGCCTCCAGTTTTATCGAAGACAACTCTATAGAAAGACAAATGTTGCCTTGGAAGTTTTGGTTTGATTAAATTACTTCATGGAGCACAACAGACCTCTTAATTACGTGATGATTACAGCTTTAATTTGTTAATTAATCATAAGTGACAACAGTTGAAAGAATCACAAAGATTAGCTCAAAAAGACAAATGAAGCAGTGAGCAAACACTTTACTGCAGCAAATAAAGAACGACAGGTGAATTGAATGTGGATTCCCAAAAAGCAGAGCTCTACTACAGGAATCATGTAGCAGATGGTTGATTATTTAGGCGTTGGTATAATTTCATTGAGTGCTATTAGAAAGACTGAGTGGAGGATTTGTAAATGCAGTATAAACATCCATTTTTTAACCACTGGAGGTGTTTGTTGACAAACGAGCAGAACATTTTTGAATAGAATAAGGCAGAGGAAAGGCTGACGTATCAGAGATGTTCAGGAAACATTTTCTAAGGCTGGATTGGTTTGGTTCATGGTTTATGCACCAGATAAGTAGCTTCAGACTAACCCGATATCAAAAGCCCAGAGACAGCATGAAGTGGGTGTGGAATGATCTGGAAATTCTCTGGAAGCCCAAACAGAAGGAGGAGAGTTTCATCGATCCTGTTCAGAAATTAAAAGTTGTTGGAAGTGTCATTATATCTGTGATGATGAGGGCATCTGTCAGAGTAACCGAATAGACTTTTGGTAAATAAGTTCTGAGACAGTTCACTGTAAAATAGGTAAGTGGGGAATCTGAGATTCATGTGCCATGTGTTGGTGATTAAAGTAATGCATCCAGTCTTAAATAGAAGGTGGAATTGATTGAATTTCAAAGAGAAAGGAGAGCAGCCCTTGATTTTTCCCTTTCTGTCAGTCTTTCTCTCTATGCCCACAGCAGCATGTGTGAATGTGTAATCAACAGTTTGTTTCTCCCTCATTATTCTCAAACCTATAGGTTCTTTTACAGAATGGGGTGGTGGGGCATTATGATAAAAAAAAAAAAAAAGTCAGTTTAATCCTTGCAATGTGCAAGCCATTATCTTACAATTTTATACTCTTAATTTCAGGTTAAAAAAGACAGAAATAAATTGGTTTACTTTACTGTCAAATAGTAATAACATTTTAGGTTTTACAGATTTTATTTGGACAATTACAAAACACTGTCACGGTAACACTCATGGCACTAAAATAATGCAATAAACAATAATTTAACAAGATTTAATTTAAAACCCTACAAATATGAACGGATTTCTGGCAATGTCAATTTTCGGTTTTTCACAGTTAAAAATAAATTTTAGTTTGACTTGTCTCATTTTCACTTCTAAAAGTTTGTAAAATTACACAAAATGTCCTTTTAGAGTTATTACAGTTTTTCACCATATACTGTAGGTCTATAAGTAACTTATTGTTAACAAATTAACAGGTTTTTACCTTAGCGTTCCAGTAAATCTTTTACTATTAAAAATTATTAACTGTATTATTACGGTATTTTTTTTTTTACGGGTTACATGTTTCCAGAATCTTGATCACCTTCAAGAGATGTTATGAAAGATGCACTGCAATAGAGTCAAATAGGATAGTACAAATTTACTAGTTTGACCCAAGACATCATTTAACAGATTGAACTGGGCAAATGGTCTTAACATATTAACCTCATGAACCATTATTGAGTTCAGTTGAAGTAAAGTATATAATCATAAAAAGGATTTCAAAATGAAATGTGAACTGTGTCAACTCCTTTCTGCTTCAAACACAGTAACTCTGAAAAGTAACTTCTGTTTGAGTGGTAACATTGTGGCCAACAACAGTGTCACCATCTGTGATAGGTTTGAAAATGTGAATTTCCCAACAAAGGCTTCAGTGTCAAAATAAGAACATTATCCATCAATTACACAATTCAGGTTGTGTAAAAGATGACGTTTGACATCATTAAGGTTCTTGTGCTTAAGTAAAAGTCCCTCCTGGCTTTTAACAGTTGATACAGCTGAAGTCAACATTGTATCCCATGGGATTCATTTGACTGGCGTGGTCTCAGGGGATTATCACAAATCCAGAATAATCACACTACGGCATGCAATACAGAGTAGTGTTTCTCAACTGGTGGGTCACAACCCAAAAAATGGGTCTCATGTCTGTTCTAATAGAGTCGTGCACTACAGACTAGAAACAATGGTAAATGTAAATCCTTAAATACAACTAACCATGTACTAATCACACATATTTAGGATGGCTTGTCAACCTTTAAAAGTTAGGAGAAACCCATAATTTCCATTTATCAGAGGCTGTTAGTGTAATTAAAGTATTTTACAGTATTTTGATGCAAATTTTTGTCACACAAACCAAATTTGGCAAATGTCTGCTTGGGAAAGCTGACTGTGAATGTGTCAAGTAAAAGTTTGTGGTGAGAACAAAAATCTGCTGTTCCAGTCGACTGATTAAATAAAAGAATTTTAAAACACATTTCCTTCGGTTTGTTTAAATAGGTTTTGGTGACGAAGGGGTTAACCGCGCAGTCTTTACGACAAGCCGTAAACGGATTCGTAAAAGATGGCGACCCGGTGCAGCTGTCAAAACGTGAGAGTTTAATGTTTTATAACTCTCAGAAACCTGCACGGACTATCGGTTTGGACGAATGTACTTGCATTAACTAAGCACCATCGCTCGATCAGTGGAGGCGACTTCTGTGCAAATGAAGAGCATGATTTCTTCCCTAAGGAGGTGACATTGGGAGGACAGAGGCTGCTGGATTTGACACTAAATAAGTAAAAGAGCGTGTCAGATCTCTGATGTGAACTTCAATCTGAAAGTACCAATGAACATTCATACATTTAAATAACTGGTATATTAGTTTATCTTTGCTTTTAAAATGGCTTGGAGGTCACGGCTCTTTTACATTGGATGGAGGCATCTAAGTATTTTTTCCAACCCATCTCCATCTAACTGGACTAAAGTGGTGTCTGATGCTGAGAAGATCGTAGGATATCCAACTTCATTCATGAGTTTACGCTGTTTACTCAGCGACGAGCTCAGCAATGTGGCCATGCATGTCAGGAAGCTGGTGGGAACAAAACACCCTCTGCTTAACACCGCCAGGTACTGTGTTACATTACAGCATGTATTTCTTCTGGCCGCCAGGTGTGATTCTTGAACAAATTCCTTATGTTTAGTCGGATCTATTTAATGAATCTGTCAACGTTAGATACTTTAAAACAATTGTTACAAATAAAAAACATACTGGAAACATACGACAGTTTTATCAACACGCATATTAAACATAGCTGTAATAAACAGCATTTTAATATAACGTGCAATAATAGGCTAATAAATGTTTCAGCACCAAATCACAGGAATAAATTACAGTTCAAAATACATTCAAATAGAAAACTGCATTAAACTGCATTAAAATAATAATATTTAAAATAACAATATATACATTATATCTGATCATACTACTATTTTATTGCATGTTTAACAATTTTAACCAAATAAATGCAACCTTGCTGAACATAAGAGACTTATAAAAAAAGAAGAAAAAAAAAAGAAGAAAAAAACATACCAACCCCAAACTTTTGATCTGTAGTCTGGACAGTTTTATCAACATGCAAATGAAACAGAACTGGTTGTTATAAATAGGAATATTATTACAATGTGCAAAAAAAAAAAAAAAAATCAGGTAAGATATTATTTAGTGCTTTACTTTAAATGCACATAATAAGAAACTGCAAGAAACTGAAATGGGGCATATAAAATGCTGATTAACTTATTTAGAGCACGTAAATATGCCATTCCAGTGTCAGTGACCATGAAGTGATGTAAAATCTTTTTTTTTTGTTCGAATTAACCAGTTCACACAAAAATAAATTGGACTTACCATAACCAACATGTATGTACATCTAGTGTTCATGGGTCCAATTAAAAAAAAAAAAAAAAAAACTTTACATGGATAAGAGTCAATGAATATCAATGAGGTCACACTGAAATTGCTTGGTAACCTCCTTAGAATGATCTGGCATGTGACACAATTAATGTTAATGAAACCAAGCCTTCAGCATACTAGCATTGTTTAAACTGCCTTCTTGACTAGTGCCAGTGTGCTATCATCTGCACTTCAGCCAATCAGTTCTAACATAACCTGATTAATATTCATGATTTATATTCAATATTCACTCACTTGTGTATCACCTTCTTATAGTGATGCAGATCATTAATATAAGTGACTTTATAGGCCTCATGAGTTTACACCCTGCAGGAGCTGCTGGGTAATCTGCAGTACTGACATGCTCAGTTTGTTAATTGAGAAGCAATACAAGTCAAGTCACTTTAATACATCAATAGGATGGTTGATGTTTTCTTCTAATCCCTCTCATTATAGTCCAACATGTAAAGCTGTTTTATTGAAGAAAAAGTCTTTACGGCAAGTCAGTACATCTTGGTGACACCCAATGCGCCTTTTTTAAGTAGGTTAATGACAAGTGAAAATTAAATTTAAATGACAGTTCTTGTACAAATTGTACTTTTCAGGCTAGCCCAGTTAAAGCACGTTCATTGAGCTTAGAAGGCTTAATAAATGAGACTTTTGTCCTCTCCTAGGTCCACAGGTGAACGTAACCTAATGGTTTTGCATCTGACTCCAGATGTCCCAGGTTCAGTTCCGGTTAGGGGTGAATTAGAGATAGGAGAGTTATTGAATTCACATGAGTATGGCACTTAACCCCTAGGTTACTTCAAGGAGATTGACCCTGGAAGGGAAGTACTTAAAAGTCACTCTCAACTAGCCAAATTAAATGGCCGAATCAAAGCTGTCTCCCCCCAGTGGCTACCATATGCAGTTCCAGTCTGATTTTGTGTAACTTTGAGACAGACAGCCCACTCTGTCATACATTAGATCAAGTGTGTTTCTGGACTTTTCTTTAGTATAGCACTCTGTCTTTTTTACAATGCTGTGAGCTTTACTTTGTTACTATACATAAAGTCCATAAATTTAGCCTATGATGTGTGTGGTATTAGCTTTAGGTGTTTTTGTGTAATAACCTGATCATATTCTGATCAGTTTTCAGTGACATTATAGTTTTTAACAGTCAGAACTCCAGGGGCGTAAATGCTATTTTTTTTCTGAACCGGAATTTACCTACAAACACAAAATAGGATTTACAAAATAAAAACAAGAAAATCCCCTTGTAAAACTGAACATGCTGAAAGTTATAATTTGCCCAAATTGAAAATTCTGTCATTATTTACTCATATTTATGTCGTTCCAAACTCGTATGACTTTATTTCTTATGTGTAACACAAAAGATGATATTTTGAAGTTTGTAACCAAACAGTTTTGGTGAATGTTAGCTTCCATTGTATGGACAAACACACATAAACAAATCTTCTTTTATGCTCTATAGAAAAATAAGGTCATACTGGTTTGCAACAACACGAGGGAAATGTTGACAGAATTTTCATTTTTGGGTGAACTAACCCTTGAACTTTTTTTCACCTGAGCGCTGTCCAACTGAATGACATACAGAAAGTTTTAAGAGTGTTTGTGTGTGTGCGTTTGGTTTTAGAGAGAGAGAGAGTTCGGGAACTCAATCCGACCCATCCAGACGACAGTGCTGGAAACAGTAGCCCAAGGGTGTAATAACCTATACACCTAAATCTGATATGACAATCCATTTGGGAGGGGACCCTGTCTTCTCCCCTCAGCGTCAGTGCAGATTCAGCCGTCTCCTAAGACGCGCCAAAGATATTTATATGCACAATTGCAGGCTGGCGAGTCGGGCAGTGCTAGCTCACGTTCCGCTTCGCCTTTCTGTTCATTCTTAAAAAAAACACAGACCTCAGCGAAGTTCAGAGCAGTTTGCGGTTGCGGTAAGAGCTTGCGGAGATGTCCGTGACACGTCAGGGGAAGACCTTCACAGTTCCACACACATACAGAGGCCCTGTGACAGGTGTTCTCAATGAGGTCCTTTATGGCAGGGGTTTTCAATCTTTTATATGCGTACCCCCAAATATAATCATGCTCATGCGAGGGACCCCCATCCTAAATTTAAAAGGCATCTGGTTTCTTGTATGAAGACCCACTTTATACTGCATAAAATGAATATTATAAATATATCTAAAATGTTATTCAGAAATTATGTACTTAAAATAAAATCATACTCATTATAGTACTGTACTTATTTATTTTTTTCCTTCCAAATTTTTCTACGGACCCTCACTTTACCCCTGCTCTTAGCTGCATGCACACATAATATTTCAGACAAACAGAGTGCAGTGATGTAATGTCACATTTTCCATATGACATCATTCGCTGTGGCGTTTTGATTGATAATTACAGCTTTTTTTCTCATAGTTGCTAGGGGCCGTTCACATATGTTGTGCTAATATGGTAAAAGCAGGTACATGTTGAGTTCAACGTATTTAAAAAAAAATACATGTTTATTATCTCCTACACACTTGTGAATAAAAACTATTCAAAATGCTTGTCTATAAACGTGTACATATGCTTATAAATATGCTCATCCAAATATGAGTCATCTGATTGGTTCATTGACATTCATGCACAGACATTCTTCCACTGTATCAGTTTAATGAGGTTTTAACCTAAAGATGCGGAAAAAAAGAGAAAGGTCCTATAGGGAACAAAGACATCCATCTAGTACATGTTTTCATTGGCTAAGCAAAAAACAGTGTTGTGTGTGAACAGCCCCTTTGAATGTTTCACACATATTAAGTGTACTTTACTGCACACTTCTTGTTTGTGAGGGTCATAAACACTTTCCAGCTGGTCTGTAACGTACCATCACTCTTTCATTCCCTCTTTCCAATCATTTCTTATCACCACTCGTCTTGTTTTAATGACTCCCTGCTCCTCCCTTTGCAGTAGAGTGAGTTTGTGATTTAATGATGTGTGTGTTTGTGTGCATCTTTTGAGATGCAGTTTCTGTCTAATTGAGTAATGGTGTGTGTGTTTCTGGGTGGTGTATGTGACCAGATTATTTCAAACCGCTGTAGTTTGACCTTTGTGTTAGTATGTTTTAAAAATGTTAGCTGAAGCTGTTGGGGCTGGTGGACAGGAGGATTTTAAAAACCTGATTGTTCAAGGGGATGGTCCTTCATATGGTATATATGAGCACTGCATTTACATTTAGTGCGAGAAATCAAAAATCAGCTCATTATAAAAAAATCCAACAACCCATGGAAAAACATGTTTACGTGAGATTTTGAAATCAGCTTTTTTTAGTTTAGATATAAACATAAACAGACGTGCAAGAAAAAGGAAAATTGATACACACACACACACACACACACAAGCTAAAAATACTACATAATAAATACTATAATAGTATATAAATTTACTGGCCACAAGAAATCTGAAATCTGAGTAATGGGGGTGTGCTGATCAGGTTTCGCTTAAACCATTTATGACCTTTACCTGATAAGAATACATTTTAAGGCATTTATATGACCTACACAGTATTGGGTTATTATTAAGCATAATCTATGTAAGATGATATATGTAACCACACTCATTGATTCTCCAGTTATCAGCCACTTTTATGTATTTCCAGCTCGCTCTCGGATGTATTTCTCGTTTGTACCTTAAATGTCTCCAATCTCTCCTTTATTCTTTCATTCTGTCATGATATGTCCTGCCCACCTCTCTCTCTCTCTCTCTCTCTCTCTCTCTCTCTCTCTCTCTCTCTCTCTCTCTCTCTCTCTCTCTCTCTCTCTCTCTCTCTCTCTCTCACTGGGCTGTTTGGTAGTGGGCGTGTCTGGGTGTCATCTCATCTCGATTACCACAGTTGTGATTCATGACAAGTGACTCTCTGCCTGGAGACGGGATTACAGCCCTTGTCGTCACTGGAACTGCATTGTGCCTCATTGCCCGGCAACCAGAAACGATTGTAGCCCTGCAACGCTTGTGATATGTACATCCTGCACGACCTGCACACTACATTAAATTAATATCAGTCTGGATTTAAACTTTCTATTGTTTGTGCATGCAAGAACAAACATACAGGTCCAATTTGCCAATGGAAGTCTCAGTTGGTGCATTTTAATGACTCTATCACTCAGACAGTTCACTTCCTCATTGATACAGCTCAGATGACTATCACTCACTGAACAGTAGGTTATCATAAAACTATAGGGGCGTTTACAAAGACCACGTTTTTGCATTGCACTGCAGTGCTTTTCCATTCACTAGACAAATGTGGTTGACCTTTGTGTTTGTGTATAGCGTCTTTTTTTTTATACATGTTCTAAAAAAATATGTTGCTCAAATGAGAAAAATGCAACTTGCCCAGCATCTTGTGTTTTTAAAACAAAAATGCATTTGATGTGAATCATTCCTTAGGGGGCGGTTCACACAAAACATGTTTTTGCATTTTACTGTGTTGCTTTTCCATTCTTTCATCTTTCATCTTGTGTCTCGGAAGGCCATAACCATGTCTTGAACATTGGACTGTACTAAAATTTATATATTTATAACCAACCGTGCTGCGCGCACACACAGAAACATTCAGGAGCACACATTCAGGAAACTTGTTGTCAACGCTGCCCCGCGACTTTTATTAAAATAGCTTTTATACTGAATTGCTACATCATATTTCTCATTAAAATCATTGTTTTTGAAGTAACTAAAGTCACAGCTTCATTGTTTGCAGAGAGATGCACAGACAGAGGAAATTCACACACGCAACTCTCTCTTTCAAAATGGCCATATTTGAGAAAAAGTTTGAGCGGTTTGCATCACTGAATATAGCTGCCGGTCATTCAACATTTCTGTCGTAAAACAGTTGACCAGTATTAAATTATTTGCAACTTCCAGCTCTCTTTCAACTTTAAACTGACGCTTCGTGTTGGAATTCATGCTCTGCTTCTGTGAACATTAAACCCCGCCTACTTTGATTTGATTATTCATCACAGTTATTTTGACATTGGCGAGCGATGTTAGATTGCTGAGGCAGACCATGCTGAAAATGTATGCAGCAAATCAGTTCAAGAATTACAAATATGGGGGGTGGGGTGCAATTTGGCCATTTTTAATTATTGTCTATGGCCCTGGCGTGTCATAAAAAAAGTTTTCCTTTTTTCTTTCCCCTGACATAAAACGTGAATCTGCGTGAATGGCCCCTTACTGTGTTCTTTTTGATAGCACTGTTAAAAAGGTTAGTTTCAAGGTCACTGTTTTATATTACATCTTGTTGTAAAATGTAGTATATCTGCAACAGAGTTTCATATTTTTGCCATAAATATTACTTTAATTTAATTTAGTTTGAAATATAATAGGATTGCAGGGTGTTCATTTTGAAGGAAAATAAATATCAAGTTTTATATTATGGCTATACATCTGTTTTCTCACAACTTCCCTTTAAAACGGAAGTGGGATTTAAAAAAGTGGTTCTTTATGTTGGAGAATTGTCATTATTATGTTTCTATAAAATGATCAAAATGCAGAATATTTATTTTAGAGGAAAGAGGCCTTTGGCCATTTTTGCGACTGTGTCTTTAGTAGGCAATTATAAGAAAGTTATTTGTATTATATGTATATTTTAAACCAATAATACAGCCGAGTAAAGGATATGTGGGGCTGGACGCCTTTGCACAGAACCAGCCACCAACCATCATGCAGATGCAAATTAATCATGATGTTGAAAGGCAGACTAGCTCATAACAGCGATGACCTCTGCCTCCAAGACCCCCTTGTGGAACTGTGATTAACAAGCCCGCGAGTGTCTTTGTGTGTCTGTTTCCTCCTCCGTAGAGAGAGAGAGACAGTGAAAGATGGAGAGATGGGAGGTGAAAAGAGGGTGAGATTGTATTGGAATGACATGCTGGCTCGTTAATATGACACTGTGCATTTCATTTAAACACAATTAGGACATGGTGAGGCTGGATGGTCACACACTCTCACCCACACGTACTAGAAACTTTTATTTTCACAAAGTTGCCAGATGACAGTATTTGTCAAATTTTAGTTTTAGAGGGCGTTCAAACAGAATACGTTTTTGCATTCCACTGCACTGCTTTTTTGGTTCTCTATGTAAAAATGCGTTAGATGGACGTCTTTATGGTGGCCGAGAGAACTCAACGCGCTGCAAATAGAAAAAAAACCCCTGCAAATTAAGAAAACAACTTCCTCAATTTTACAACGTACATGCTCACAAATGCTCACAACAAAACCCAAAAAAGAAACGCACTGCAAATACAAAAAAACGCCTGCAAATTAAGAAAACAACTTCCTCAATTTGACAACACACACACTGCAAATGCTCACAACACAACCAAACAAAGAAACGCACTGCAAATAAAATTTATTTGGTTGTATTGTGAGCATTTGTAGTGTTTCTTTATTTGTTTGTGTTGTGAGCATTTGCACCACCTGCTGTCAAACTGATGAAGATGTTTTCTTGATTTGCTGGTGATTTTTCTATTTGCATGTGTTTTCTGAAGTTGCAGTGCGTTGAGCTCTCTCGGCCACCGTACGTCTTTGACTGTTGCGTTCTCGTCTTGTGCGTGACCTGGCATTTTCAAAACACATTCAAGTTAAAAAATCAACTGAAAAAAACATCTCTAGACCTTGCAATTTTTTAATTTCACTACCTGCAAAAATGTTAGTGGTTTTTGATTCTTGCATGTGAGGAACTCACTAGTAGGTGTTGTAGATGTTTGGACATTGCCATGTGGTTGCTAAGGTGTTCTGAGTGTTTTTGTTGTGTGTGTATGTGTGTGTTTCTATGTACGATCTCATATTAATTTCATTCAAGTGTTTTTAGGGCGCTATACACTTGCTAGGGCCTTCTGGGTAGGTGCTTAGCAGTCCATATAATCTTCTGTGGTTGCATTCTAATGAAATAATGCAGTTGTCAATACAATCACACATTTAATATGCTAACTGAAGCAACTTCTAAATATAAAAGGTTCAACCAAATTCCATCAAAATTTGGTTATGAAAATGTATTTCATCACTGTCACTATGGTTACAGGTGGTATTAATGGCTACGGGGATGCACTGTATTGACTCTTTCACACAGACAGTATTCAAGCTGTTCCTGGCCAGGAACAGGATATTTTGAGTCACACCTGCTAGTAAATACTGTTGTCAATTCTAAACTGTGTGAATATAGTGTGAACTTAGATTCATCTTGAGTCCCTCCTTCAATGCAAGCCTATTTATTTTAAGTCTATTTTTATGTCTATTTTATCAAGAGGTTTAGATCCAGACCCATGTTGACCTTCTACAAGAGGTACCATATTTAGGCAGTTGTAGATATTTGCTAATAAATACTTGGTCTTGATTTATAGAACAACATATAGATAAAAAATAGTTACTTTTATAGTGGCTGTTCTTATGCCATAAGTGTGCGTATCATTTCAGTAATTCATTGAGTCTCATCAGCAGTGAGCAGAAGCAGATCCTGGTGTAACTCTGCAATCTCTAGCTGCTTTTGATCATTAAAGCTCTTTAATTAGCTGAAGAATCACATTTCTGCTCTTCATAGCACCATTATTTCTCATTCTGAAGGGTCTGATGGGGAGTCATGGCCATCAGCACAGAGTACTGACCAATAGTTAGCCTGACTCATTAATGGATCTCACAAATGACTCAGTGAAAATGTGCAGTTAATGCTGTTTTCTTGGAGCACTTGCATGTATTTTGGAAAAACTACAGGAAGTTGATTTGTTCTTTTTTGAAATATTGCCTCTGCACTTAGGAAAAGTACTAACTTATAATAATAATGATAATAAAAATACATTTATCTAATGCGTAAACATGTTACTGTTCAAAAGTTTGGGGGCAGTAAGATTAAAAAAATAATACTTATTCAGCAAGGATGCTTCAAATTGATCATAAGTTAAATGTATAATGTTACAAAAGATTTCAAGCAAACGCTGCCTATTAAGCAGCTCAGCTGTTTTCAATATTGATAATTAGAAATGTTTCCTCTGAACCAACTTACCATATTAGAAATATTTCTAATATATGTTGTGGCACTGATTTATTTTCACAATTTTATTTAAGCTAAAAATATATAAAGAACATATATACAGTATGTTATGTGATTTGTAATTTTATGTTGTTGTTTTTTTTTAATAGGGGATTTGTGTACGACAGCCGGAATAATCTACAGATGCGAGGTCTCATTGTGCTGCTAATGTCAAAAGCAGCCGGTCCATGTCCCAGTACCAGTGACCCGATTCATGACAGTATGGTCAGCGGCATCTACCCCAGGTATAGATACCTTTCTTTCTCTTTTTTACTGTTTTTTTTTCTTTTCCTCAGTATCATGGGACTCTAACAGCTTGTAGCTTTGGCCATTAGTGAGAAATGACTGCTACCACACACAGGCTTCGAGAAAGTGAGAGAGGGAGGGAGACCAGCCTGAAAGATGTTTGAAAGACAGCAAGAGAAAATAATATGGAAAGGGCAAGGACTGTTTTTGTTATGTATGGACATTGCTAGTTTACACATTAGTCCATAGACTTCAAAGTCCAAAGCCTATACTGTTTCATATTTGATTCATGAATTTCTAGGTCTCTAAATTATCAACATAATTTTCAACTTTGCTGAAACACCTACTGTACACCTAACTTTGCTGTGCACAATCTGCTATATGCATCCTGCCCTCTGTTTAATAATTAATACTTTTTTATAAATAACACAACTACACCAAATGCATATTTTTGCTCAGTTTGAATTTTTTCCTACTCGAATGTCAGCTCCACATTTTCACTATATCATAATATATGGACCATAAAATCCTGATGTTTCAAATTTGAGATAAAACACATTTTTATATATACAGTTAGGTCCATATATATTTGGACACTGACACAATTTTCATAATTTCATCTCTGTATGCCACCAGAACAGAATTAAAAATAAAACAATCAAGATAAAATTGAAGTGCAGACTTTAAGCTTTAATTCAAGGGCTTTAATTTTTAAGCTTTAATTTAATTAATTATATTTTGAACAAAAATCTAACACAAAATGCTTAGGAATTACAAAAATTTTTATACACCGTCCCCCCCATTTTTAGAGGCTCAAATGTAATTGGACAAATTAATATAATCATAAATAAAATGTTAATTTTTAATATTTTGTTGAGAATCCTTTGCAAGCAATGACTACCTTAAGTCTGGAACTCGTGGACATCACCGGAGATTGGGTTTCCTCCTTAGTGATGCTTTGCCAGGCCTTTACTGCAGCTGACTTCAGTTGTTGTATGTTTGTGGGTCTTTCTGCCTTTTTGTCTTCAGCAAGTGAAATGCATGCTCAATCGGGTTGAAATCAGGGGATTGACTTGGCCATTTCAGAATATTAATTTTTTTTACCGTCAAAAACTCTTGGGTTGCTTTTTTTTTTGTATGTTTTGGGTCATTGTCAATTTGTACTATGAAGCACCGTCCAAACAACTTTGCTCCATTTGGCTGAATCTGGGCAGAGAATATATCCCTATACACTTCAGAATTCTTCCGGCTGCTTCTGTCTTCTGTCACATCATCACTAAACATCAGTAACCCAGTGCCACTGGAAGCCATGCACACTCATGCCAGCACACCGCTCTACCATGTTTCACAGATGATGTTGTATGCTTTGGATCATGAGCTGTTCCAAGCCTTCTCCATACTTTTTTCTTCCTGTCATTATGGTACAGGTTGATCTTAATTTCAGCTGTCCAAAGAATGCATTTCCAAAAGTGGTCTGGCTTGTTTAGATGTTTTTTTTGTCAAAGTCTAATCTGGCCTTGTTTGCACCTTGTGGTGAACCCTTTGTATTTGCTCTCATGATGTCTTCTCTTAATTGTAGACTTTGACAGTGACACGTCTATCTCCTGGAGAGTGTTCTTCTCTTGGCTGGATGTTGTGAAAGGGTTTTTCTTTACCATAGAGAGGATCCTCCGTTCATCCACCACTGCTGTCCTCTGTGGATGTCCAGGCCTTTTTATGTTACTATGCCGCGAGTGGGGCTTGAGGAAGTGAAGCGATTTGAAGTGATTTTAAATGATCTGGTCTGGTGACAAATGCTTTTTTAAAAGTACAAATATTCCACAGTCTCTCAAGGTCATGGAAAGTCATAGTACTTACAAAGGAATTGGCAAAATGTTGTTTAAGCAATCAAAAAATATACCATTACCTTCTCTGCTGCTCTGTGAAGAAGGCTTTGCAGTCTTTGAAATAAATCTAATACACTTGTGAGGTATTATATTACAGCGGACACTGTTTGTTAAAGTTGTCTTCAACTCTTTAAATAAAGTTTGCCTGCTGAAATCCACACCCTGATGATGGATCTTCAAGCCGCAATGCATTAGTTGTGGTTTTTAAAGTTGTAGCTGTATTTTAATATAGCTGTTTTAATATCATACCTTAATTATTTTGTTTTACAGACCGCCGTCAGTTTTAGATATTGTATATCATGTCAGTTTTAGGAGTATAGCATGTCACACCGCAGGACATGTCAACTTCCCAAAAGTATTGAATGTCAGCATATAAGTGCTTGCTTGTGTGTGTTCGGAGGTGGGAAAGGGGGAGAGAGATTAATAAAAATAAAACAAATAAAAAAATCTTGGCCGGGCATCAGGATTAGAGAAGTTTTTAATTTGGACACCTTCAAAGCTACAGGCTGCTGAAGATTTTTTTTCGGAGACGAAGAGGTTCACATTTCATCTGAGGCCAATTAGAAATGTAGCCCTTTTCTCTTTCCATAAGTGAAAGTGAAAAAAAGAGCACGACATTTGTTTTTAAAATGTAGCATTGAATTCGGAGAGAACAAGATTTATTGGAAAACAAGATCTATGGTAACCGTGTTGCATAGACAGATCATCGGAAACAGGATATGAAAGTGTGTAGGGTAAATTATGTCCAGTTAAGGACAAGAAATTGACACACACGCAGCACACACACACTTGTGCATCCACTTCCACTGCTGTGCCTCAGAAGGACTCTTGCTACAAACAGGCGTGTGTGTGTGTGTGTGTGTGAGTTCCTTGGCTGCAGTGCCAGGGAGTTACCAGAAGCGGCTGTTGTACTTGGCAGCGTGTTTGTGTGTGTGCACAAGCTGTCTGAATGAACTCTTTCTCTCTCGCTGAGCGGGGAAAGAGAATGTCAAAGCAAGTGAGAGGAGGGACCGGCACTCATCGCTATACCTCTCTGTTTTTTCCCCTCATTTTCTTGCTTCTACATCCCAACGTTTCCCTCTAAACAGGAAGTGACCTCATAGTTCCACAGCTGGGAAGTGGGTGTCATGGAAACAAGATGGTGATTTACTTGCCCTGAGACTTGTAAGACTCAAGGCTGACCCATTGTGGGTGTGTGTCTGTGTCTGTGTGTGTTAAAAAAGAGTGAGGTGAATGATGGTGAAACATAAGCCCCTTTCACACTGCACATTGGTCCCGGAAAATTGCCGGAGTGCCTTCTGTGTGAACGCAACCACGTCCCGGGATTGATTCCGGGATCAATCCTGGGTTGGGGACCTAGTAACATTGCCGGGTTCAGTCCTGGAACGAGCGCTGTGTGAACAATGCCGTAAAGGCCGATGACGCGCGTTATCATGCGACTCTTTTACCGGGTGTTTTGAAGGCAGATCAAAGTTCACACAATGAAAAATGTGTAAACTGGAATGAAGCAGCGATCGGAGCTCCTCACTATCCGCGCTGAAGCTGAAATCGTTCACCAGTTTAGTTTTTTTTTTCTTTTTTTTCGCCAGTTTAGTGAAATGGTGCATGGCGCATTATACACATCACATGAAATGTCACGTGTCTTTACGGGATCTTTACGGGTTGTGTGTGAACGCACGCACAGATTCCAGAAAATCACTGGCAGTGTGAATGAACCAAAATCTAACAATCCGGGAACAATTGCCGGAACACATTACCCGTGTATTTTCCGGAATCTCTGTGTGAAAGGGGCTATACACACACACAATTACCCACATTTAAGGGATATTTTACCCAAAACTGTCATTTACTCCTGTATGACTTTACTCTTCTGTGGAAAAAAGTGAATTTGTGAAAAATATCCTGGCTGTTCTTTTTATAAATGTCAATTAGAACTGAACATTTGAAGCTTTAGAAATTCCCCCAAAAAGCATAACAGGTGGTCCATATGACTTACATGCTATATTCTAAAAATTTGAAATAGTCCCAAATTTAAAAGAGAAGAGAATGATGTCAAACATAAATCTGAATTAACCAGACATTCTTCTGAATTTGATCTTTTTCAATGAATCTAGTTTATGAATGAATAATTCTGAATGATTCATTTACAATCTGACTGAACTGTTTGACTTAGGGCTGTCGCGATTCGTCGATTTTAGACGACTAGTCGATTTTTAAAAATCGTCGACTTCATTTTGCTCGCGTCGACTAATCTGCCAAATACCGGAAGTGGCGCATTTCACAGACGAGAATGCATAAAACACATTATTAGACTATTTTCCAAGGCCGCATGATATATTAAACTCATAATTAAGCATAATTGTGAATTCACAAACGCTATGATTTAATTGAATAATTATATGCGATGCAGTTCTAACAGTATATGCTCTTTAATTATTTCCATGCGTGTAGGTTAAGCACTTGCGTCTCACAGTAGCTCCACAGAAACTGTTATCATTTACATGTGGAGCGTCTCAAACTCATCTCTGCATGTTGTTGTGAGTTTGTGTTTATTATAACCTTCATCTGGGAACGCAGCGCGCGGCATTTCATCAGATTTGTGAGGTAAATCATTTATAAATCTACACAAACAGAGGATATACATCGTGATTTCAAAATAAAAGCTCAAACCCTCACTCTGAGTTTACACGGTTTGATGTCCACATATTAATGTAATTACAGCGGCTATAGCATTTCTGTCCTAAAGAAATGGCCAAATATTAAAGATTAAGTGGATATTTGGATTAAATGGTGCTTGGTCAATATTAAACAGTAATGTGTAAAAATAATCATCAGGCCATCAGCGCCCCTGCAGGCCTTTGTTGTGATGCGTAATCTACATAAGCTCTATTGTTTATAATACATCATGTATTTTAACAGTTTTGTTCAATAAAACCATATGATTTCTTGCTTTCAAATACTTTATTTGAACTAAATATTATTGCATCATTGCTATTATATATGTATTTTAAGACATTTTAAAAGCTATTGTTCACTTAAATCCATTTTTATTACCACAATTTTTTTTTTTTATAATTATAGGGCCCTATGAAATCCATTTTATTTCCAAATTCAGTTTTTTAAATTTGATTAATCAAAAAGCCTATCTAATTAATTGAGTTTTACAGTTTTATCTGTACCAAATTCTGTTTTCCATTATTTCTGGATTCCATTTTAATTGTTCCATTTAAATTTTAATAATAAAAAGCATCTCCAAATAAATGATTTTATATTAAAAAAAGTATTTTTTTCAGAAATACTGCACATTTACATTTTTCACCTAAATAAATTCTGGTAAATAATATTTCTGGTAAATGCTCCTTTAAAAAGTGTTTTTTGATTATAATTTTATTATTAGACTAGAACACGTGGATATGTTGTCATTCTCACACTATAATACTGAACTTTGTTTTCAGTGACTGAGATGGACACTTGCTTCTTGCACTCTGTTGCACTTCACTTTTGCTTTAAAAAAGGATTTCATAGAAATTTGGATTTCATTTGGTTTAATAAAGTATTTAAGTAATTTTTATTTATTTCTTTGCGGGAAATTAATCGTTTAGATTAATCGAAAAATTTGTCGATAGATTAATAAAAATAAAAATAGTCGTTAGTGGCAGCCGTAGTTTGACTCGATTTAAGAGAGAAGTAGCAACTCATTGTTCATGAATCAGACGTTCTTCTGAATCAGGTCTTTTTTGATGCATCAGTTGATTTGGTTTACAATAAATGATTCAGAATGATTCATTTACAGTCTGACTAAACTGTTCGACTAACTTACAAATAGATAAAAATTAAAAAGAGAAGTAGCAAGGATTTGTTCATGAATCAGACATTCTTCTGAATCAAATCTTTTGATTCAGTTGATCTGGTTCACAGTGAATGAGTCTGAATGATTAATTTACAATCGGATTGAACCATTTAATTCACTAATATATAAAGAATCAGACATTCTTCTCAATCTTATATTTTTTCAGTGAATCGATAAAGAATAAAGTAAAGAATAAACATGTATGTGGTAGTTATCTCTTTTTAACATATAGAGCTTTTTTCTTCCTCCCTGTCTGTATTTTTCTTTTTCTTTGTCGATCATCTCTCTTTCCTTTCAACTTTCCCCCTTCCCTCCCTGCTCCGATGACACCTTTTGCTCTCTCGTTCCTGGTTAGAGGTGTGTTTGATGGTGGTGATGGATGAATTGCTGTGCTGCTCTCCTCCTCCTTGACATGCAGCATTTGTAAAATGTCCCTTCGAGTCACTTTCTCTCTCTCTCACACACACACGTAGTGTTGTGTGTGCATGTGAGGTGGATGGAAAGTGTGTGTGTTCACTTCTGACAGAAATGCTCATGGTTTGGGGGGGTGGGTATGATCGCACACATGCACGAGTGCATCTCGCTGAGAGAGACGTCTGTTTGAATGATTGCTCGACAGTTCTTTTAAGGGACGTGTGGAAAACGAGTTTGACATTCAGCAGACTTTGGCTGTGTATGAAAGCATTGTACAGTGTCCATGTTTGTTTGGTTATCTCCTAAAGTCCCCTTGAATTTGTTTTAGATCATTAGACATTATGGCATCCTGGAAGAGTGTCTTGTTCTTAAGGTGGTACATGCAAAATACTACCTGTTTAGTCAGTATATTGTTTAGTCCACATATTTTAATGCAAATTAGGATTTCGCAAAAAAAAAAAAAGATGCTGGATGGAATTTAAGACCAACATAAAAATGCATGAAAAATTTATGCACTCACTTAAGATGGTTACATTGATTAATTCGATAAGAAGACATGCACATATACTATAATGGAAAAATAAAAATTCCAAGATTTGCTTCAGAGAATTGCCTCAAGTCATGTGACAGAATAATTGCATATTTTTATTTTGCACCAATTTCCCTGAAAGAGATGGAATTGCTGCTTTATTCGCAAATAGTTTTTCCAATATTCAGATTTTTTGCAAGTTGATGTTAAATTAATTTGACATTTTATGAGTTCAGATGTTACACTAAAAATGAAATCTTACTCTTTTTCTTAGTTTTTTTTTTTAACGATATTAATTCTTTTATTCAGCAAGGATACATTAAATTGATCAAAAGTGACAGTAAACACATTTATAGAGTTAAAATATAATTATATTTCAAATAAAATCTGTTCTTTCGAACTTTATATTCATCGAAGAATCCTAAATAAAAATGTACACGCAGATGTTTTCAATGTTGATAATAATAGGAAATGTTTCTTGAGCACCAAATCAGCATATTACCGGTAGAATGATTTCTGAAGAATCACGTGACACTGAAGACTGGATATGACTGCTGAAAATTCATTTGAAAATGTATTTAAATAGAAAACAGTTATTTTAAATTGAAATAATATGTCACAATATAATTTTTTCTACTGCGTTGTTGATCAAATAAATGCAGCCTTGGTGAGCGTAAAGGGCCTTTCACACGGAGTCTGTAATTTTTGTATGTTTTTCGTATTTGTCATCCAAAAAATTTGTCACGCACAAACGACTCTCAAAATGCTTGCTACGCAGAAAATTGAACCCGATGCAAATTTTTTCATGACGGACAAAAGTTTCGAAGGCAGTGTGTAAATGTGATTCACACAACTTGAGGTCGTATTTATTTTTTAATGTGCAAAACGTTTGGATGAGAATTTCAAACTCACTGCGCAAGGACATTTAGAGACTTCTTTCAAAAACAAAAAAAATCTTACCAACACCAACATTTTGAATGGTATTCATTTTTAATATATATGACACACTGTATACTGAATAGAGCAGACTGAACAGGAGAAACAGTCTTATTTAGTGCTGGTAGTTATATAGGTGGTTTCTGTGGTGTTGTGTGTTTAAGAGTTGAATTCACATTATAACGAGTTTAGAAGCAAACCCTTCTCTGATCTTTCATTAAAACATCATCTGGCTGAGATACTGTGTGACAGCTTTAGTGATGCTTTTGGTCAACTGACATCTTGACCTCTAAGGTGATCTGCTGTGAGTTTGCAGGCACACGCTCCACTGCGCTTCAGGGTTAAATTGGCAGAGAAAATGGAGCAGACAGAGAAAGGGGGCGTGTCAGGGGGCGGAACCCCTCTGCACCATGGCATCGGTTGCTATGCAACTGAGTTCTGAGACTATTTATACTCCCTGTGCTGCCCCTCCCACTGACTTCAAAAAAACGTAGACGGCATAGATGCAGATTTGGGGGAAAATTAGATTTCGATTCAACTACGGCTGTCTGCACACAGCCAAAACACTGCAGCCAGCCCATGGATGAAGGAGACAAAGACAATAAAAAATCATTTCAGGATAGAAAACTATTCATTCAAAAACACTAGTTACAAATTTCACCACTATTACTAATGAGTGGTCAAATCAGCAGCTTACTGCAGCTGCAAGGTGTTGAAAAGGACATGCACACCTTGGCCACATTCACACTGCAGCTAAATGTGGGCCAAATCTTTTTTAAGGGACTGACAAGAACTTTTAAATGTGGCATTAAAATAGTCAAACTTGGTATGCTAATCTGAATTAAATAAATGGAGGCAATTATTATGAACCTGATGTTCCGTGGAGGCTGTGAAATTACACATCAATTAAGAACAAGGGCAAGGAGGCGGAAAAGGGCCGAAATTGTATTATTGGCATTCTGTGGACTCATTGTCTTCCACATTAATAGAAATGAAGCATGCCAATGATGGTGAATGATCATGAATGATAAAACCCACATTATATTAGACTGTTCACCCTGTATTTTTAATTTATTTTTAATTTTGTGATTAAATTTTATTTTTGCATTTGTAATGTATTGTAATTTATCAGTTTGCCATTTTATAAAACTGAATTAAAATGTCATGCATTTTGTGCTGTTCGTGTTGTATATATTTTTATTTCTTTTTCATTTAGTGTATTTTTCCATTTTTAAATAAAAAAATGTCACACTTAAAGGGCAGTATTTTTTAATTATTTATTTTTTTAGTCCATTTTTATTTTTGTTAAAAATATGATTTGGGCTGTTCACAATATAATTTAAAAAGCAGACCCGTGCCATGTGTGAACATAGTCCTAAAGACTTTTTCGGGGTCTGAGATCACAAACCTGTTCTAGAAAACAACTTCTGATATGCATTTATAGTCAACATAAAATGCCATTCACTATTCACTATGCATTTTGCTTCCATAATCAGATGAATGTTGGGTGGGACTTCACTGTATCCATCAAGATTGATTAGGTTTGCAAAATGTGGACATTTCATATTTACCAAGATAAAAAAAGAAAAGTAGAACCCTACAACTCTTGACTTGACATGAGAGATACATACAATTACACTTCTATAAAGTACGTTTGAGTTTCCCCAGTAACTCAATTCCCCAGTTTCCACATTAACATCTCAGATCTGTTTTTACCCGTGTCAGCTGAAGTGAAACTGACCGGGATCGGTGGCTGCGTGGACAAGAGAGCTCTGCACAATAGGGATGATTGAGCCCAGGAGATGGTCCATTAAAGAACAGCATTTAATGACAACAAGAATTATTGCAGTGCTTTGTAATTACCCAAGCATTAACTAGCACGTGTGTGTGTGTTTGTGTGTGAGCAGAAACGGCCACAGTGATTCTCTCACATCACCAAACTGAAGAGAATCTCTTCATCAAAGATGCTTTTTCTTCATTCTCTCACCCTCTTTTCTTTCCATGTCTCTCGCTCTGAAGGAGGGGTAAGTGGTCATCAGCGCTAACGTCTCTCTCTTGTGTCTGGAAGGTGGTTATCGCTGAGACCTCAATGGTCCAATCTGATTATGATCCTGAACCCGGCAAATCAACATTTGATTATAATGTCTGTGAGATGGCGTTGTGATAATCGGGCTCGTCTGATAATCAGTGGCAGTTGGTATTTTGTGAAGTGCATTTTGGTCACCAGGACACTTGACACTCTCTCTGGTTTATTTGTTCTGCAGAAGAACGTTTGGGTTAAAATCACTTCCTTTTCGTATAAAGTGTACTATAGCATCTGGGACTGTTTATAGATCTAATGCCCTCTCAGAATCACAATATTTCTCTCTTTCTGTCTCTTTGTCAGTCAGAGGAACTTGGCTGAGATCACGGAGCTGATTCACACGGCCTTCCTGGTGCATCGTGGGATTGTGAATCTGAAGGAGTGGACGAACTCGGATGGCCCCCTCAAAGACATGCAGTTTGGGAACAAGATGGCTGTTCTGAGTGGCGATTTCCTTTTGGCGAACGCCTGCACAGGATTGGCCCAGCTCAATGACACCAAGGTACTAAATGAATGCTGTAAAAAGTCTCCAGGTTTTTCCATTGCCTGCTCTTTGCTTGTTCCATGCTCAGTAATGAAAGAAACCCTGCTCTGAGTTTGCTGTTGTAAAATTTGAGCCCAAATAATAATCAGTACACATTTTCCTAGCTACAGTATTTACACTACCATTCAAAGGTTTGAGAACAGTAAGATTTAAAAAAGACATTTATAATGTTACAAAATATTTCTATTACAAATAAATTCTGTGCTTTTGAACTTTCAATTCATCAGGATTCCTGAAAAGAATATATCAAGGTTTCTAGAAAAAGAATATTAAGCAGAACAACATTTTTCTACATAGATGATGATGATGATAAGAAATGTTTCTTGAGCACTAAATTAGCGTATTAAAATGATTTCTGAAGGATCGTGTGACAGGAAATTTCAGCTTTGCCATCAAAGGAATAAATTGTATTTGAATGTATAGCAATATTTCGAAATATTGCTATTGTTACTGTATGTTTGATTAAGTAAATTCAAAGTTAGTGAGCATAATAAGTGAGCATGTTTTCTTGAAAAAAAACTAATATTTTTAAAATGTTACCTCTCCCAGACATTTCAATTGTAGTGAAGATGAGGACATAGATTTCAGTTGTTTTTTAACAATATACATTTTTTTTTAAACATGGACTGTCCATTATTTCTAAAAGAAAAGGGAAGCGTTTTTATTTACTTGTGTATTTTAACTTATTTATTTTGCATGTTAAGGATTAAGAAATACATTACTATGAATAATTTATACAACTGAGAACATCCCTGTAATCCCCAAATAAAGGTTTTGTCAGATTTAGCTTACTACTTATATTTTTGTGCCAAAAATATAGTTAAATAAACAAACACATATCTTCATGCTGGAGGTGTGAGCCTCTTTTTTTCATCACATTTGTGTTTTTATGCAAAACACTGAAAAAAAAAATAATAATTTCACCGGCTTCTGACTTCCTTCTCAAAGACTTTGTTCTCCACGCTGTACGCTGTGTGTGTCCTCTCTTGCTAATTTCCATATACTTGCATTCTCCCTCATTCTCTTGCGCTCTTTATATGTGTGTGCGCGAGTGTGTGAGCATATGTCTCCTACACCCCTCATTAAGTGTCAGTGTTCTCTTCCAGCTCTAATTAGAGTCGCAGTCAAAGCACCGTCTAACTGCATGCGGCCAGCAGCCCCACTGCCTCGCTCCACTCAGGGTTACAGCATCTCACTAGAGCATCTTTTTGAATATCTTACAGCGTTATGAATGGCCAGTACAATACATCACAACATTTTACAGTAGTGTTTCCCAGCCTATTTTTTGTAATGCACCCCTAGAGTCCTATTGATTTTGGTCAAATACCTCTGAAAGGTTGTTATTTTTAACTGTTCTGTTCTAGCTGCTTGCTACTTAGGCTGGGCTTGAAATGAAGTAGACCATTATAGGCTACTGAATTGAAATGCGTACATAGGCAGTAACACCATGCATCATACAAATGGCACATTTGACTATGACTTCATGAAGGGAGAAAGGCATAAAAATGCATAGCACACAAAATATTGGGTGCATATATATTTTTAATAGTTTTAAACTACATACTTTTTAGTATAGCATGAATAAAAGTGTACATTACTGATCAAAAGTTTTTGATCTGTTTTTTAGTGTTTTGAAAGCAGTGTTGGGTAAGTTACATTCAAAACGTAATTACAGTTACTAATTACTTCATCAATATTGTATTTAAATTACTTTACTAATTACTCTTTCTGAAAAATAACTTAGTTACTCAATAAGTAACTTAATTATTCAAATCGCTAATTAGGCTACATCTTAAAATCCATATAAACCTGAAATTAAATTAAATTTAAACTCTTTATTCTTTCAATTTGAGTCAAACATGTTCTTATGAGGTAAATTCCTGATAGTAAGTCGTCTTTAAAAAATGATGAAAATTAGATAAATCTTGATTTTATTTTTTTGGTATCTAGGTGAAGGCGTTTGCGCGCAGGTGACTACATATAATGAGCTCAGATACGGGAAAGACTGTACTTCAGTTTCATACGGATAATCAGATAACATTCGTTTTCGATTTGAATTCGTTCATTTAAAAGTAGACACTTCAGGCTTTCAGATACAGGAAAGACTGTACCTCGCTTTAGTTTCATACAGATTACATAATCAGATAATATTCGTTCTCGATTTGAATTCGTTCATTTAAAAGTTGAAACTTCAAGATTTTAGATACGGGAATGACTGTACCTCGCTTTCATACGGATTACGTAATGAGGAATATTCGTTTTCAATTAAAATTAGTTCATTTAAATGTAGAAATTCCAAGCTTATACGGGAAAGACTGGCCTAGCTTTACTTTCATAGGGATTACATAATCAGAAATATTAGTTTTTGATTTGAATTCGTTCATTTAAAAGTAGACACTTCAAGCTTTTTAGATTCTATTGATTTTAGTCTTATATGTATCTGAGTATTTAAGGTTTCTCTGTGAATCGGGGAAATCTGAAACTGAACGGAAGGTTGAAGCTGCTGCATTCAATTTTATCTTTAGATGGTAAATTTAGATTTCAAATTCAATATTGATTTTAGAACTGTTGAAATTATTTACTGTATGTAACAAGTACTTTATAAGTAACTGTAATTAAATTACCTAAAAATTAACAGTAATCCTTTACTTTATCTTTTCAGTGGATAAGTAATTTAATTTTAGTTACTTAGTAACGCATTACACCTAACATTGTTTGAAAGTCTCTAATGCTCACCCAGACTGCATTTATTTGATTAAAATAGTACAGTAAAAACAGTAACAATATTATCACAATATTAATGGCAGTTTTCTATTTTAATATATTTTAAAATGTAATTTATTCCTGTGATGCAAAGCAGTCTTTAGTGTCACATTAAGAAACTGAAAAATATTTTTTCTTCTTACCAATGGTTAAAACGCAATGGAAGCCCGTTTCCGCCACTGAATAAAAAATAAAAAAGGTAATTGTGACTTTTTATCTCAGAATTGCAAGTTTACATCTCACAATTATGACTTAAAAACATGCAATTGCAAGTTATTAAGTCAGAACTGTGAGATATAAACTCGCAATTCTGAGAACATATCAGACCCCCTCAAAATTAGGCCTTTAGAACTCGCAATTGTGAGTTTATATCTCACAATTCTGAGAAAAAATGTCAGAATTGTGAGGAAAAAGTCAAAAGTGTCAGATACAAACTCGCATTTACGAGAAAAGAGTCAGAAAAACTCACAATTCTGACTTTATTTCTCAATTGTGAGTTTATATCACGCAATTCTGAGAAAAAAAGTCAGAATTGTGAGATACAAAGTCGCAATAACCTTTTTAAAAAAAAAAAATTTTATTCACTGTCGGAAATGGGCTTCCATATAAAACAGTTGTTCATATAAAACTAGGTATCTAGGCCTAAACATTTTTAATTTTAAAAACAACTTTTTTTCATGTTTCTTTGATGAAAAGAAAGAACAGCATTCATTTCAAAATATAACTTTTTGGAACACATTTGATTAATGTAATGCATTCTTGCTGAGTAAAATGATGAGTTTTGTTAAAGAAAATGTATTGACCCCAAAGTTTTGAACAGTAGTGTATTTCTAATCAACAGTCTCACATCATTTGATTCTCATTTGATTCTCACATTTTATAGATTTAACAAGGTCAAAGCAAAATCTTGCTGAAGTACACCTACACTGGGATTCACGGTTTTAGAGGAAATCACTTGTCATATAATATTAACAGTCTAAGTAAAAAGGGATTTTCACTACAAACCCTAACATTTCATCTCTCTGTGTCTGGGTAACACACACAGACACACTCAGATGCACTAAGCGGGAGTGTGCTGACAAGATCTGTCACCAAGTGCGGCTCTAGAATGCAGCTCTCCCCGTGGAGGAAAACAAACTCTTTTCCTTCTGCATAGCCTCAGACATACACACGCACACTCAAGCTCACTTTAATGTGTGCATGAGCGGACATGGAAATGACTGCAGGGGATTTAGATGATCAGCAGATTGTGGCGACTAATATAAATAACAGATTCTGTGTTGTTGTTTTTTTTCCCTCAAGAGGAGCTCAGCATTCAGACAGCCAGGTATCTTAGTTGGGACTCACACCTGATTTTTGTGTGTGTGTGTGTGTGTGTTAGGTAGATGGTGTGGTTTAATAAATTGGGTTTAGGAGTATGTGTTGGCGTGTTCTATAGCACCTCCTGCTGGACGAAAGTGGAAGTCTGTCATCTGTTTAGTGTTTTTTTTTTTTTGTCTACTTGTCAGACATAAAAATATTAATTATAAATTTTATATATATGTATTTATTATTATTATTATTATTTGTTTTTTGTTTTTTTTTTAAACAAATTGAGATCAATAATGATGGTTTTAACCTTGCTAATGTAATTTTTTTTTACAGACAGAGTTTCAAAAGTTTGTGATCAGTAATTTTTTAAAGAAATTAATACTTATATTCTGCAAGAATGCATTAAAATGATTAAAAATGACAGTAAGCGCATTTATAATGTAAACTTTTGAACTTTCTGTTCATCAAAGAATCCTGACAAAAACATAATTTTCCTCAAAAATATGAGGCATCACAGCTCTTTTCAACATTGATAATAATAAGAAAAGTTTCTTGAGCAGCAAATCAGCATATTAGAATGATTTCTAAAGGATCATGTGACACTGAAGACTGAAGAAGATTCAGTTTTAGCCTCACAGGAATAAAGTACATTTTGAAATACAGTATATTCAAATAGAAACCAGTTATTTTAAACTGTAATAATATTTCATATTTCAATATTTCAATAAAAATCTTACCTACCCCATACTTTCATACAGGATTGTATATGAACTAACACTAATACTAACTAATAATTCTATACTTTTAATTAAAAATCAATAATAATGCAAAATGTCATTTCACTGTCGGTTAGACATGCTTGATACATTTTTCTCAATTCAGTCACCATTAGCAGCTGTGGACAGAAGGTCATTTTGAGCCTCGTTTTTAGTAAACACGCACACACATACTGAACAGAGTGTGAGTAAAAATCTTGTTTTGTGTGAAACTGAACCTGTTGTTCAGCGAACCGTGTTTAAAGCCACACACGCTCTGTTCTGAACCACTGAAGTAGTGATGGACTGACAGGATGTCCAGCCAATCAGAGATCATACTCTTTAGCTGCAAGTCAAAGTTCTACAGATGAATTTACAATTAGCAAAAGTGATTAAAAATATATTTTAAGTGCTCAATTTTTAATAGTCCCTTGATGTAACTGGCATTCACCCAGCCAGAACCGGCCGAGCACATCTTCTTCTTAAAGCTTCTGTCTATGTAAATGAGGGCGAGGCCCCTTTGCATTAGCGGTTCAGTTAGCGTGAGGGCATTAGCGGTGGAAATCAGACGTTCCCTCTCCGCAGCAAAGCGCTTTTTCCCCCCTGATTGATCTGTATTATGTATCACGGCCTTGAGTGGGATCCTGACTTAGTAGACTGTGTGTGTGTGTGAGTGAGAGAGAGTGGGATTCTGGCTCAACACTAGTATAAACGGTAAAGGGATCCGCAAGCGGCTGTCTCCTCTTTCTTCTCCTCATAGACCTGTCGGCGAAACACGACTCCAGCTGGATTTGGGAATGAGACGAGACGGAGGGAGGGCAGCTTATTTGATACTTTCCAAAAAAAGCCCCCCCACTTCTCACACACACACACAAACTCACACGAAAAGGCATAGACGTACACAAACACACAGTTGAAACACGCATGCATTCTCTCACAGACACACTCACATGTGCACACTTTAATTTCTCCGTGTGGAGTGTGTGAAGCCGCACATCTGGCTGCGCTATAGGGGCTCTCTGTCTTCTCTGGGGAGTCAAGTTCCACACTGTTTCCTCAAAGATCTGGTTACTCAGAGGGCAGAGAGAAGGAAAGAGTGAGAAAAACAAAGTTTGAGAGAGAAGGTTTGGGGAACGGAGAGGAGTAACATAATATTAAATATGAGGAATAGCCGAATGTCTGGATGGAAGGCCTCTGCTATTCTAGTTCCCTGGAGATTCTGCCTGTGGTCTTATGATTCAACAGGCAGGCCTTTCGGGAAAAGAGGAAAAAGAACGACAAAGGGTGAAAAAGAGGTGGAGAATGTAGCCTAGGGCGATGGATGAAAGGTATAGGAAAGCATGTGATTGAATGATAGAAGGAGCTGTCAGTGACTTAGTCCAGCTGACTGTTGTGGAGTAGATGTAACGGAGTAGCGCCCCCCTCAGGATCACTATAGTTACTACATGATCTAAAGTACTAAAATGTAGCAAAAATGTACCCAACATTGAAAATTCAGACGTTATTTATTCACTCTCATGCAATTCCAAACCTTTGTGACTTACCTTATGGGGAACACAGAAAATGTAATTTTGAAGTATTGTATTGGCTCTTTTTAATTATAGGGTGAAGTCAGCTAAAATGGGCCATGTTTTGGTAAATGACTTATAATACCATCAAATAAGCTATGCATGAGATCTAATGATATTCTTATAAATTAGCATGGGTCTCTTAAATGTATTTATATTTTTTAAATGTGTATTAAGTTTCTTTTATAAATTAAACTTTTTTTTATTTGAAAGAGCATGTCAACTCAAAACATTATTCATAAACCTTTGTTGGTAAGCTTACTTATAATTGCTTTAGTATCCTTATTAGTGATTAATAAAATTTACAATGTCAGTCTCAATTGCCTTACAATTTCTCTGACAAGCTTCATGTAACACTGCCCTGCCCGCCTTAAAACACTCAGACCAATAAAATTGATTGATTGAGCCGATGCTACAACCTTATTTGAACCATTTTAGCTGACTTCACCCTACTCAGTTCTTTGAGCTTTCAAAGACGCAAAAACACTACCAAAGTTTTTCATAATGACTTTTGAATTCGTATAACTACAATTTAAGTCTGATTCGTTAACAGATCATTTAGATTTATTTGTGAACTTTATTAACTGATTAATTTAAAAGATATGAAGCAAACAAATTTTTCATTTTCAATTGCTACTTCACTCATAAACTTCCATGAATGTATTAAGGTGAACTAGATGCATGTTTTTACAAAATAAAATGTTGATTTTTTTAAATTAATTTAGTGCTTTTTTATTATTATTATTTGTTATACGAATATTTTTTATAATTAATGTTTTATAATTAGCAACATGATTAATATATATTTTTTGATAAGGGATATAGTCTGCTATATTTATGTTTATTTTGCATGTACATATTTGAAGTTCAAGAGAACAGTCCAATCAACGCTCAACTATCAGATGATTTTCTGTACTTTTGGTGTTGAGCATTTTTTTGGAGTAGACTTCTGTGGTTGTGTGTATTAAAGAGAGAAACTGAATCAATAATCTTGTGCAGATGGCAGAGTCCTCATTAAGGTTTGCTGGTTATTCTATCTGTCCCTCAGATGCTCCTTTAGAATGAGTGGACTGGAAGAAGGTCTTCCCATATTCCCAAACTGCTCATGTCCTAATAAATACTAATTTCAGAACAGATGGGGCTGATCTGTTATTATTCTGAGAGTCTTCGTTTATGTGGAAAATATTTTGCTAGCCTAAGTGGTATAATGTTATGTTTGTTCTAGGTGGTGGAGCTGATATCCAGTGCAATCGGAGATGTGGTGCAAGGAATCTATCAAGAGAGCTCCACTTCTGCAGAGGTGCGACATTCAGCCCGCTGCACTTACCACATATTGCCACCAGTGGCAAACAAACAGTATTGACAAAAAATAAATAAATAAATAGTTTCTTGAGCACTAAATTAGCATATTACAATTTCTGAAGGATCATGTGACACTGAAGACTGGAGCAAACCCTGCTGAAAATTCAGCTTTGCCATCACAGTAATAAATTATATTTTAAAATATATAACAGTTGCAGTAATATTTTACTGTATTTTTATTCAAATAAATGCAGCCTTAGAGAGCATTAGAGACTTCATTGAAAAACATTACAGAACAGTAAAGTCTCTGTTTATGAATCATTGTCTTTTATTATATTCCCATTATGTCACCTATTTTATAAAAGCAACCGCTCAAAGTCATGTCAATTACTGTAAATCACAACCTCTCTGGTTTATTTTATTAATAAACACGTGCCATCTATGAGACGTAATCTGTCATTGCTAAAATTAAGTTTTATTTTCCTCATAAATTAATGAAAATTTAGTACCAGAGGAATCTTTTTAGTGTTTAATGTTTCATATTCAAAGCTTTCAAAACAGAGCTAAGACTGGACAAGCAAAACATCTCCAAACAAGCGAAACACAGACTGACTTAAAACTTCTGCAAACCGCTCAAAGTAAATAATGAATGACAAAGTTTCCTGTGTGAGGCGAGGAGGAGGAAAAGTGATGAAGACCACGTTTATGCGAGAGAAACTCAACAAGGGAGAGAGAGAGAGATTCAAGTTTCTTATACCCTTTTTAGAGGAGACGTTTCCGAGCAGATGTTTGCATCACCTTCCCTCCTCCAGTTACACCAACCCCCTACCGCCATACCACCATTTTCTTTTTTATTCTCTTGTTTGGCATCCTTAAATTTTGAACAGTCTCAATGTTTTCTACAAGTTTTCTGTGCTTTTGAGGTTTGTTTATGATCTATTTTAGCTCCCCAAATAATCTCCATAAACAACAACATTCAAAAAATTGAGGTTGGTAAGACTTAAAAAAAAAAAAAAAAAAATGTTTTTGAGTGTATTCTTTTATGCTCACAAGACAACATTTATTTGATAAAAATACAACAAAAACAGTAATAATGTGAAATATTGTCATTTTAAATAACTCTTTTCTAGTTTAATATATTTTATGATGTTTTTAATTAATTTGATGGCAAAGCTGAATTTTCATTACTTAGAAGACATTTCTTATCATTATCAATGTTGAAAACAGTTGTGCTGCTTAATATATTTGTGGAAACAAAATAATTTATTTGGAATATAAATTTTTTGTAAATATCTTGACTGTCACTGATCAATTTTGATCAATTTAATGCATCTTTGTCTATTAAGTACGGTAATTATTCCTTTCAAAAACAAACAAACAAAAAAAACTTAATGAGCCCAGAAGAGTAGTATTTATAATACATTAATGCTTATTTGATTGAGTGTTTCTGTATCCTGAAGGAGGGCACTCTAACAGTTGCATCCTGGGAAGACCAGACATTCCTGTCCCATGGTGCTTTGCTTGCTAAGAGTTGTCAGGCAGCGATGAAGCTGGCCAGACATGGTAACGATGCTCAGAATTTGGCTTTTCAGTACGGAAAACACCTCGCTCTGGGACACAAGGTGTGTATGCACAGTCACACAAGTGCATTGTGGGCAGAAGCTGCTTGTCTGTATGTTGTCTTATCACGTTACATTCTCCTATTTTCGCTTTGTGTAGAAAGCTCATTTCATAAAATTCATGGATATATGTGTGTTTTGTAGCTAAACTCTGATCTACAGCCATTCGTGAAGAGCGGGTCAGAACCGGCTGTGTTTAGTTTGGACTCTGCTCCTGTAGTCTTTCACAGACAGATCGTTGGACCTGAGAGATGGCGGCACCAGCTAAAACAGGTACCAGACAACCATATCAGAACACGTGTGACGTTCAGCTGTGTGATACTTCAAAGCCTCTCTGTAAAATAACCTGGTGAATCTCACGTACTGTAATTCACTACAAAATGATAATTTTTTTGTTATTTTATTGAGTTATTTTAAATTGTAGCGATATTTCACAAAATTACTATTTTACTGCATTCAGTAGTTTAAATAAATACAGCCTTGTTAAAAATAAGATTCTTCTTTCAAAAACATCATAAAACTTTACCAACCCAAACTTTTGAAATGTAGTGCGTAGTACCATGATGCATAAATATTTTCCAATTTTAATAGATTTATTCACATTACAGTGATGAAAAAGTCATATGTGAGCTATGTCTCAAGGCAGCTAGCAGTCAGTTAAGCCAGTTTTACTGTATAATGTTTGATATTTTAACTGAGCAGACAGTATTTATCATTAATTGAAGTGATTCTATAAGATTTTAGCCTCTAGACTGGTGGCAAAACACCATTACGGTTCAGATTTCATTGTGTCAGCATGACGTTCTCTGGATTCGCATTTTTCTCTCTTCATTTCAGGTTCAGAATATGGCTAGACAGATTGATTACACAAAGGTAAGCGACTCGTGTTTTTTTATTAAGGGAGAGGGAAAACAATTGCCTCATTTTAGTGTCTACTTATTCAGAAAACTTGTGTTTCACTGTAAAAGTGACAAAATCAATTGATTATTTTCATTTATCCAATGAAAAAGTGAGATTGTCTATTGAATTCAAGAGAAATCAATCCTCCTGGTCAAACCACTAATCAATGATTTCAGCCACAATCCTTCTGATAAAACATTCAAACATTTATGACACAAATCGATTCCCCAGGAGTCATGAAATAATTCCCAGGGTCCCAGTGTGTATGTGAATGTTTGCAAACAAACAGAAATAGAAGTTAATGTATGATAATAAAAAAGTTGTTCATGCTTATTTAAATATATATTTTTATAAGATAGCGAAACCTTAAATTGCCTATTAATATGACAAAAAAACAGTCCCTAGGAAAATAAACATACTAAATAATATCTTGATAGTCTAAAAAAGCACACAAAAAAAATGGAAAGTTAGAGAATAGAAAATATCATTAGCTTAGTATCAGTGTTATTTATTTTTATTCCGTTTTTATTTTAATATTTTCTGTTTTCAATTTAATTTTAAAGTTTTTGTAATTTTGTTATGTTTTTGTGATTTGTTTTAGTTTTTTTATATATGTCCATGTACTTTTTATTGTTGTTATTATTATATTTTTTTCAGTTTTAATTATTTTAATACATCAGTTTAAACTAAATTACCATGAAAAATATTGCCTTGGCAATTAACTGAAATAAGTTTTATTTCAGTTGATGTTTATTTTATTTCAAGTAACAAAACCATTTTTTATGGATTTTCTTTTAGTTTCAGTTTTAGTTAACAAGAACCCTGCTTGGTATAAAAACAATAGAAGTACATGGACAGTCTGCACCAGGATACAAAAAACAACATTTCTGTGAGTATATTAAAGAATGTAATCAAGTATGTGAATCTGAGGCACACTGAAGTAAAAGTTTAAGAATCGGTCATTGAAAAACACACATTGATCGACCGATGCTGTGAATATTGGTGGTTACAGCCCTGAGTGAGCCGATAGGAGGTGTTTGTTCTCTGTAACTGATAGCAAGTTCAGAAATTTGATTTCCAAAGTCAGAAGGAGAAGAAAGACAGAAAGAAAGAAGGGGAGACAGTTTGAGGCGGTGGGGAGGGGGCAGGAAGAGGAGGAGGGCACAAGCAGCTCGGGTCGCCGTAGAAACAAGATATTAGGGGATAGAGTGGCAGGTTTATTTGTAGAGGAGACAGAGAGACGGTTTGACAGCAACATCACACAAGATTCTCCTTCAACAGGGCACAGACAGACACATCACACCCACACACACACACACACACACACACACACATCTCTGTTATCAGCACATAAATGCGACATTAATCTCTCCAGTATTCGCTGTCTGGTTTGTTTTTTGGTGTAAATCATGAGGTCATATCTCTGTCTGCCAACCTGAAAATATTCTGTAAAGCTGTTTATTATATTGAAGTCAAAGAAAAGTGTGGCTAAACAAACAACAGTGAGAAATCAGTTGACGTCATCATACCTTCCCACATCCAGGTCTCTCTCCGTCTCCCTGTTTTTGGCTTTCTCTCACGCACATTAGTGAAAGCAGGTCTTTTCTGCTGTTTTTAACTCGAGACCCCCAAGGGCTTCTTAGCACAACACATCCCAGAATTCATTTGGCAAAATGGCCTCCAGCAGAACATGTTTGTATGTGACAGTGGAGGACTACAAGACCATTTGAGTGAGGAAGAGTGTGGCATATTCTGGGTTTTCATTTAATAATAATTTATATGTTGAAAAAATATATTATGTATATTTTTTATTATTGTGATATTTTAGTATGTTACTTATGACATATTGATCAGACTTTTTTTTTTTTTTTTCAGACGCTTTTATCCAAAGCGACTTACATTGCATTCAAGTTACAGTTTTTACATTTTATCAGCTCTTGCTTTCCCTGGGAATCGAACCCATGACCTTGGCGTTGCTAGCGCCATGCTCTACTATTTGAGCTACAGGAAAGAGTTTTATTTTTTAATAATATATTGATAATATACACTGCTGTTCAAAGTTTACGGCCCATATGATTTTATTGAAAGACATTAATACTTTTATTCAATAAGTATCCATTAAATTGATCAAAAGTCAGTTTGAAGACATTAGAAACTTACATTATTAAAATAAAAAAACATGAAACATTTACTTTCTATTCATAATAGAATCTTTAAAAAAAAAGCATCACAATTTACACAAAAACATTAAGCAGAATTAAAAACATCTAAATATCTTACTGACCCCAAACGTTTGAATATTAGTGTATTCTTTTAAATAATAGATTATATTTGTTAACATTAGTTTATGCATTAGGCATCATGAACTAACACTGAACATTTTTTATTAATCTAAGTTCATCTTAATTTATAAATGTATTATTGCTCAGCTAATTTGTTCACACATACTACATTAACACATTTTAATTTGTATATTTTGAAATATTAAAAAATGTATGTATTATATTATAAGTATTTATTGTTAGTTAATGATGCCAAACACATTATTATACCTGATTATAGTGTTACTGTCATTTGTTTGGCAAGCAAACCCTGTTAATCTGTAGAAATTTCAAAATGGTTCCTTGCCTCTAAATTTGGTTAAAAGAATATTACATTTCCTACATCAGTTTCATCAGTTTGATGGAGTGATATTAAAATTGTTCCATATTCTTGCGTGTTCTGCAGCTCTGGGGCCTGATAAAGATGGAAAGAGGCGTGAATCAGGCGCTTGACCTGTGCAGTTACCACGGCAACAAGGCCTCAGAGGCCATGAAGTGCTTCCCACCCTCAGAAGCTCAGTCGGCACTGGAAAACATGGCCTGCGCAGTCACCAAGTTCTGAAGATGGTTTCAGTCTGGATGTGTATATGAATCCAATTCTGTTTGATGCAGTTGATTAATGCTGAAACTGAGCCTGCCTGGAGATTGATCATGATGTTTTTGGATGCTGTTTTAAGAGGACTTACTTTGGAGTGTTTGCGGTTCCCACCTGCTCTACAGATGATGATTTTTATGTGGAACTAATGAGTGTCGCAGACAGTCAAGTTTACCGGAGTCATACACACTCTATGCATTTAGCCAACAAATCAGCTTTATCTTTTAAAATAAAATGAGATGTCTTTTTGAAAAAAATCATTCTCTCTCTTTATTCTAAAAATTCTACGATTCCCTGCGGTATTTAACAGAAGTCAGCATTTCTATACACCACTTTAAAGAAGACAAACAAACATTATTGATATCACTGTAAGTTGATTTGTGACCATAGAGAAACGTATAGGTATTATAGGGGGTGGCATTAACCAAAATGTTTGTCCGAAAACCAATGACAATTTGTGAGTGTGTTTGTGTGTGTGTGTGTGTTGTGGGTGCCCGGGGTGCTCCAGCAGCAGTGTTGGCAGTAATAATTAATGAGATGTGTGTGTGACCTGAGTGAATGGGCAGGAAATGCTGCAGTATTGATCAGCTCAGCGAGAGGACTGGCGCCAGCCTGGGCAGCCTGCGGTTTCCCGGGTGACCACGGGGGGGATGACTAGGGTGTGAAGTGGGGCATAGGTGAGTGACGGTCACCGCCGACAGCCACCGGGCCACACACACACACACACACTTGAATTGCTTGAAGGACAGAAAGGGAAGAACATGCATTCAGGAACATCAGTAGTTCAGAGTTCCTCCCATGTCTCTCTCTGGCCTCGGATATGTAGGCAGGATATTACACTTAAGTTTGCCTGGTAGGAGCGGGACAGCCCTCTGGTCATACATGAAAAATTCATTTTGGCCTCAAGCAGACCTGAGAAAACTCCCCATGAACTCCCCATGAAGACAGAAAGAGTCTTTCTGACACAACACCTCCTGTCAGAGGCAAACTTTTGTGCTGTCTTGCCCTGATCAGAGTTTGTTCAGACTTTATTATTAGTGCCATTGTGATCTGAATTCCTTATCACAGATCCAAAAATCAAACTAAGCTCAGAAGAACAGTATTAAAAGGTCATGAGAGGTCTTTAGATTTTTTGTTTCAAGGGGATTGTGAGTTTGGGGTCTCTATACCTCTTGAGATTCACAATTGAATTAGTCGTATGCAAGCTTGCTGCATTTAATCAGTCATAGCTAACACTTCACAGACTGGAAAAAATCTATGTATTATTGCATTTTCTGGCAATTTTCATTAGTTGATCATTGCCGGCTTAGTTTGTTACCCAAAATAAGAAACCCAGTCTGAAAAACTAAGCCCAAAACAGACGACCCCTGTTTTTTTTAAACAATTATTGTAGTAATTATTAAGAAAAGTCTTATTGTTGCATCAAAAGTAGCTTGTAATGGCATAAAGATGCTGCAATCAAGTTATTTAAAAATCAAAATAGACTGGTAAAGGAAGTTCCAGTCAGTATGTGGGAACAGACAGAGAAACATTGTCACACACAAAATAATGATTAAGTCGTCATATGTTTTGTTCTATGAGGGTCAACCACTAATATGCCCAAATAAGCAATTGTATTATAGAAATATGGCCAAGAACGAAACCCATGACTGCTCAAATCTAAAAGCAACTTCTGGGAAGAAAACAAGCCCAAAGGCACTTGAGCAGACTTGGCAACACTGCTGTCCTTGTTTTGTCATATCTAAACATATGGTGTCAAATTTCATAAAATCATCTCACCCTAAGATTGACAGATATTTAAAGTTTTAAGATCTTGTTCTGATGCATACTTTCTTATTCTTGGTCCTTGTCATACAATTCTGCTCACTGGCTCCCTAAGAGTTATATATCACAGTTTTATCATAAAATATAAACTAGTGAGAGCTAATTAATTCAAATAAGTATTTCCATCAAATAAAAACTTTTGAAATATGTCAAACCTTTAACCCACAGTAACAGTGTAGCCCAATTCTGTGGACTTTGCTAAGCTGAGCAGGAGCATAAAAATAAGAGTTGTTTCGAAGCAGGTTTCCCCAAACACTTCCCATCTGCCATTGGTCACACAAACGAATAGTCCTGCCCCAAACTCATGCCATTGGTTCAGCCACTGTTACTGGTCAGAATGCTCAAACAGGCAGTTTTGATAATGCCAGTGTTTACCATTTAAGTCTGTGCATATAGGCTATATATATTCATGTATGTATGTATGTGTGTGTGTGTGTGTATACAGTGCACAGCATAAATGAGTACACCCCTCTAAAACTTAACAAATTCAGCAATTACTCTTTACTTAGATTACATGTTAGGGTCCTTTGGAGATATAATGTTGCAACTAGACTGCTTGATCAATTACCAAAGAAGAATGTCAAAATTATTCAGCAAAATAAGATTTTCTTATCAAAGTGATAAAATGTTGTGTTGCAAAAATGAGTACACCCTCCTGAAAATGACTAAATAAAACATAAAAAAAAAGTGTATAGGTTTAAGGCTATTTTTGATCAACGGGTAAGTATATTGAACCAAAACTTTTAAAGACAAGTAATTTCCTGACAATTAAAAGTGTTATATAGCCCAATGAATCATACTCAGACTTAATGCTGGCAGCAGTGGAACCACTTGGGAGAGAACTGCCAGTTGACCGATTTCTTAGCATAAAAGAGGACAATGTTACAAGAGGAATACCAATTTATTGTTTTAAGTGTGAAAATATAGCAGAAGTAGCACCGACATTCATAAACAATGGACTTGTGACAAGTCTCCTGAAATAATCAGGTCTTCGCTTTAAGTTTTCATTTAGTGATGAGTGAAAGAGCAGGAGAAATAACATGCAAGTGTCTCAGAGCCGGCAAAAGCTATGAAAAGAGTGACACTTTATCTCACAGAGTATGACGCAGCATGCAGAAGTGACATGCATGGTTGTTGTCACCACTAGAATCGCCTACTGTAGCCAAAGAAAAATAAACTCATTTAACCTCTTCCAAGGCCCATATTTACAAAATAGAGACTTCTGAGAATCCATACTCTGGTCTCAAGAGACCAAGTCAATCATTTCGGATCCAAAAGCATCCAAAATGTTCTGGTGTTGCTAGAGGAGGAGTACATTGAGAAGTGCTTGGTACCCACAGTGACGTTTTGTAAAGCTCTTCTATACGGATGTATGAGTGCTGAAGGTGTGAGGGAGTTGTGCTTTATCAACGCTGTCATGAATTCACACACTATTGTGTGATGTAATACAAATACTTGAAACAGAAGATGCTACCCTCCCCTCATTCCCTGCATTATTGGGCATTATTGTCAGCATGCCAATGAAGATATTCACAGATGTGCACAGATGTGAAAATTTGCCATGAACTTGTACACTCGGTGCCAAGAAAGTTCTGGAGAACATACTAAGTACTAGAATATTATACATTTGCTGAATTACGGTGTACTTTCTGCTGTCCTTCAACACAATTGGCTAATTTACTTATCTTACAGAAAATATTGGTATATATTTTGTTGTTTTTATTAAGTATATGTTTAATACATTTCAATTTGACCATCTTTCCATGAATTATATTAGTGATCATACACTAATACATCTTTTATATTTATTCAGAGGGGGTGTACTCATTTATGCGGTGCACTGTAGGCTATATGTGTGTTTGTGTGTATGTTATGGGGGTCAGACATACACACACAGACTTGAGTTCATGGCCGTCACTATCATCACCCTGGTAATCTGATCCTGTCTGTTTTTGCACATGGAAAAGATTTTTGCGGTTTGGCGATTCGCGGCAATCCGATCCCCCGATGACATGGTGGCTGGATTCGCACAGGTAGAGCAAACGAGAGAGTGTGTGTGTGTGTGTGTGTGTGTGTGTGTGTGTGTGTGTGATAGCAGCTCCACTTCAGAAAAACTCAGAACTATTACAACACTCATTTATTCCATACAGACAGAGGACTCTCCGCCTCCTTTATGTGTTTGGGTCTGTGTGAGATATTTTGGGACTAGAGGAGGGTGGACCGAGATCAGTCACCTAGATTTGGTGTGCGTGCATTGAAACTAAATTTTTAATGTCGGGGTTTTAGGTCTTTGTTATAATAAAATTAATTAGAAGCGCTCTTATTTTGGGTGTGACTCATGCATTTTGTCACGCGTGCTTATAGACTTTTACAATTTTTAACTGACATGAAAAGCAAAACAATTAACAGCAGTTGGCTCATGTCAGTTGGACTTTATTTTCCTTGTGTGTTTATCCAACAGTTTATTATTAAAACAAGTTTGATTGTGTTGGAGTTTTAGCTTGGAGGGCAGAAAACAGGAAAATTGATTTAAGAGTATTTTGAATTACTGCAGGCGTTTGAAATAGTTTTATTTTGGCACAACTGCATTAAAATATCCTTTCTCGATTTGACGGATGCAATTATTTCTTTCATGAGATAAAAAATGAGATGAGCGTATGTTGAAATGAGTCTTTAACGAGCAGCGCGAGACTCCCCGTTCACTGCGCGCGCGTCCCATAGAACAGACGCGCGAGCGTTATCGCATGAGCGCGTGATGGATCAAACAGCCCACATTACCTGAATAATGACCGGCGCCTCATCACACCCACATCTCAAAGAGCCACGGCTCCGTGACTTAATGCAGACATCACTAATGCAGACATCACTAATGCGCTTTACGGGACATTGGCCACATCGGGTGCCGCTGATGAGTGTCTGAGAACATAGTCTCAGAGGTGTGCGTTTGCGCGAGAGCGAGGGCAACAGTGGACATATTTCACCTATTTGCTTTATAGTAAGATGCTGCGTATGTTTTGTTGTAGTTTGGGTTTGTAAGTTTGTAATAAATAGATCATCACATATTTATATACTGTATAAAGTTGAATTAGACCTCCTTGATATGGATATGAATTATTTTTCAATTTCAAAGTAGCCTACTTTATTGACGTGATTGTTTTGCTTCCAACAATAAAACAAACAAACAAACAGTAAATATACGTTGTTAATAAAAAATAGTGTCAATATATAAATTTGAATAAAGTAAATATTTATTTGACAGCAAAACGTGTCACAATACAACGCAACTTAGCCCTGCAGTACTTGTCATATCCACTAGATGGCAGTTCATTGGTAAACTGGCAGTAAACAAAAGCTCTGACACTGGGGGGCAGTTATAGTTTAATTATAATTAAACTATATTATTATGTTGTTGGATAGTTGGACGGTAATATGCTGTTTAGCCTATTTATACACTGATAATGTTCTAATAAATTTTAATCATGGCTGGTTTAGCCTATTAAAGATTACAGACAGCAATTTGGACCTATACGTAAATTAAAAGTGAGCACACGTCACTCAAACAACCCGCAGTTTTCCTTGAAAAGTGCTAACCTTAATACAAATGACTTTTTTGGTCATTTGGTGATTAGTATGCAAAATGTAGACTATACTACACTGATTTATCACCTTTTCTTCTTTTTTTTTTGTTGATGTTTCAATTTGATAAAGAGAATCATACATTTTAGTCCTAAATGTTACAGACGAGATTAAATTCATTTTTGGACAACATTTGGTTTCACAATGGAAAGAAAGAAAGAAAGAAAGAAAGAAAGAAAGAAAGAAAGAAAGAAAGAAGGGAAAAACACAAAACTTCACAAAAAAGTCGATGCAAAACCTTCTGTGAGAACAAAGTGCATCCAAACAATTCGTGGTAGGCTATCGTTTGGTTTTCTCATTACTCAGAATTTGCTGAACGTCATTTATTTAACTGTACCTCCTTCAAATCAATAACGTTTTAGAATAAAACAAAAAACAGAATGCACTATAAAACGTTTGAAAAAATAAAAACTATATTTGCGTAATACATTTAAAATATCATATTTATGCATTATTATTTATAATTTTTTCACATGTTATTACAAGTTTTCTAAACAAATTCAACTGTAGTATACCGTACTACATGTAGTATAATGGTCACAAGCGTCTATGCAGTGGGTGGTTTACACTCGTGGAACTCAGGCGCGCGACTCGAGGGGCCTCTCCAAATGACTACTGTGTCACGAGAAGTCCCACGCCACAGAGCGCACTCCGCGTGTTTCACTGCCACGGCGCAGCAGCTCAGGGATTCACGTGGGGTGGGCTGGCAAAAACCCACAGCTGTGCGGAAATGACACAGTACCGTCACGTCACGCGAGAGGGCACTGACTAGAGAAAAAAAAAAGCAGCGGAGAGAAACACGGACAACAGTTACCCGTGGACAAATCCACAGGATTTAAAGACGCAACCATGGCTAATGCCTCCTAACCTACTGCACACAGCTGCCCGGAGTCGCAAAGGTGAGTTTGATTCCAGCCGCGCAGGTAGTTTATGCGCGCCGTGGCGCGGGAGATGGAGCGAAAACTCATCGGTGGATGTTTTTCTTGCCGCGTCACGCAAGAGGGAGAGTTGCGCACCGGGGAGGGAAGGAGGGAGGGGAAACACGGGAGAGAAGGGCAGCACTTCGTATTACAGCAAAAAACATAAACAGTAATTTTCTTAAGACATATGCAGTCCACAGAAGGAACGCAGTAGGGAGCCGCTTGTCCGCCTGTCTCCGCGGTTGTACCGATCCGTGGGGTTTCCACTGGAAGAATGAGGAAGTGGAGCCGGTGGACGGGGGTCGGTACGGTGAAGCAGCGCCGCTCCGGTGCTCTGGCGAGACTTCACGGTGCAAGGCATGAAAAACAAATAGAAAAACAACCTCACAGAACTTCACCGTGGAGAACATTCACTGAGAATAAAGTTTTACACGCATCTCAATTTTTCACACGTTTGCCATGATTGTGTCCAGTCGTTTATGATACTGACTTCACCGTCTTTAATCAATGCTTCCTTTTTAAACAAATTATGATTTTATCAATATGACAGTCAGATATTTCTAAACTTCCATTACCCGTGCAGCTGCTATAACTGACAAGTGTAAGAGAGAAGTGTATAAGAAATATAGGAAATGTGGGCAGATTAGATGTGACTATCAGATAATATCAGTCTTGTGTGTCTTTTCCCAGGACATGAGCTCTTCTGTGTGCATGGTTAATGCAGAGGGACAAGTGCCTGATAAAAGTATGTAAATAACGATTCACACTAAAATCATTCTCACCTTTCTTTGCCCTTTTGAAATTTCATTAAACATCACAACATCTTTATCTAGTAACATGTATCATATCGAAACAAAGAGTCCAAATCAATTGATTGGATCACATGAAACAGAAATCAGCTCCAAATACAGATAGAAATAACATTTAGGAGAGACAGAACCTCAGATGTTGTCAAAAAGGCATACATTTTTAGTGTAAATGCTTACCTGTAAAATCAACCACTGCCTTAAAACAAATGTGAATTGCTGCTGGTTACATTAGAAAGAAATCAACCTTTTCATGAAAGGTTTATGACTTTTATTAAATAAACCATTGCTATTTTTATGGAATGTTGCCATATTTATTATAAATAATTTCTCATTGCACATAATTTTTTAAATAGTGTGCCCACATAAGCTTTACATCGACAACATTAACTACTTCTTCCCTTCCCATGACATCTCTTTAATAATCCACAGTATTTAACGAGCGACAAAGTTCCAAACAATTCTCTGGATAAAATCAAGTATTGCCCTGTGTATATATATATATATATATATATATATATATATATTATTTTTTGTGTGTGTGTGTGTGTTCAAGAAGCCGTTTCACTTGATAGGAAGATAAGGCGATCACAATTTCCATTTCATTCTGATAATAGTGAAAAAGTGCATTTGTATACACATTCATAACACCTCAAGGAACTTGTTTGGTATGCCTGATATCAATATGCAGTAGCACAGGTCATGTGAAGGTCAGGTCAGGTCACTTTCTGTTGTCCAGTTTATAGAGGTGCTTCACTAAAATAACTTATTCTTGTCAAAACATCACATTTGTAAATAGCAGAAATATAAAACATCAAAAAGAAATAGAAAAATATAAATGGTCACAGAAGATGCATGTTACTGCCAGTTGTAAATATCTTGGCTGATCATTTGTGATCAGATCAACTGAGACAGATTCTAATACCAGATGAAAATTGGTATTAGTGTTCTGTCTCATTACAGTTATACAGATTTGTAAACTGATGTCTTTCGGTGTTTCTCAGCATTCTTGAATAGTTTTGAACGCTTGACTTTTCTCCAGAAGTTAAAGTCGAGAAAGATGCAGAGGATGTTATTGAAAACACAGAGGGAAAGATGGAGAGCTTCTTTAAGCGCATTACAAAACGATCAGCAACACACGCAGTCCCTGATGTGGAAGGGCCTACTAGTGGGAAGAGGGTCAAGGTGACAACACAGGTAAGATGAAGTGCCTATAATTAAAAGGAACATTTGTTTCAATCAAAACTTTATTTTTCTCCTTGTTAAACATTGCATTTGGGATATAATTTGCTGAAGAGATTTGATTGAGATTTTTCTTTTGGTACAAGCTATGAACAGCAACATCTCACACTTACTTTCCAGGCAGGAGAACATCTCTCTGAAAGCAGTTCAGATAATGGAAGCAGGCCATGTTCTCACAGTCACAGATTATCTCCACAGGAGCAGATTCCCATCTCTTCATACAGGAAACCACTCTACAGCATCACACATCGCATTTCTGAGCGTAAAGCTGCATCCAATTTGGACCAGCATGGAGCCCACAATGGAGTCAGAGCAAGCCATAATGGTGTTCACTTACAAAAACTGGGCAACTCTAGAAAGCATCACATGTTTAAGACCTCCACTAATGTGGGGGTCACAGGATCTCCTGCTGCCTTGGATTCTCACCTCTACCCGCTCATCGAGAAGATGTTCTTCCTCCTCAACACGCTGAATTCCAGCATGACCCAGCTGCACAGTAAGGTGGATTTGCTCTCGCTTGAAGTGACGCGCATCAAAAAGCAGATGAAGCCCTCTGAGATGGTCATGGAATTTCAACCTCCTCCTGAATACCAGCTGACCAGCGAAGAACTCGCCCAGTTGATGGAGCAAACGTCCACTGCGGGAGATCTTGGCTGCAGACTCCTCGTTCAACTGTTCCCAGAACTTTTCACAGCAAAAGAATGCACGCATGGCTGCAGCACATACAACCTTACAACCAAACGAACATTAGATTCATTGCACCTTCAGCTAATACGTAACTATGTGGAAGTCTGCTACCCGCTAGTGAAAAATGAAAATGTCTGGCAGACGGAGTGCTTGCTGCAGATCAATGATTTCTTGAATAGTTTCTGGGCTCAGAAGGACATGGAGAGTGGTCAGATGTGTGATAAACAGGCTCCAGTGCTTGTCGGTTTTGACTTGGAACAAAATCATGCTTGTCATTTCATCAGTGAAGATGCCCAGGACGAGAGTCTTTCCCTCAATTCTGGAGAGAACAATGATGTTCATCTCAATGTCAGTTCAGATGTAGTGTTTGACCAACATGAGGCAGACTCTGAAGACTTAACTTCGCCGGAGGAGCTTGTTGTGTTTTTGTTGAACAGACTCTTTCCGGAGGTGTTTGAGGAGGGCAAGTTGCCGGAGGGCCACAACAGCATTGGACAGTTGATCACTGACTCAGACAGACTAGAAATTATACGAAAATACATGGAGGCCAATTTCCCTGATATCCCAGAAGAAACCTGGCTGCAGCTGTGCGTACAACGAATGGAGGAAGCACTGGAGAATGCTTCAGTCAGTGGCAGCAGTCGTGACATCCGAGAGATGTATGACACCACTCATCTGCCTGATAACATCTCCATTGTTAAGATCAGTGATCTGTGTGATTACGAGAAACCAAATCGCAGGTCTAAGAAATCGTGGCTGGAGCCTGTGGATTTTGGCAAACTGGAGATTCCTCCTCCGGACTTTGATATTCCTCGGGAGTATTTACTTACTAAGGAACAGCTGAAGAATAACTATGAAAGCAGTTTATCAATTGGGAACTTTGCATCTCGACTCCTGGTTCTCATGTTCCCTGAGCTCTTTACTTACGAGAATGCACGAAAATACTACAACTGCAGTGGCTCTCTAGGAAAGAAACAGCTGGATCCCCTACGAATCAGTCTCATCCGGCATTACGTCCAGCTGCTTTATCCACAAGCTAAGAACGACCGTGTGTGGACCCTTGAGTTTGTCGGCAAACTTGATGAGCGCTGTAGGCGCCGGGATACCGACCAACGGCGTTCATACCAGCAACAACGGAAGGCTTGTTCACCTGACCAAGAGCCTGACCCAAAAGACTCGCTGCTAACTGCTGGGCAAATCAATGTTCTCAGTTCGGATCGTCTGAAAGAGGACTTTGAAGTCCTCTCTTCACCCCTGGAGAAAAGCAGCAAGGACTTCTGCAAAATTCCTCTTGAGGACCTTTCAGTGTCCAGCCCAGACTTCCCAGTGCCTTCTGAGTACCTGCTCACGGATGCAGAAGTAAGGGAAATTGTCCAACAGAGTCTGTCTGTGGGAAATTTTGCTGCTCGCCTTCTCGTCCGTCTCTTCCCAGAACTTTTCACACAGGAAAATTTACGGCTGCAGTACAACCACTCTGGGGCCTGCAACAAGAAGCAGCTGGACCCTGTGCGTCTCCGACTTATTCGTCATTACGTGGAGGCTGTCTATCCAGTTGACAAAATGGAGGAAGTGTGGCACTATGAATGCGTGCCAAGCATTGACGAGCGCTGCAGGCGCCCCAATCGCAAGAAATGTGACATTCTAAAGAAGGCAAAGAGATCAAACAACACTGTGACTTATTCTTAGACAATGTTACTGCAAAGTGCAGACCTGTTTTCCTGTATTTTACACAATATACCTGTTATTTGCACAAGTCCATAAGCTGAAGCATATTGAAACTTGTTCTTGTTTAAGGTCTAGTTCGGCTGGTCGAGTTCACATCCATGGCCTTAAACAGGATGGTTTCGTAGGTGACAAAGTTGGTGATTGAAGCCACTATCACATGACAGTGAAATATTAGTGTTACTATTTATATGCCAAAATATTATTGATGTTATTCTAATGTCTAATTAATAGATAAGCTAAAGTTAGCCTTAATCAATTTAAATGTAAACATTTAGTTTTTAAAAACAATAGTTCACTTTAGTTTCAGGTGAGGGCAGAGATGATATATATATTGTTTTAAGTTGTAGCAATGTTGCAGCACTGGCCTTTTCTAATTATCAACATATTGAAGTATGTCCTGCCTTCCAGGAAGTAAATCTTATTCATCTGTACTTAACTATAGCACCAGGTTATATGTTATATATTTTTAAATAAAAATTCACTTCCTAGCCAAGATGTGTTTCATGTTCCTTTTTATTTTACTTCAGATACATAAGTGAGGGTCAATAGGAGCCTTTTACAGTCAGAGAAAATCATAAAAATACCTAAGTGAAGATTTTATCTTTGATGTTTTTCAAGAATAAATTTGTGTTCTTTGTATATTCCACCACTGACCATTACAATGAAGAAAAAACTAAGAGTTAGGTGTTGACTTTTTTTTTTGCATAACTGCTCTGCAAAAACCTTTTAATATTTCCCTTTTTTTGTCAGTTGATCTTAGTGCAGTTGTATGCAAAGGCACCCTGTACCCTTTCTGAAAACTGTTCATTGAAAATCTTCCAATGTCATAAAGACAATGGTGAAAACTAAATAAGGTATCAGAAACAAGGTATCAGAAAACAACTGTGGGATGAATCAGATAGTGTTTGGGATATCAATGTTATTTTATGAATCTAGTAAATACTAAATAAAAATGCATATAACCAAAACCACCTCTAAATAATAGCACGTGTTTGTGTTCCATTTGTGACGAGTAAAGTAATTAAAAAAAACACCTTTAAGTAGTATGAAACAGTCATGAGAACTACTGTTAAGTGAATACATGTGAGAAAGACCTTCAGTTTTTGTTGGGCATAGAAAACAGCTCATTAAATCCTCAATCTGCAGTTTCAGAATCAAAGGGTTGGAGAGTGGAATAGGAAATACCAGTTTTGTCCTATTTTCTGATCTTTCACCTCTCAAACACATCACAGAATTAGTCTTTACTGCTTGTACACATCCTGTCTGGGAAGTTGTAGGTGTTTCCAGGTTCTTAGAATGACTCTCTGCTTTTCTGCATCTTTTGTCTCTCCGACCACCTTTTTAAAGATCACTCTCTTCAGCAAGACTGTGTCCATTTCCTTGTCCTCATTTAGAATCAGATCCAGTGTATCCCCCACTTTAACCTGTAGGAGGCAAAATTTAATGTTAAATTAAGGTGCTTATACTAATCAGTACTCAGATTAATTCAGTAATGGGAAGACTACCACAAGCAAGGTATTTTTTTAATTGTATCCATAATTTGTTCAGCTAGTCTTAGATATTTTTGAGGAAGGTTCTTTCTGATTATACCACTAGAGAGTGCTGACTCACCATTTTGCTCTTCTTGGTGAGTTTCTGACCATTCAGTCTCAATTTGAGGTTATAGAAAGCATCCTCGACACCACTGTGAAAGAGATACGTGTTAATCACTGCCACTGGCCAAAACACCACAAAATAAATTTACAGCCTGAGATAAAGAAGAGCAATATGAGCAAAGATTGTATACGAGCCTCATCAGTCCATTCTCTGATTGGGTTCTATGAGGTAAAAACTAGGAGTTACATCTACAATTGGAACTGAAAACAAATTTGCAACTCACCAGTGTGGCAGAATTAATCTCTGAACATTATTGACAGTTTCTCCGACTTACTTTCGTGCAATGTCCAATCCGGTCTTCAAAACCAGATCGAAACGTAGAGATTGGACAGTTTTCTCAAGGTCTTTATAGTCTTTTGGCAGGCCTGGGTCATCTGGAAGCTCATCCTCATAATCACTAGCCTCTGCATCTTTCTGTTCCTCCTCCTCCTCCTCCTGCTGCATTGCTTTTTGCTTCCCTTTCTTTCTTGTGCTCTTGAGCCGGGTCTGATGGAGCGACCAGCTCTGCCGAGTATCCCATGATCTCAGCCACATAGCTGTCTGGGGTGTGGCTGAACCCCACAACTGACGCGCGTGTAATGTTCGCGGGCACCACATACTGAGACCAGAGGCATGGCATGGTGTGAGCTGCTGCAGGGAGTTCAGTCTGCCTAACTGCCGCAGTGCCAGCGCCTGCACTGACAGACTCTGCATACTGTGACACTGAAAACAGACACATGAGAAAAGAGGTAACATGAATGCACACTTTACATTCTTCAAAGTCTCTAGATTCAGCTCTAAATGCTCTGGAAATCTTCTAAACCAACAGTGTGTATCCTGGTATGCTTGAACTTCACTATTCATTCCAACTCATTCTTTAAAAAATGTTAAGTAAAATCTTAATTTTGTAAACGTTATATATATATATATATATATATATATATATATACGACATTTGTCAGCTCGACATCGCTGACAAATGTCGTTGCTTTCATGCTGTCTAAACTTCACACAGTATAGTGCTAAATGACTTGTCTGTACACTTATCCAAATAACTGATTTGAGGAGAGATATGTAAATTATATTTAAGTATAGACATAATGAAAAGCATGACAGGTTATAATTTGTGAAAATCTGACATTCTCATGACGATAATATCAGAATTTGCATAGACAGCCACTCATCATGTGTTTGTACTGCTCACCATGATACTTCACTATCAACAAATGCAAAAACAACACTAGTTTGTTTAACAACGACTTAAAAATATATATTTTACCTAAATGAGTTGAGAGATCTCCCCTTGACTCTCTAATCTCGAGTTGAACAACGAGCACAGTAAAAACAAACCAGCAGTGGCTGCTGCTGTAATAGTGCAATTTTACAGCGCCCTCTAGAGTCGGGATGAATTATAATACACAGTAGAATTACATTTCTGCATTATATTATATAGAAATATATCATTAGGGTTTATAAAGTTAATTATATAAATTAATAAACATTACTATTTTTTTTTTTTACAGAATTTCCATAATGCTTTGGGCACTATGTGTACCCTACTATCTATGCAGTTCTAGTGGTATTCTGCGCTGCATTTAGAAGACTAAACACCCGCCCAGTCAAACGCACTTGTTTCTCTGGATTGGTGGCTCGCGTTGGACGTCTGGGGGCCAACGGCTTTAAAACATCATGCACGCATCAACGCCTCCTCCTGTCGAAACTCTCACAGTGGGTCGGAATAAACACAAGAAAAGAGATTCCTGCATCCATCTTCATCAACATGACATGCTTTATTTGCATTTCTATCTTTTGTTTGTCTGCATTTTTAATGGAGGCGCACGGTACATATGGTCCTTATTTAAGGAACCATAACCAGTTGTATGGAGACCGGCAGAGATCTCACTTCACCCCCAATATGCCTGGACACGGCAACTCCATCAACTTTGGAGGTAATCATTTATTATTATTATTTTATTTATACGTTATTTGTAACTTTATTATTAATTATGATTATTAGGATAATAAAATCATGTGAAATCTACACTTGTAATTCTTTTCAAGCCTTGATTTAAACGAATATTTAAAATATGTTAACACTGGGTATTTTAAATTTTTTTAAACTAGTGAAATAGTGAAAAACAGAAGTTCTCTTCGGGAACAAAAACTAACCTAGCCTACTATAGTCCCGTAAAATGATGTAATCTACACACAGCTGGACTTTCTGTTTTACAGTAGGCCTATTATTAGCAGTTTTTTTTTTGTGCTTAATGATGGATCAGAGACCTTTAGACTTCTAAAACCTTGGGAGCAGTGGCTACTACATTACAGGAATAATTTTCTATTGTTCATTAAAAATCTTATTTATGTTACTTATTTAAATTAGACATTTGCAAAATGAAGACTCTACATAATTTGTGAGCTTTAAAACATATCTTTCAAAATACTAATCTTTTTCCTTAAATGTGTGTCATATCTATTAACTGATCCTTATGTCCCCTAAATAATAATAATAAAAAATATATGTATATATATATATATATATATATATATATATATATATATATATATATATATATATATTTTACATGAGAAGTGGATCTGGGACTACAACAGTTTTTTTCCCCTTCAGGTTGACATGTTAAATGTTGCAGTCATTCACAGAGAACCTCTGAACAGGCAACTGACTTTGCCTCACTGCTTGAAAATGAAGACCTTTAGCTCATGCTTTTGCTAACAATCAAAAAGTGTCACCTAAGCCCACATCAATATCATATTGCTTTAAACCAGTAGAGTAATGGCTTACTTTAACGCCTCTCTCCCTCCTTTTCTTGTTCTAAATCTCCTTTTCATGCTCCCACCTTGTCTTTCTCCTCTGTTTTTTCCTTTTCATCTGTCTATGGATTCTTGGCATTTTTCCTCTCTTTCTATCATTGTATTAATGTTTCTGTTTACCCTCTTTTTTTCTCTCTCTCTCTAACCAAACAAAGCTCATGGCTTTAATCACAGGTTTTACAGCTATCATCATCACAACCCTCATCAGCATCACCACCAGAGGCCACCCTGGAAAGGGCCTCCCTTTATCTACCACCGTCCTGCCTTACCTGTCCGGCCTGTTGTGCCCACACCTCCCAGAATTCCAGTGGTGCTACCTATCCCTACAGTGCCCATGCCACTCACCAAGGTAGCCACCCTATCCCCGCCACCTCCAACACAGACTACAACCACTGCAACCACAACAACCACAGCAACCACAACAACCACAGCAATCACAACAACCACTACAGAGCCGGTCAGTACCCCTCATGGCACACCTGCCCCTGCCGAACCTTCCACTGACCCAGGTAGACCAATCCCACCCCACCGGGTGCAGACCACCAGTCTGGTCCTCTTCAGTCCCTCTAAATAATCTTTCTCTTCTTTCTCTCTCTCTTTTCAAGGATAAATCATAAAAAAGAACTGAATGGTCATTTATAGGGGTATAACATAATATTCATGCCACGATTCGGTTTGATACACCATACTGATTTTACAACGTGATGCTCTCTCAAAACTTGTATTGTCACAATCATTTAAAATCATACAGTTTTTAATTATTGCTTCTAAGATGTATGATAAACAGTTAAAGGAATAGTTCAAGATTTGCTAAAAATTACTCATCCTCGAACCATCCAAGATGTAGATGAGTTTGTTTCTTCAACAGAACAGATTTTCACTTGCTCACCAATGGATCCTCTGCAGTGAATGAGTGCCATCAGAATGTGAGACTTTTATCCATAATATTGCATAATTCTTTATTATACACAATATTGTCACTATCATTCATATTGTTACATTTTTTCATTGCGATATTTTGTGACACAATATATTGTTATACCTCTGGTCATTTAGCATTAAACAAGCAGGGCAAATAGCATTAATGAGGCCATTTTTGCTAATGCAATGCTTATTGTCTACAGAAATGCAATTGTTTAGCACAATTGGGATTAACTGACTCAGTTTCTTTCTCTTTTTATAGTCACAGCACTGCACTGCTAACTGAGGAGCCTCCCTTTTTCATAATTTTTTTTTTTTACATATTAATCTCTTTCAGCATCAAACTTTGCACTTTTCAATAATTTTAATGATAATGTGACACTAATTTTCAATTAATTATTTATGTCTTACAGCTCCAGCAGAGCTCTGCAAGAGCCGTCCTCTAGACCTGGTTTTTATCATTGACAGTTCTCGTAGCGTCCGTCCTGCAGAGTTTGAGAAGGTTAAAATCTTCCTCTCTGAAATGGTTGATTCTCTTGATATCGGATCCGATGCCACACGAGTCGCCCTGGTCAACTACGCCAGCACCGTCAACATTGAGTTCCTTCTGAAAAAGTACTTAAGTAAGGCCGAGGTCAAGCAGGCCTTCTCCCGTATCGATCCCCTCTCAACAGGAACTATGACTGGCCTGGCTATCAAAACTGCCATGGAGCAGGTTTTTACAGAGAACTCTGGGGCCCGGCCACTAAAAAAGAACATCGGTAAGGTGGCCATCATTGTGACCGATGGAAGGCCGCAAGATAAAGTTGAAGAGGTGGCAGCAGCAGCAAGGGCTTCTGGGATTGAAATATATGCTGTCGGAGTGGACAGAGCAGATATGCGGTCCCTCAAACAGATGGCCAGTCAGCCTCTTGATGACCATGTGTTCTATGTGGAGACATACGGAGTGATCGAGAAACTAACATCTAAGTTCAGGGAGACACTCTGTGGTAAGAGAATAAAGATCCTATTTTGTTTATACAGTTTCTAATCAATTAGATCATATTTTAATTTAATTAAAAAATTGTATTATAAAAAAACGTCTCGGTTACGTATGTAACCCTCGTTCCCTGAAGGAGGGAACTGAGACGTCACGTCGGGTGACCAACGAATTGGGATCTCGCTTAGAGAAACCAATCCACTTTGAGTGTAACTAAATGAGCCAATGCACATTGGTATGCGATTATTGCATCCAGCTACAGCTGATCACAGCGTGAGTATAAGCAGGCAGCAGGTGCAGCACATATTCAGGTTTTCGCTGAGGAGCCGAGCCGAGCCGGCTTCCCCACCGACTTCCCTTCCACGGGGTCGTGGTTGGCAGCAATTGCAGCCACATAGACTTTAAGGTTGGAGGAAGACAGCCTTTGCTCCAACCCCTGCTGCAAGAAGGACAGCACGACTCTGATCGGGCACTTCCGGGGGTCTTCTCGATGAGAAGAACACCATTCGACGAACAGGTTCCACTTCAAGGAATAAGCATGTCTTGTAGACGGCGCTCTCGCCGAAGTGATGGTGTCAACTACCACTTGGGGTAGGTCGCCTAGAACCAAGGTGCCCTGTCTCTGAGTCAGTAGATCCTTCCTCAGAGGAATCTGCCAAGGAGGGGCTGTCACGAGGAGCATCAGTTCTGGGAACCAAGTCCGAGTGGGCCAGTACGGCGCCTTGAGCAGGAACTGCTCCTCGTCCTCCCTGATCTTGCACAGTGTCTGTGCGAGAAGGCTCACTGGGGGAAACGCATACTTGCGAAGGCCCCGCGGCCAGCTGTCCATGCAGAGTGTTCCCTCGGTTCTGAAGTGAAGTGGACGCCCCTGAACTTGGGAGGACGCCGGGCGAACTGAATCGCATAGCCGAGTCGTCTGGTCTGACGGAGCCAACAAGACGGACTGGGAAGCGCTAGCCAGGCTCTCAGAAATCACGCAAGTGGCACCAACGGAACCACCGACGTACCCGCGTTGGGGCAGCGAAGGGGAACGCAGAGACCCGGCTCGGGCGTCTCGTTGCTGGTCCGAAGCGGGGTCAACATATGTGTAGTTGCAACCTGCGTTCTGGCAGAGGGTGCGTGAGTAGTACGAATGGTCGCACTCTCGGACCACCCACAGCTGCTCACTGGCGAGAGAGGAGGGTGAGTGTGAATCAAGTCTGTCTTGTCCACAACTCCCCGTCCCCTCTGGGGACCCAGAGATAGAGGAAATTGCTATTTGGTTGAGGTTTTGGGTACCACTGACCGTGAGGCCAGTGGCGGGGAAAAAAGAAACAAAAGATTCTCTGCCCGGCCCTCCTTCGGAGGATGGAGTGGTGCGTTCACCATCTCCCGAATAGCATCCTTCTCCATCTCCGGATCGCCCGTCTCAGGGCCTCTTGCTCTTCCGCTTGCCACCAGATTTGGCGAGGGCCTGGACGGGTGGGGCAACTGCCCTGCGACCGGCTCCATGGCGCTGCTTTGCTGGAGGCTGCTGCGTTTGATCGTCGGGGGGTGTACCAAAGGATACTAGTGGTACCCCACGAGAGGGTTACTTCGGCAGCTCCACAGGCTGCGAAGTGCCGGTGTAAGGAGGAGGCCTCGGAGGGTAATTCCTCATCGTCACCGTAAGACCAGTCCGGCTACTGCCAGGAGCATGACTCATCTACAAAAGCCACCTCAGCTTGCTTAACGCCCAGACACAAGAGGCAGCAATCGTGACCATCACCCCGGCGCCAGGTAGCGACCGCATCCAGAAACGCACGGTTGGAAAGGCATCTTTAAAAAGACGCGTCTTTAAAAAAACGTTCCACCCGTGAATGTCTCTTTTAAAATTCACTCTTTCAGAATTCGCTCTTTTAGTGTGCTGAAGAGCACAGGGGAGATGGCCGCCTGCAACACAAACAGGGGGTAGTGCAGCCTGATGTGTGCAATCCTCTCGACATGGAAGAACCACCGCCACTGAAGCGCCATACCAGAGGTCAGAAGCAGAACGATAAGACCGCTCGGCTCCGAAGCAAAAAGCTGAATATGCGCTGCACCTGCTGCCTACTTATACTCACGCTATGATCAGTGGCAGCTGGATGAAATAATCGCATGCCAATGTGCATTGGTTTGTTTAGTTACACTCAAAGTGGATTGGTCTCTCTAAGCGAGATCCCAATTCGTCGGGCCCCCGACGTGTCTCGGAGTGACCGACTGAAAGGGAACTGTATTATAATAATATATCAAATGTAATTATTAAAAATATATAAATTACATTTCTATAAATACATTTAATTTAAAATGCCTCACTGACTCATCAATAATGTTTAATATAATTTAGCTGATTTTGCAGGTTTCGATGCTTGTGCGCTTGGGCACAACTGCCAACATATTTGTGTCAACAACAATGCCTCTTATTTCTGCAAGTGCAAAGAAGGATATGCTATCAACTCTGACAAGAAAACGTGCTCTAAGCCGACCAATGGTTTGTCATAAAAATATGCATCAAATCATTTGAAAAATTTGATGCATATCGTAAAGATTATTTTTTGATGCATTCAAAAGAAAGGCATCCAGTAACTTTTTTGCACAGAAATGCTTTTTGGCTCAAATTAAATGCCATATAAAAATGCCATTGAAATCAGACATTTTATCTGAATTATAAATCATTTAACTAAGTATGTGTTTAATGATATAACGTGCTCTGGAATGTTTATGTGCTCTGATAGTTTGTTTTTAAAATTGTCATTATACCTTCAGTGATAATATTTATGTCAATGATAAATTGAGGAGTGAAGGAAAGATTTGTAGCATTTTAAGTACACGCTAAAACATGTCTTTTTCTTTTACAGAAGAGGCAAGAGGAGATCTGACCGAGAATGCCTGCATGTGTGAAGCTCAGATTGCATTTCAGAGGAAGGTTCATAACAGTATACATACTCTCACCAGCAGACATATCCTTTCAGATTAATACAGCATTTGTTTGTCACCTATCCTAATTGAATAACTCTCTCAGTCTGATAAACTTTCCATGTCCTGAGAGAGTTTTTTTTGTAGCAGTCAAATAGCGGACAGGGTTTATTATGTCTTTTAATAGTCATATTGGTTTCTCTCCAAAGCTGGTGTTAATCAGGAAATCAGTCCTTTAGCAATCCTGATGATCATGATGGGTGATGTTTTTCTTAACTGTTACTTACTGGATGACATCTCAAACAGAGTGCAGCAGTTTGATCTCCGGCGTGCCTAGAGTGGAGGATGGGATCTCTCATTAGCTGCCTACAATGTATCCCATGCATTCCTCATTTTGTTTGTTTAATCTTAGGCTATTTCATATTGTGCTTATAATTATTTTAGATTTCATTATGTTCTGAGTATGATCTTTGAGTTATCATATATCAAATACACTTTATTTACACAAAGTGTTACATGTTTTTAAGTAAATTTCCTTTTATTTTGGGAAAAAATAGTAAATGTAATAGTAAAATGTAAAGTATACGCACATCATTTTATGTTGTCTATTTTAAATATTGTACACACATATAAAAAAAAGAACAAATCCTAACAAATAAAAATATTATTTGATGTTATTTTCTCTTTTGTGTTGTCTTTGCATTATGTAATGGGTTAGCTAAAGACAATACAATATGATAGTAGTGCTTGGTGTGACAGTGACAGTAAACTATTGCAAAGGTTTTTGCCTTAGCCTACTCTCTGTAACTAGGTAATGAATACTATTGAATAAATACCAAAATGCTGTTTAAATTACTCTGAGGTGGATTGTAACATGTCACTGTGCAGGAAGTGGCAGCTTTCCATAATTGTATTTATTTATTTATTTAGTCATTTAGCAGACGACTTACAAATGAGGACATAAGAAGCAATCAAAACCAACAAAAGAGCAGCAACGTGCAAGTACAGTACAGATAATTATTATAATTATTATTATTTATTTATTTTTTAAATAAAAATACATATAGATAAAATAAAATTAGAATAGAGAGTGCTAGAGTTAGAGGGTCAAGTAAAGATGGAACAGATGAGTTTTTAGCCGTTTCTTGAAGATGGGTTAGGATTCAGCTGCTCGGATTGAGTTGGGCAGGTTATTCCACCAGATGGGAACAGTTAATGAAAAAGTCTGTGAAAGTGTTTTTGTGTGTCTTTGGGGCGGCACAATAATGCGTCGTTCACTTGAAGAACGCAAGCTTCTAGAGGGCACATAAGTCTGAAGTAATGAATTTAGGTAAAGGGGTGCAGAGCCAGTGGTGGTTCTGTAGGCAAACATTAATGCCTTGAATTTAATGCGAGCAGCTATTGGTAGCCAGTGCAAATTGATGAACAGAGGCGTGACGTGTGTTCTTTTCGGCTCATTAAAGATTAATCTTGCAGCGGCATTTTGGATTAATTTTAGAGGTTTAATAGAATTGGCTGGAAGACCTGCCAAGAGAGAATTGCAATAGTCAAGTCTGGACAGAACAAGAGCCTGAACAAGGAGTTGTGTTGCATGTTCCAAGAGAAAGGAACAATAATAACAAATAATCTAGCTACCCATAATTATAATTATGCCTAAAAATTCGTTCAGATAGGCAAATTTTATAATTAATTTGAAATTCATTTAAATAATATTATTACCAATGATTTAGTTAAAAAAATGTGTACTATAAAGTGATTATAGAGAATTTGAACTACAAATACCATGAACGCTTTAATCAAACATCATTTCCGGGTTTTGGTTACCTAGAAACCAAGCAAACCGTTTTACTGCAGCATACATGCATGGAACATACACCGAAAATTCAAATGCCTTGAAGAACGGATTTACTAAACATTTCATTTAAAAGAAGACAACGCTTAAATCGAAAAAAGTCACCGAGACCCAAAAACCTTTTGCATCCCCCTAAAAAACGAGAGAAAATTGGTTCATAACGCTGAGGCAGGCTAGCAAGCTAAGCTAAAGCAAAGATGTTTATATATCTCAGTAAGAAGGTAATCGTGAAATATTGAATTATAACTGTATAACTGCTAGCATTATAAGAATATTACTGCTAACGTTATATGATTTTTTTTTCTCCAAATAAACGCGGGTTTGTTTTTCAGGTTTGCTGTTGCTTTTCTTAAAAAGGCGTTTTTAATGACAATGACAGCTGTTTCTGGGTATGCAACTTGTTTATCAGGGCCGCTGGCTTTGTTGTGTGTCTTCAGATTGCGATTCCAAACAATACCGTTTTAAAGTGTGTGTCTTGGAATAAAGACCAGGGTTTTATCGCCTGTGGAGGAGAGGATGGACTTTTAAAAGTTCTCAAACTTGAGACTTATACAGGTGGGAACCTGAACTGCCAGTATTTCTATATGGACAGACAAAATATGAATACCAATGTGAATGGTTTACTTCTGTATATTCAACATAGGACTTTGAATGAAATCTATCAATCAACCAATAGTTAAGGACATTTATTTTTCTTAGATGATGCCAAACTGAAAGGCTTGGCAGCTCCCAGCAACCTTTCAATGAATCAAACACTGGAGGGACACAGTGGTAAGAAAGCTCAGTTTGTGTTAGTGTTTGTGTGTACTGACTCTTGAGTTTTCATTTTGCTATGCAGGTGCAGTGCAGGTTGTGACTTGGAATGAACAATACCAGAAACTGACCACCAGTGACCAGAATGGGCTCATTATTGTCTGGATGCTTTACAAAGGTACACAGTCCCTTAACACACCATATAGAAAATATTGTAATATTTAATGAATATAAAACTCCAATCTGTTAATGCAGTGTTTTTATGTGTGCATGTGCAACCGTGTGTTACACTTTTTTTTGTGATTTTGTGTGTCAAACAGGTTCATGGTATGAAGAAATGATTAATAACAGGAACAAATCTGTGGTGAGGAGCATGAGCTGGAATGCTGATGGTCTGAAGATCTGTATTGTGTACGAGGATGGTGCTGTGATTGTGGGCTCAGTGGATGGTGAGCACAGGACTGTTTTTATAATAATTATTTATTTTCTTATTTTTAAGTCAAAACACTACAGACAACCCCTTTTTTTATACACTGGACAAATTTGTGCTTTTGTGTTTCATAGCTTTGTTTAAGACAACATCCAAAATACACTTAAATGCACAAAACAAGACTTAAATTAGACTTACATGCACTTTATTTATTTGTGTATCTCTACATATCTTTAAAGGCCATTGTCTCAAAATTAGTTTTTTTTTTCTCCTGCACTGAGCCAGAAATCTCCACTTCAGTGGCGCTCACTTTCAATAGATTATATTCTGAAGTTTTTTAAAGAGAGGTTTGTTCATATAGCATTTGTTTTTTTATGCAACATTTTATTCCTAAAGACTTTTATTCCTGAATTATTTTTCTGGCTGTTGACAGTATGTTTTATTTAAGGAATGATAAAAAGAGATATACAAAATCCCCTAAAAAAAAAAATTAAACTCTAATATGTCAACAAAATCAAACAAGAATTTTAAACCTGGCTTGTCTAATGTTAAGATTTCTGTTCTGGAAATGCATACAAATTAGAACATATTTAAATAGACAATTTATCATTTGCATATATAAACATAACAGTTAAGAAAACTTGTAATACAAAATTTGCTATTCTTAATGTAATCAATCAACTGGGGAAGTGTGGTTATATCTATTTTTTTTTTACTCTATTCACCTGGTGTGTTTTCATTTTTTTTTATTAAAAAGCAACAAATCCATCAATATATAGGTGTTTGTTGTTTTATTATATAGTTTAGACTTTTCATACTTCTGCATTTTATTTGTGTGAATATAAATGTGTGTGTTTGTTTTGCTTTGTGATCTTGCAGGAAACAGAATCTGGGGTAAAGAACTTAAGGGGACCCAGTTGGCACACGTGGCCTGGTCTCCAGACAGTAAGATCCTGCTGTTTGGGATGGCCAATGGAGAAATCCACATCTACGACAACCAGGGAAACTTCATTGTGAGTGCTGAGATGCTGGAAACACTCTCTGTTCATCATTGTGTCTTTAGTCAGCTACTTCTACTAGTTTTACTCTGGGGGTCCTGAGGAAGTTTTCCACTTTTATCCAGTTAGTTTGAGTAGTACTGCTGTTAAAAACACAAATTTGTTCTTATTGTGTGTGTTTGTGCCCAGATGAAGATGACCATGAGTTGTTTGGCTAATGCAACAGGTGCCCTCAGTATAGCAGGTATTTACTGGTACCCCGGCACAGAGGGGTATCTCGAGCCGGACTGCCCCTGCCTAGCTGTTTGCTTCACTAACGGGCACTGCCAAGTGATGAGGCACGAGAGTGATGACAGTGAGTTTATGCATTTCTTTAACTCTCTTTGTGCATGCTAAGTGACATACATTCTAGTGCAGATCTGAGTAAGATTGTGTGTGCAGGTCCTGTGATTATCGAGACGGGTATGTGGCATGTGGCCAGTATCCAGTGGAATCACTGTGGCAGTGTTCTAGCTATAGCAGGATCACTCAGAAACAGCGGAGCAGAGAAAGACATGAATGTTGTTCAGTTCTACACACCGTTTGGAGAGGTGCGTACTGATCACACACATGCTTCATACATTTCAAGTTCTACAAAGATAATATATCTTGTTATACACAATTGTTCGCAAGTTTGGGGTCGGTAAGACTTTTGTAATGTTTTTGAAAAAAGTATCTTAAGAGTACAGTAAAAACAGCAATATTTTGAAAGATTATTACAAATATTTTCTATTTTAATTTATTTTACAATGTAATTTATTCCTGTGATGGCAAAGCTGAATTTTCGGAAGCCGTTGCTCCAGTCTTCAGTGTCACATGATCCTTCAGAAATCATTTTAATATGCTGATTTGTTGCTCAAGAAACATTTTTTATTATTAGCAATGTTTCCACAATATTTTCGTGGAAACTGTGATACCTTTTTCAGGATTGTTTGATGACTAGGAAGTTTGAACAGCATTTATTTGAGATAGAAATAATTTTTTTTTGTAACATTAGAAATGTCTTTACTGTATCTTTTGATCTATTTAATGCATTCTTTCTAAATAAAAGTATTATTTGCTTCAAAAAAAAAAAAAAAAAAAAATCATACTCACCCCAAACTTTTTAATTAGAATGTTACAGTTGATGCACTTGTGTCTGATGTCATCACGTGTCTAGCACTTGCGGACTCTGAAGGTTCCGGGCAAGCAGATGACTGCTGTATCATGGGAAGGTGGAGGACTCCGAATTGGCCTAGCTGTAGATTCTTACATTTACTTTGCTAACATTCGGCCAGATTACAAGGTAATTTAGCTGTAAATAATGGCTATAAGAGATTTTTTTTTTTCGTCTCTGAAATAACATCTTACTCTGTCTCTAGTGGGGTTACTGCAGTAACACAGTGGTGTATGCATACACACGGCCTGATAGGCTGGAGTACAGTGTGGTGTTCTGGGACACTAAGAATAATGAGAAGTTTGTAAAATACGTCAAGAGTCTCATGTCCATCACCACCTGTGGAGATTTTTGCATTTTGGCCACCAAAGCGGACGACACACATCCACAGGTACTAAAACAGGAAGCTGTTCAGCCTTTTTTCTGATGAAGAGGGATATTGTAAGTTAGAATATTGTTTTTAATCAAATCAAGTCATATCTGTGATTTGATGAAATTCTGTTTATTTATTTTTTCAGGAGGACACTGACACTGAGGATGGATCAGCTACGGTAAGATACCTCTTATTTTCCAATGTACTAAAAAGCTATGAAATATTTCCATATGCACTCTGATCACAGACACCAGAAAGTTACAGACAGGAGAGATTTAACAATAATACATGACTGTAGCTGTTTTCATAGACCATGAGAAACCTGATCAAATACACATACAGAACATACAGATTTGATTGTATCATGATATTTTACAAAATGAGAACTAAACAACTAATAGCAAATCTGAACCAGGGCTATGTTCAGTAGGACAGAGGACAGCAGAAAGACAATATTTATTTTAATGTAGAATTGAATTGCATTAAAACTGAGAAAGCTGTTTTTAAGCACCAGATACAACCGCTTTACCACAGGCATTTAATGAGCTGTCCAATCAAAACACCTCAAAGGATCGGTCTAAGAGGAGAAAGGTATTATGAACATCAGCAAAAAAAAGCCTCTCAGATATTTCCGTGATGCTGTTTAATGATGTGTACCCATGCAGTAAAGAGATGCCTGTCTGTCCTTTGTCCACAGTATGCTCTGGTGTTGTGTAACTCCATTGGAACCCCACAGGACTCTAAATATATTGACATTGGTGGGTAAAACATTTTGCACTGTTTCTATATGTAAGGGATCATGCAGATTCAGCAGGTCATTATTGCAAAATAAACTCTAAGCAAGGGTTATGAAGACCCAGAAGCAAATAAATATATAAATGCACATTTTTGTTGAAATTATTTTATTATTTGAGCTAATTTTTCCTGGGACAACAGTCCGTTATACATTTTAACGGTCGTTATGCAGAATCAAGCATTCCAGAGAGATGTGTATTAGTAACAAGAGCCATAAATTTTTTGATTATTTCTCATTTTGTCGTTTTTGGTTTAATTAAGGCCTGAATTAGCCCTAGACTTGATAGGCATATATGTAATTTAGAACAGTTGCTTTGATGATAAGCAAGCAGACTGCTTGTGTTTGTAATGGTGTAACACCAACATACACCGTGTGAAAGCTGCGGTGGGAATCCCGGCTCCTTTCCTGTCACTCCTATAGGCATCCCGCTAAATTCCTCCCCTGGTTGGGAGAGCAGATCTTTTCCAGACATTCACCCTGATCTCTCTGGACATATTTTAGAGTTGGAACGGCAACACACAACAGAATCTGTAGTTACTCATAGAAAAACATATTTATAGGTGAAATCTGTCCTTGAATTCTGCTCTGAATAAAGGTTTGTGTGATTTTCAACAGCCTTTGAAATCGCTCAAACCTTCAACAGATAGCTTTGATGTATAGATTGTTACCTGATTTATTTATTTTTTTAACAATGATGTAACTGGTTAAAGGAATTTCTCATTCTTCACTTTCCACAAAGTGAAATGAATACATACTAGCTGTTCTTTCACAATTTTTTTGCTCTCTGTTTGCTGCCACAGACCCCCTGTTTGTCACTATGACGAAGACTCACGTGATTTCTGCATCTAAGCAAGCGTTTTACGTTTGGCAGTATCGTGTTGCCAAGAAACTCACTGCTCTTGAAATCAACCAGGTCGCCAAGACAAGAAAGGAAGGTCGAGAGAGGTGAGGGTTAAAGGTCACCAGTAGTGGGTCACCAGTGCTTAAAGAGGGATTTAAAGGGACAGTTCACCCAAAAATAAAAATTATGTCATTAATTACTCACCCTCATGTCGTTACAAACCTGTAAGACCTTCATTCGTCTTCGGAACACAAGTTAAGATATTTTTGATGAAATCCAAGAGCTCTTTTACCATCTTTTATCATTTAAAAGTTTGGGATCGGTAAGATTTTTCATGCATTTGAATCTCTTATGCTCACAATGGCTGCATTTATTTGATCAGAAATACAGTAAAACATGAATATTGTGATATATTATTGCAATTTATAATAACTCTTTTATATTTAAATATATATTTCATCCCTGTGAATTTTCTGCACCATTACCCTAGTCTCGACAGAAATCATTCTTGTGTGCAAAATTGGTACTCAAGAAACATTTCTTATTATTATCAGTGTTAGATTGTTTTTAACATTGATAATAATAAGAAATGTTTCTTGTGCTGCATAAAACAGTATTTTTGTGGAGACTGTGGTTCATTTGTTTTCCAGGAATTTTTGGTGAATAGATGTAAATATTGTTATAAACATATAATGGCTCTATAAAAACATATAAAAGTTTTCCACTTTTGATCAATTTAATGCATGCTTGCTCAATGAATGTATTAATTTATTTCCAATTTTTCTATGCCTGCCAGTCAACATTGTCAGTCAACAACAAATACACAAGTATTAAATGTAGTAATCGTTTTATTTTATGCTAAGTATAAAAAGAGGACATAGTGATCGTCATAATTTTGATAATAATTTTTTATAATTTAATATGAATTAACATTAAGATTTATTTCAGAGTCAAGCTGCATTTGTATTTGTTGTACATGCTTTGTCCCATGTCTCAGACTCAGTGGCTAAATTAAAGTAGCAGCTCTGTGTAATATGGAAGCTTTCATCAGATGAAGTGATGTTCCTTATTGAGGTGTACAGTCTGTGGGCAGGCCTGTCTGCCTGTCTGTCTATCAGGATAGTGTGAGGGTGTGCTCGCTGACAGCAACTCTTTGGAAAAGTTCTGTTCATGGCTGTGTGATGGAATCCTGCGACCCACACAGACTGGAACGGGATCCAGTGTTCTTTTTCCCTTCCACACGATAGAAATACACTGAGGCATTGCCTCTCTTGCTTATTCTTCCTCACTTTACCTGCACACTGTCTCTTTTCACTCTGTCTTGCTGACTCTTTTCTCTAGGGTTTATCACATCGATGACAGTCCAAGCGGAACATCGGATGGGACACTGAACTTTGCCAAAGCCTTCACAGTGAGTACACTCAGCACAGACACTTACCTGTGGCTCTCTCAGCCTCTCGTGAGAGGATTAGTGGGAAAAGCTGTCATAAAACACTGCTCAGCTAGTCTGTTTATGTATTATTTTATATTTGTGCTATGTTTTCCTTGATCCACATATCTTTATGTGACATCGGTCACAAAAGACGCTTCTAAGTGATCCAAATGTCATCTAAACTTGTATTTACAAGAAGTATGGAGACTGCAGTCCACTTTTTCATGTGACAGCTTTGAGAAAAGGGTCATGACAGTGAGATGTTTGTTTTTTTGTTTGTTTCAGGCCACCAGAGACCCGATCTGCTGCATTAAAGCATCAGACAGAATGCTTATTGTGGTACGTCTAATTTACACAAGGACACATGCTTTTTCATTTCAAAGTTTCTGCGTGACTGATATGTGGTTGTGATGTCCGCAGGGCCGTGAGTCTGGTATCCTACAGAGATACAGCCTGCCCAACATCAGCCTCCTGCAGAAATATTCCCTTACCTCCAGACCGTATCAGCTGTGCCTCAATTGTAACTCCAGGTCTGATATATCTCTCTCCAGTGTTAGACTATTCGCTCCTTTTTCCTGCTTGTGCAGTGAGAGTTTGTTTTAAAATAATTGTATTTTTCTAGCCGGCTGGCAATTATAGACATTACGGGCGTGTTGACGTTTTTGGATGTAGAGACACAGGCTTCGTCAGGGGATGCAGAAGGTGGGTCCACAGCTGAAGACCCATCTAAATTCGAGCGCAAGGATGTCTGGGATATGAAATGGGCTAATGACAACCCAGATCTGTTCTCCATGATGGAGAAAACCAGAATGTATGTCTTTAGAAATCTGGACCCTGAGGTGAGACATAGAGTTACGTGTTCATATCTGCATATATGTCGAGTGTTGTGGCATGGGAAAACAGGATGACTGAAAAAACACATAAATGGAAAGAAAGAAAGAAAGGGTGACAGTTTTGTCAGAGCTACTGCACTCTTAAGTATACAGGGTTCAGGAAGTGCTGCCGTTTTGAAACAAACTCACATGCCAGCTTCAGTAAATCACACAGCACATGGCTTGTAGATCAGACCACCCACTGCAGAGATACAGCAGGGCTTTTTTCTTCATGCACAGAAAGGTAGAAGGTAGTTTACAGGTCCAGTTCACACATTATAAGCAATATTCACACAAATAATAAATATATGTACATTCATAATTAATCAGTTTGAACTCATTTTAAAAATCTGTTACTTCAGTTGTTTTAATTTGCAGCAGTGTTAGTGTGAGCATTCCCCTGACAAGCTCTTATGTGTGTTGGTTGTGTTTTGAACACAGGAACCAATTCAAACGTCTGGCTTCATCTGCCACTTTGAGGATCTGGAGATCAAATCTGTTCTTTTGGATGAGATTATGAGGGTTGGTTGGAATATATTGAAATGAATCAATTCGTAGTTGAACATGAATTTATTTTTAACTTGTGAATGTCAGTGAATTTTAAAATGGAGATTTCTTATAATGGAAATGAACAAACTTCTAAAATAAAAGCTTATATATATTAGCTGTGCTCTGCTAAATTGTTATTTCTATAAAATTATTATGATAATATATATATTTTTAAAATGTTATCTTAATTTGTCAAGTTTTGAGAGCCCTGAATATAATTTTTATTATAATAATCTTTCAGGATCCAGAAGTTCCAAATAAAGATTATTTAATAAACTTCGAGATTCGCTCGCTGAGGGACAGCAGGGCACTTATTGAGAAGGTTGGAATTGAAGATGCTTCTCAGTTTATTGAGGACAATCCACATCCACGTCTCTGGTGAGACAAACACTAATTCCACACAATAAATGGGGCAGTTTGGTTATTTATTCAAGGATACCTGCACACGGAAAGAGGAATACATGAATGAAAGCATAGGCATAGGCAGTATGGAACAGTGTGTTTAAAACATACTATGTGGGATTGTGTATTTGTGTATGTGTTTAGCAGGACTGTGTTTGTTATACATTTTAGAGATTTAAGAGTGTGCAACATGGCAATGTGTGTTTTTCTGGAAGTGGAAAGTATGAGGTCCAGTTTTATAGTCTGAATGAAGTGTGAGGTACAGTTTTATGATCTGAATGATGATCCTGGCACTGACAGGACAAGATGAAACCAATAAGACAGCACACTTCTGGCTTCTGGAGAGCGTTGTCCTTCAGTACCTCGCTGGCCATTTAAGAAAGAGAAACCTGGATAAACTGGAATAAAATAAACTGTAATGTAAACAGGCACTTTACTGTGCAATTATTTATGGTTGTGTTCATTTAAAAAAATCATCTAAGACCTAGATGAAAGAGAATGATGTTACCAGTAGTCATAAAGCATGGCAGTCTTGGAGTGGCTCTATTGATTTAGTGAACCACTGGAGTTTTAGTGGCTCTGTCAGTTCTCACAGCACAAGGAGGAATTTGAAATTGGACTCTTGCTACAGAAGCAGGGAGGTAAACCCAGCGATCTAACATACATTGACAGGACTCTTTACAATTTCACCATTTATTGAATAATTTATAAGTGAATCTCTCAAAACCAGTTAAAACCACATCCAGATCATGTTTAACCCCATAATCTAGAAAAAAATATATTTTTAATTACTATATCTTGCTAAATCGTATTAATTATATATTAGTATTTGCTATGTTGTCTTTAATCAATTTTTTTTTTTAATGTAGGGTTTTTTTTCTTTGATTTTGGGGTGAAATGTGAACAGGAAATGGAGATTCACATTTTAGTTAATTTTCAAGTGAGTTGCTGTTAATACTCTCAGACGGGAACTGGAGAAGGAAACCTACAGGAATATGGCGTAAAGAAAACAAGAGCTGTGTCAGCTCTCTTTTAGTGTGTGTGTGTGCTTTAATATGAGCGTGAGAGCTCAAAGGCTCTGTTGTTTGATTTTGCTCATCCTTAACATGCCAACATGTCAGAGGTCAAAGTTTTTCTTAGCTTTCCATGAGCGCATGAAAAGAGTCACTTCACCCTCGTTGGCCACTTTTGTGGCTCAGTTCTCTAAAACTGTCCGGGGTGTCATCAGTCAAACAGATTTAGCTGTATACAGCTGATAGATTATCAGTGTCATTTTGTTTATGTCCAGATTTAGGATGCTGTTTGCTCTTTGTTGAGATCAAAAATGATTCAAATGCTAATACTCCAAACAAATAATTTAATCAGAGGTAATGCATCATATACTATGTGTCATGTAATCTCAGTTACGGGATTTGAAGTCTTCTGTGTGAAGTTTCAGACCTTTGTTATTTGACGGTTGAAAATTCAGTCAGTTGTATCTGTGCATGCACTTCCAGGCGTCTGTTGGCTGAAGCAGCGCTGCAGAAGCTGGATCTGAAGATGGCTGAACAGGCGTTTGTGCGCTGTAGAGACTACCAGGGCATTGAATTTGTGAAGAGACTGAGCAACCTACAGAGTGAAGCCATGAAACAAGCCGAGGTAGCTGCTTACTTCAGCAGGTTTGAGGAGGCAGAGAGGATGTACCTGGACATGGACCGCAGGTACACACAGACTTGTGCATACTGTCATGCATAAACCTTGAGGAGATTCATATTCTGTGTGAAATCTGGTGGACGAGAACACTTCACTTCAAAAATAATAATGTTAAATGAATTTGATTAAATTGAGAAAAAATGTACACACAACCTTTTAAACAATGTTTTAATCTGATTTGTTCTAAATAATTCAGTTGAAATATACAGTTGTTGTTAGCTAAAACTACTGTTTCAAGAATTTGAATGAAGCTAAAATAAAAGAATATATCAATATAACATGAAAAGCTTAAAGAAAGCTGAAACTGAAATAAAAATAAATTGAAGATAAATAGAAATATTTACAAAACTAATAAAAATGATAAAAGCACATAACATTGCTAAAACGAAAATAAAAATTAAAAGCTAATTTAAAATGTCAAGAAATATAGTAGTACATAAATAGTTATAAAACTGAAAATATAGAACTGAACAGGATTCAAACTCGCATGCACCACCGTGCAACATTATATAGTGTTCACTGTACATTTTTTACTGGTGAAGTCTTTACTTTAACACTGTATTACAAATTTACATTTCTACATTATATACTTTTTTTAAAATAAAATTTTTGGCTTTTTACCTTCTTCTGGCATACAACAAGAAATGACCATATTTTAATTTAATAGAGTACTAAATTAAATCAGCTATGTGGATGGATGATTTTTAGTTTGACAAAAACAAATCAATTTCCAAATGTGTCTCTGTTGGTTTGGATCTGTAGTTTTGTTTATGCGATTATGGTCAACATTTAAATTAACTAAATTGAAAAAGCAACAGAAATCAATTTTTTTTGAATGCTCATCTTTCATCTCTTTCTCTCTGGTTTCTAGGGATTTGGCGATAGATTTGCGTATAAAGCTCGGTGATTGGTTCAGGGTTCTGCAGTTGTTGAAGACCGGATCAGGCGACTCTGATGATGCTCTTCTGGAGCAGGCCTACAATGCCATTGGAGACTATTTTGCAGACAGACAGAAATGGTAGGCTGTTTAAGTGTGGGTGTCTGTTGTATAAAGTCTGTTTCAGTGTCATACATTAATTTAGGCATAAGACATTAAAACAAAGGCTTTTAAGTTGATAAATTGTATTGTTTAAGTTTTGACAGAGGGACTTGAAGCGTGTGTGTTCCACAGGTTGAATGCAGTGCAGTATTACCTTCAGGGTCGTAATCAGGAGCGTCTGGCTGAATGTTATTATATGCTGGAGGACTATGATGGTCTGGAGAGACTTGCAAACTCCCTACCAGAAAACCATAAACTGCTACCAGTGGGTGCTTTCTAATTCTTTCAAAACAGACCATGCTGTAATGTTTGGTTCAGGTTGTCTCAATGGCTTGAACTGTGCTTTATTGTGTGTGTACAGGACGTTGGTCAGATGTTTGTTACCGTGGGAATGTGTGAACAGGCCGTCAGTGCATTTCTGAAATGTAACCAGCCCAAAGCAGCCGTGGATGCCTGTGTGAATCTAAACCAGGTGAGTGTTTATACGCTTGTTGTATGGTTTTGATATTTTATGAATGTTATAGGTATAACGTATTAATAATATATTAATTGTATGAATTATATTAGTATTACAGTGTATTAGGGTTGTCAGTTGATTTAAAAATGTAATTCTGATTAATTGTAGTTAAAGCATCTGGATCCTTTTTCAAGAGAAAAAAAATAAAAGACACAGAACAAAGATAAAGACAAAGAACAACAGTACTCTTTTCTTGTCTCATTTGATAGACAACTTAGAATATATATTTCTCACACCTAAACACAAAATAATTAAGTAATATTAAATAAGATAAGATAAAGTAACTTTCTGGACACTTTTATGGATTAATTCCTACATATATTTTATCTAAGAGGTTTATCTAAGAGCCACGCTTGTACAAATGATGCTGTCCTTTACTTGTCTTGCAGGTGATATTTAATATATTTTTTTAGTCTTTCCTAAATTAATTCAACTGTACAAAGTCTGCATAAAGGTTTACATTTGTTAAACTTCTCTGGATATCATTTCTAAACAAATTATTCAATAAAGAAGGTATTTTATCCAACACGTACTGATCTGAAAAACAGCACACACAGACACACACTTATGCAACATTTCTGATCAATCTTTAGAAATCACAATGAATTAAATAATTATTATCCGTTATCTGCTTTAAAGACTTTGACAGCCCTATTTAATATGCATTTCTCAAAAGACTTTCTCCCTCTCTTCACTGAATACATTCTGACTCATTGCCTTTTCTTTGGCTTTTTTGGCCATTTAGAGAGAATGATGCTTCTGTCATTAGTTTAAATGAGAGGTTCAGAGAGATCACAGTGCTCATCAGTTCTACTCAAAGATCCAGATGCAGCTGTAACGTCATCACTCATCTGCTCATGAAACCTGTCTATGATCAATGTTTGCATATGACAAATATGTAACAGCAAAAATACATTTTAACTGTATGCGCATTCCAGTGGAACAAAGCTGTTGAACTTGCCAAAGACCACAGTATGAAGGAAATTGGGCCTCTGCTGTCCAAATATGCCTCGCATCTGCTGGAGAAAAACAAAACTCTAGAGGCTGTAGAGCTCTACAGAAAAGCCCATCACTTCCTGGATGCCGCCAAACTCATGTTTAAGGTATGTTAGTATCAGCTTGTATGAGAAAACATTGTCAGTGGAGATGAAACCAGTGATGATGGAATTGCAAAAATGTACACTCTTCACATTTAAAGTCAGGATATTTTGTAACCGTAAAATATTTTTAATGACTCACTTTATTTCACCTCAGATCGCAGAAGAAGAGGCGAAAAAGAGAACACGACCACTGCGAGTGAAGAAGTTGTATGTGCTCGCCGCCCTGCTGGTGGAGAACTTCCACACCCAGATCAAAAGTTACCAGCAAAGCAAAATCAAGGGCAAGAAATCAGAGGTACTCTAACTGTTCACACATCCTAATAAAGTACATATTCTGAACTACTGTTACTTGTTTCCAGGTGCTGGATGTAGTTTAGATTTAGTACAAGTCTAACCAAGTACAGATTTATTATCATTTGTGATCTTTGCACACAGCTGTGGTAGTTGGAAACTATCGGTGCTGTGGTCTGCAGCTGCAGCCTGACTCCGAGTCCGACAGCATCAGAGGGGCAGGAAATCATTTGTGATGAAGGGCTCATTTATAGCCTAGTGGTGGGTAATTTGTGTGTGTGATTTATTTCAGGCTACCAGTGCATTAGCAGGGCTGTTAGAGGAAGATGAGTCGTCTTCAGACAGCCGTATCCTGGATGACGCCTGGCGTGGGGCAGAGGCCTATCATTTCTTCCTGCTTGCACAGAGACAGCTGTACGAAGGCAAGGTGGACGCGGCCATGAGGACAGGTAACACTTAAAACCCATGTGATAGCATATACACACTTGCTAGGAGAATATTACTATATTATTTAGTCACTCAAACTTAAATTTAAAAATAATTTTCTGTAATTTTGAGGTGCAATCTGTTGAGGTTCACCCCAAATGATACATTTCCTGAAAATGATAATGTTCAAATAATTATTCAGAGGAATCTATGAGACAATCTGTCTGTGTGTGTGAGTGTGTGTGAATGCATGCATGCATGCATGCATGGTATGTTTGGCCTTGTCTGCGCAAACAAAGTGTTAAATCGCTTACCTGAACTGAAAAAACAAACTCGGAGTGAAGACTTTATAGCATTCAGTCCACACATACACACTCGCAAAAAACGTTTGCTTACATGAAGGTCTAGACAAAATGTTTAAACCACAGATTAAATCATATCCAGGACCACCTGCAAAAGAGGTGTACATGCATGTATGTGTGTGGGTTAATGTTTCAGTCTTTCAGTTAGCATTGCATACTAATATTAAAATCTTAAAATGTTCTTAATGTTCTTAAAATGGTCTATTGTGCGTTGCTCTTCAGTGTTTGTACTGTTTTTGTTTGTTTTTCCAGTTTTTTGTTTTTCAAATACGATCAGTTTTACCAGGGATGACCTGCTGAACATTCGATGATTTTTCGGACGTTTTGCTGGACATTGTAGTTGGCGGAGCTGTTGCTCTGGTCAAACTCTACAGGAGGCGCAGAAGGGGGAAGAGAGCCGGAGCACTCGTGAAGCTTCGTCAGCGCGGATTTAGAACGGCGTTGTCTAGCATCCATCTGGCGAATCTCCGCTCTCTACCCAACAAAACGGATTAACTCCTTCTGCTCTCCCGGACAAACAAGGATTTTTCTAACTCTGCTGCTCTGTGTTTCACGGAAACCTGGCTGAATGGCGACATACCGGACAGCGTGCTACATCTGCCTAATTACCAGCTGATCAGAGCAGATCGGGACGTGGAATCAACGGGGAAATCGCGCGGCGGCGGGACGTGCTTTTACATCAATGAGAGGTGGTGTACAGATGTAACTGTGTTAAAGAAGATGTGCTGTTCAGATCTAGAAATGCTCTTAATTAACTGCAAGCCGTTCTATTCGCCGCGAGAGTTCTGCTCGTGCATTCTCGTGAGTGTTTACATTCCACCGCAAGCTCACATGAGCACAGCTTTACAGAAACTCGCTGATATGAGGATATGTGCATTCCTAACAGGACTCATCTAATCTACAACAACGACAAACCATGGTTCACTGCAAAACTCAGACAGCTCCGTCAGGCCAAAGAAGATGCTTACAGAAAGGGGGATAAAGTCTTGTACAAACAGGCCAAATACACAGTGGAAGAGGAGATCAGAGTGGCAAAGAGGAATTATTCTGACAAGCTAAGGAAAAAATTATCTTCCAGTGATCCTGCTTCAGTGTGGATAGGAATGAAGGATATCACCAGTTACAAGACACCATCCCCCAACACTCTGGAGAATCAACACCTGGCAGACGACTTGAACGAGTTCTATTGTCGTTTTGAAAGATCACCCTACACCCGTCCTGAACACCTCTCCACACAACCATTAACACCTCCAGCAACCCTCCACTCCCCCACACCTACAATTCAAATCAGCGAAGAAGATGTGTGCCAGGTCTTCACGAAGAACAAAAGAAGGAAAGCACCAGGCCCTGACGGTGTGTCACCAGCCTGCCTAAAAATCTGTGCTGACCAGCTGGCCCCCATCTTCACACAGATCTTCAACAGATCACTGGAGCTGTGTGAAGTCCCCTCATGCTTCAAACGCTCCACCATCATCCCCGTCTCCCAAAGAAACCCAAAATTACTGGACTTAATGACTACAGACCTGTGGCCCTAACGTCTGTAGCCATGAAATCATGACTGGTTTTGGCTTCTCTGAAGGACATCACTGGACCCTTACTGGACCCCCTGCAGTTTGCCTACAGAGCAAACAAGTCTGTGGATGATGCTATCAATATGGGACTGCACTTCATCCTGCAGCATCTGGACAGACCAGGGACTTATGTGAGGATCCTGTTTGTGGACTTCAGCTCCGCTTTTAACACCACCATCACGGAAACCCTTCAAAATAAACTAACCCAGCTCTCCGTCCCCACCTCCGTCTGCCAGTGGATCAACAGCTTCCTGACAGACAGACAGCAGCTAGTAAAGCTTGGTAAATTCACATCCAGCACTCGTACCATCAGCACTGGAGCTCCTCAGGGCTGCATTCTCTCCCCACTGCTCTTCTCCCTCTACACCAACGACTGCACCTCTAAAGACCCCTCTGTCAAGCTCCTGGAGTTTGCAGACGACACCACACTGATCGGCCTCATCCAGGACGGTGACGAGTCTACTTACAGACAGGAGGTTAAGGAGCTGGCTGTCTGGTGCAGTCTTAACAACCTGGAGCTTAACACGCTAAAAACTGTGGAGATGATCATGGACTTCAGGAGAAACCCCCTGCTCTCCCCCCACTCACCATCATGAACAGCACTGTGACTGCAGTGGAGTCATTCAGATTCCTGGGCACCACCATCTCCCAGGACCTGAAGTGGGATATTCACATAGACTCCATTGTCAGAAAGGTCCAGCAGAGGTTGTACTTTCTTCGCCAGCTGAGGAAGTTCAACCTGCCACAGGAGCTGCTGAAACAGTTCTACTCTGCCATCATTGAATCCATCCTCTGCACTTCAATAACTGTCTGGTTCAGCTCAGCTACCAAATCTGACCTCAGAAGACTACGGAGGGTAGTCCGGACTGCCGAGCGAATAATTGGTACAACCCTCCCCACTCTCCAAGAACTGTACTCATCCAGAGTGAACAAAAGGGCTGGTAAAATCACTCTGGACCCCTCACACCCAGCACACTCCCTCTTTGAACTGTTACCGTCTGGCCGACGCTACAGAGCTCTGCGCACCAGAATGACCAGACACAGGAACAGTTTCTTCCCTCAGGCAATCCATCTCATGAACACTCAACAATAAACGTGGAACACACAACTATAATACACTATCCATTCACCACACTCACTTATTTTATTTTTATTTTCTCATTCCTAATTTGCACATACTTGACCTGTACATACTAGTTGTCTATATTATATATTGTGTTTTTGCTGCTTTGTGCATTGCCTATTTGGTTATTTGTTGTTATTCTTTTATTATCTGTGTCCTGTCCTGTTGCTGTCTTTCTGTTGCACTGTGGAGCTTCTGTCATTACAACAAATTCCTTGTATGTGTAAACATACTTGGCCAATAAAGCTCATTCTCATTCTCTCATTCTCATTCTCATTAAATCTATTTAAGTTAGGGATGCACTGATATAAAAATTCTGAAAATATATATTAATTAACTGATCATTATTTTTGTGTCATGACAGATAACCAATAAATGACCAATATTAAAATTCTATATAATTTTGGCTACAAGTGAATTTAGGCATCACAACATTATATTGTACAGTATGAAAATTAACATTCAGTGAGCAGCAAAGGTGTCTCTTATTAAAATCTTTTGTTCTTCAAATGTGAATAATTGCAATAATTGCTTTATTCTCTAATTTCAGCTCTCCATCTCCGTGACTATGAGGATATTATACCTGCTGTGGAGATTTACTCTCTGCTGGCCATCTGCTCATCTGCCAACTGTGCATTTGGTACTTGCTCACGTGCCTTTATTAAGCTGGAGTCTCTGGAAACACTGACTCTAGATCAGAGGCAGCTTTATGAAGACCTGGCCCTGGAGATCTTCACCAAACACAGCCCTCGAGACACCCGGCAAAGCCAGCGAGACAGTCTCACTGATGGGTAAGACAGGAGGGCAACAGCCAGATGTACTTTACAACCTCACAGAGTGAACAACCACTGGAAACATTCTCAGGCCCCGTTTAACTGATAACTGAGGCGGATCCTTCGTTACAGCTGGTAGACAGAGCTGTGAGGTCACAGTGACGCAAGTGTAAAGTAGTGTGAGATGAGTGGCGTAAGGGTCAGCATGCACATCAGAAATTTCCAGACCATTCAAAATATTACATCAGCACAGTTCCTGTAAACTGCAGTAAAACAGTGGGAAGATTATTGAAAAGTTTGGAGTCAGTAAGTTTTTTTGTTTTTGAAAGAAGCCACTTATGCTTACCGAGGCTACATTTATTTGATTAAAAATACAGTATTATAGTGAAATATTATTTCAGTTTAAAATACCTGTTTTCAGAAAATTAGAGTTCAGAATGTATTTTAAAATGTAATTCATTCCTGTGATGACAGCTGATTTTCAGCATCATTACTCTAGTTTTCATTGTCACATGATCCTTCAGAAATTATTCTAATATGCTGATTTGGTGCCCAAGTAACATTTCTTATTATGTTATCAAAATATTTTAGTGGAAATTTTACTGTGATATTTTTGTTTTTGAGTAGAAAGTTCATAAGAACAGCATTTATTTTAAATTATTTTTTGTAACATTATACTGTCACTTGCTGCATCATTGCTGAATAAAAGTATTAATTTCTTTACAAAAAAAAATCTTACTGACCCCCAAATTTTGAACGATACCGTCTCTTTTTTTCTCATTGAAACGGTCTATTATCAATCTTTCCCGGAAAACCCAGAGAGGCATATACACATCACACACAAATACAGGGTAAAGTTTTAGAGTAAAAGAGTAAAGTTATTTTAATAACAGAGTTATGTGATTTTAAGGGCCAGAATCTGGCCCAGATAATTTACCATTATACCACAATATTTACACCAGTAATAAGGTGATTAGTAATCAGCACAAAACTTAAATGCGAGTCAGTGAAATATCAATCCCAATTATGCTTGTAAAATAGTGTTAAACTAGCATGTGAGATGATGCATTCTGACTTGATGAATGAATTTCTCTCTCTTTTTATTATTTCCTTTCTTTCTCAGGCCGGAGGGCAAGTTGCCCACCTGTATAGTGACAGGAAGAGTGATATCGGAGTACCAGTTCTGGATGTGCAGTGTGTGTAAGCACTGTGCTGTGGAGCAGGAGATCACACAACACAAATTCTGTCCTCTCTGTCACTCCCCGGTGGGATAGATTTTCCCATCTCTTTCGCACTTGCTCCATCAAATGTCAGTCTTTTTGATTAACTGTGGGACACAATCTCTGCCACAAGAGTAGAAGGCTTAAAATATATGTAGTTTGAATGTTCAAACAAAGTATCGTGAATTTTTTTTAATTTTTTTATATATATGGCATTTTCATGTACTTGTGTATAATTACGTATTTTACATTATCTAACGAAATTCTGCACAAAACAGTCTTAAAGACATTCTTATATGAATCATCACATTCCACTCAATTCGACAATTTAAATAAAAATTAGTTAAACATTGTTTATGAATGATGATTTATGAAAAATGAAATGGATTCAGTGTATCCTGTTATTTTAGCATTGATTGAACAATAGCTATAAATACAAATTTGCCTTGTAATCTAAAATAAATGTTCCTATATTTACAAAAAGACTTAAAAAAAATGCCTCATATCTCTCAGACTTTTGCTGTTCACTTTTGTCAGTTCTGATTTGAATTGAGAATTTACATATTTAATTGTAGACACCTGTCTAGTGAAACTTTTAGAGATGGTATCTTTCGTATGTCACGCACTGCTGCCCTCTACAGTCGCTCTCGAGTCGGCTACTAATAATGATTCTGGCAGATTGTATTATGACACTTGTTGCATCAGATGCGTGATGCATTTATTGTGTTTTCGCTGAGCATAAGTGACGGCATTGTTTTTATTGGATAAGATCAGTTTATTTTTCTTTCCAGTTTTCTTTTTTAGGTTGAACATATTTTAAAAAAAAAAACATACTTTAAAGCGTAACTTTAAAAAGGCGTACTCTTGACGGCCTCTAGAGGGCATCATCTGTCAATTCCTCTCTGCACGTGCGACAGGTGCTGCGCCAGGGAGGAATACTTTCACTGAAGAACGTGTTGATAAACCACTCGCTTTTTACATGATATAATAACTTCACACTCCTTAAAGTAACTGTAGTAGCCTATGTTGATGCTGATATTCTCCCGTCCTGAAATAATTTACTACAATTACACACTTGATGCTCATAAAAGCAGCGACGATTCTTTTCCCTCAAACTTTTAAGTATATGCCTTTTTCTTTTCTGTTCACAAAATCCATCCGACCTCTGCTGTCTTCCTCTGCAGTAACTCAAGAGATCTTTAATCTCAGTCTTTTATTAATTTTCTAATCCTTTAACCGGCCTTCACGGGTGGTTTCTAGCCCTGATTTCACCTCTCTGTCCTCCGATTATTTTTCACTCAATCATTGTCCCTCCGTGGAGCATGTGGAGACGCGTCCTGTAACGCAAAGCGCAAGCGCGTTTCAGTTGCCACGGGCCAGTGACGCACGGACGCGCAGCTGGCCAGAGGCACCGCGAGTGCGTTAGCGGCACACTGTGTGCCAAGTGACCCACCCGACAGAGTCTGCTGCGGGACATGGGGCAAACATTGCGAACGAGCGCACACCGGGCTCGACTCTACCAAGGAAGGCGCTGGAAGATGGCAGTATCCACACCGAACGTCTTTGCAGTGCACTGATGCGGTCAGAAAAGAAAGTAAAACAGGTAAACTGTGACATTTGCTTCTGTGTAGTGTGGGTTACGCAGTGTTGCTTTTGAACTTAACTTCGGTGCTGTGCTTGGAGCTGGAGTTCCATCAGGCAGAGCGCGCGGACTTACATCTTGCAGAAACTTAAACATGTCATTTAGAAATTTGATGTTGCTCCTAAATTTAACAGTTTGGTGTTTTGAGGTCTAGTGGGAATGCCGTTTTTCTGTTGTTACTTTTGTTGCTATCTCAGGATTGCAAATTAAATGATTACAAAGTCTACATACACGTGTGAAAAAGTCTGAAGCGTTTTGAAAATCTGAAGTTGAAAATCTTAATTAAAGCTCGAAATAATACATTTAAAAAGAAAAAGGAAATTATATGACGTTTAAGAAGAAATATTTAAGTTTTTGCACCATTTATAGGTCACTAATCAAATAAGTCAATTTGTGACGTTCATAATGCAACTATGTACAGACAGTTTCCATTAATTACAAGATGCTCTTTGGATGTTTCTCAAATCATGCTGGAGAACGTGATCATCGGTTTTTACACAAACTTGTTGAGTTAATGCTGCTGCCATTAAAGCAAAAGAGGGACAAACAAAGACTTCAGAAAATCAAACACACATGCTGACTTTTTTATAATATTTAATCTTTTTTAATGCAAAACAATCTTTATTTTCAATTCAACCTCTCACTTGATGTTGATGTTCAAGATGTTTTTTTTTTTTTACTTTTAATAGTAAAATAATTAAAAGTTTAATAATTAAATTAAAAAGCAAACTACAATTATTTTCACTAGTAGTCTCAGACTTTTAGACCCCATTGTAAATGTTTAATCTCTGAATAAAAATATAAATTTTTCAAACTTTATAAAAGCACTGCACATCAGAACTGTCACGTGTTCACTGAATGTCCTTAAATCTTGACATGACTTTGTGCCCTGCAGTAGGCTACTGCTGGGAAAGAGAGTCAGAGTTTGTGTTAAAATGTTCATAATGATTACTGAGGTTTTGTTTACGACACTGTACAAAATCAATATCTATTAGCAGCTATAAAGGCTGATTTGGGTTCCAGAATGCTTTTATCCCATCACAGTTGTTACAGTTAGATGCATTATATAATAGATTAGCTGTCTGTCTGTCTTTCTGTCTGCGTATTTAAATCTGATTAAGTTTTTGTCTTGTCATACAGTTGAGTACAGTACAGTGAATTATGGCGAGGAGTACTGAAAAAAAAGGATGACATTTTTGATGAGCAGGAATTTGTTGTTTTGATAGCAGCAGGTCAGTACTAAGCAGGCTTTTCTTTTCCTCCATTATAGGCATGCAGCCATAGCTGAGTCTCTCCAAAACGGCTTAGCCCAACTGTCCCACTTACCTCTTCATGTTCTGGCATCCATCATGGTGTATGGGCAGGTCCTGCACCGCCAAGGCCCCGAGGAGAGCTTCATCAACCTCAACGTCGGTGGCTTTAAGCAGCAAGTGGAACGTGTGGTCCTCCAACGCTTCCCCCACACGCGACTGGCCCAACTTCTCTACTGCAGCTCAGAGGCTGCTATTCTCCAGCTTTGCGACGACTATGCAGCAGCCGAACGCGAGTATTATTTCGACCGCAATCCACGTTTTTTCCGCTACGTGCTCAATTTCTATCATACCGGAAAGATCCACTTGATGGAAGAGTTGTGTGTGTTTAGCTTCAGCCAGGAGTTGGAATACTGGGGTATAAAGGAGCTTCACCTGGACGCTTGCTGCAGCAACAGATTTCAAGAACAGAAAGAGTACGCAGGAGATCAAGACTGGGGAAACGATGATGACCTGCAGAACCAGCTGCAGGACAGCTTAGATTCATCTATGGAGGAACTGTCGGCGTTTGACAAAGACCTGGAAAAGTTTGAGGGCACCTGGTGCTCCGAGAGGCGTAAGGAACTCTGGCTGCAACTGGAAAACCCGGGATACTCATGCTCAGCGAAAATAATAGCGGTGTTTTCGCTGAGTGTGGTACTGATGAGTATCGTAGCCATGTGTGTTCATAGCATGCCTGAGTTCCAACAGGTGGACGGTAATGACAAAGAAGTGGAGGACCCAGTGTTTGCTGTGCTCGAGACCTTTTGCGTCCTATGGTTTTCTATCGAGTTCGTCCTACGATTAGCTGTCACACCATGTTTGTGCAAATTCCTAAGCAATGCTCTAAACATAATTGATTTTGCCTCTATTGTTCCATTTTACGCCACGTTGGTGTTCGAAACCATGGATGCTGAGGAAAGCGAGGAGCTGGAGAACATAGGAAGGGTCGTGCAAATCCTGCGCCTCATGCGTATCTTTCGTATCCTCAAACTAGCACGGCATTCAGTCGGGCTGCGTTCGCTTGGGGCGACGCTCCGTCACAGCTACCATGAGGTCGGACTCCTCATCCTCTTCCTTTCCGTAGGAATCTCCATTTTCTCAGTGCTCATCTATTTTGTGGAGAGGGAGGATGAAAAGTCGGAACTGCAGACCATACCGGTGGGCTGGTGGTGGGCGACGATCAGCATGACCACGGTGGGATACGGCGACACGTATCCCGTCACGCTGGCCGGGAAACTCATTGCCACCTTGTGCATCATTTGCGGCCTGCTTGTAGTCGCGCTTCCCATCACCATCATCTTCAACAAGTTCTCCAAGTATTACCAGAGACAGAAAGCCCTAGTGGAGTCCGACCAGCTCCAACCAGAGGATGAAAAACTGCCAAATCTCAGCATGCCTTTTCTTTACATAGGAGACCTCTACGGACAAAAGATGACTTCTCTGGTGCGCAGCACGTCCTCCAAGAGTAGCGCAGGAAGCGAGGGAAACGTCACTGATGCTTCTAGCATTCAGGATGTTGAAATTGTCTGCCCTACTGGGATGCCACAGGCTGACAAAGAAACATAAATCAGGGGATCCTCGAATCTGGTCTTGGAGGGCCACTACTCTGGAGAGTTTAGCTCAAACTTTGATCAAACTCACTTACCTGTGATTTTCAAGGGATCTTGAAGATCTTGATGAGGTGTGTTTGATTAGGATTGGAGCTAAATTATGCAGGGCAAGATTATAGGAAACCAGACATAAATGCTAATATGCACAACCTCAAATGAATAGAGTGAGAAGAAACAAATATAAACTTCCTTGCTTATATTTGCAGCACATGTTGAGGGAAACACTACAGGACCCTAAGACTCAAGGCTCTTGTTTCTTACTGAGCAACTCCTGGACCATCAGTCAAAAGCACTTTTTCTCTTTAGTTCTCAGGGTGAAAATATCTCAAGCTTTCCATTATTTATGGATCAAAACCTGTTATGGACACTAATCTATACAACAGGCTAGCAGTAACATTGATGCTCTATACCCAATTAAAAGCACTGATTGACAGGTGTTTTTTTATTATTCTTTGGACAAGCTGTTCATTTAATTACAAGCCTTTCTGCAGTGCCTGTGGGAAAATAACTATGCTTAAATGTTTTATAGGCAATGACAGCATCTAAAATGCTGGACTTCCGATGGCATGTTGGTGTACACCATCCTCCCTAATGTGTCCATCAGAGAGGGGAGGACGGAAAGAGTGCATGCATATTTCAACAAGAGAAAGGAGAGAAGAAAGCAGGGAATAGGTGTTACAGTTGAATAAAGTGTTGATGTACAGTAGATTTAAGTCTCTGCTCTTTGTTCTGAAATCACTGCATGTTTCTTTAGAGAGATGAAGGTTCTTAAAAGAAATGGTTCACCCCGAAGTGAAAATTATGTTATCTACAAAACCCCATGTCCTTTGAAACTCCTATTCTGTTATTTTGATGTGAAACACAAAAGATACAGCTCTTTTCAATACAATGCAGTTTATAGGGACCACAAAAAAAAAAAAACGCCTGCCTTCATAAAGGGCTTAAACACAAGTAAATAAACAACGGAGGAGTAGTTGATCGGAGTTGTGCACTATTCTCTAAATCTGCTGAAGCTGTACTATGTCAGCAGGCTAAAATTGTTATTTTTTTGAAAGTCTTTCCTTCCAGTGGACTATTAATTTGAGAACCATAATTGACGTCAGTACGTTGAATCCTGATTTGTGAATGAATCAGCATGATTTGGAAAGAACTGACTCAAAGGAACGATTCGTTTATTGATCCAACTCTTCAGTTCAGTTCACTGACAACAATTCTGAAAAGACCTGCATGAATGTTTTTTTTCAAAATATAATTATTTTTTCCCCACAGAAGAAAGCTATGACATAGTAAAAGTAAGTAAAAGATAATTTTTTAAGTGAACTGTCGCTTACATCTTTTACATTTTAATCGTTTTAATCGAGTGTTTCTTTACAGTTAGTTTGTCCCACCCTCTCATATGACTCATGAGTAATGCCTTCTGCATTATTGCATTAGTGTATTATCAATAATGCCTTATTGAGCATCATGTTCAGCTATTATCTGTCCTCTGCACGGAGGGAACATATTCTCTCTCCATCTTGCTGCCTCTCTCATTTTTTTGAAGTGATTTATGTCAGTAGGCTGTATTAGCAAGCGAGATTTGGCAAGTGGCTTTAACTTGGATAGATCGGTCTATTTTTGAGATGTGCCCATTGATCAATATGTCACACTTGTGTGCTCAAGTGTTTAGGGGCAGACCTGAATGTCTCATGATTTACACGAATGATGCAACTGACCCTTTCAGCTTCAGAAAACTCAAGAGATTTAGTCAAGTTTCAAGGGGAACGTGACTGGAAATAGAAAAATGTCCTTCATTACACTTCTCATTCACGTTCTTACATTTATACTGGGGCTTTAGTAATTTTGTAATTAGAGTGCTTGAAAAATACAGAGTGAGAAGTGGTTATTGTTTGTGTGTATATAGGAAAAGATTTCAAGAAATAATTTCCTTTTAGAAATTGATTACATGCCGTGTACTGTGGCAGGGTGACTCCTCTCCCTCCTCCAAGCCAGAAATATGAGGCCACCGCAAAGAGTCACATTTCTTGTTCAAACCATTGGTTTGGACAACTCACACAAACCTAAGCATGTTGTTTGCAAAAATATATATGCAATCACAGCACTGTTCCTCTGACGTTATCTTTGTTCTGTTCTGTTGCAATATGAGCTGGTGGTTTAGGATGTAGGTTTTCACCCACAAGCTAAACCCACAAACCAGCGAGTTCTCACATATGAATATGGCACTTAAACCTGAAGTTCTTCAGAAGTGAGGTGTGCAATGCCACCAAACACAACTGCAAAAAGAAATTCTCTAGACTCCCCATTTTCAGTTTTTTGGAGAAAGATATTTGGTTTGTCTTGTGCCAGAAATACTCTATACCGTTCAAAAGTTATATATATAAATATAAACATAAACATATAAAAAAAATTAAAAGTGCATTTAAAAAAAATGCAGACTTGATGAGAAAAAGAAACGTAAATAAGTCAGTAATTAAATAATCTTACTGACCCTAAACATATGAACACGTAAAATTACATTTTGTCAATATTTTAGTCAATTTTAATCTGCGTTTAATTTTAGTTTGATGAAACCAGTCATAAGCAGGACAATGACATTAGATTATTTGAAACAGTAATATTGTTTCTACACTCTTCTTCTTCAAAAACTTTGTTTGTGTACTGTTAATACAATAATCTAGCAGTGTTATTTTCTCCTTGACATTTTCATCAAGAGTATGTTTTAATTAAAAATTGTTATATATCATGAAGTTTTCCTCTCATCTTTATTTAATCAGAAAACCCAATGTCAATGAACATTTTTGTCAGTAATTTAGTTGACAAGGTTACCTCGCCAAAGCACCTCTGCTCAAACAGACCGCAAAAATCACACATTTTACCTTTAGCTGCTTATGTTGATGGCTGGTCATAAAACTTATTTGTTTGCTCGGGTGATAAACCAGCTTAACAGCACCTATAAATGTCCAATTAAACTGCTTTTTAACATATAATTAATCCAACAGTTGCATAAATCATCAGCCGAAAGATGTGTAACAGGTGAGTTTGGAAGCATAACATCTTCAATGCTTCCTGTCTCAAGCAATTTACCACCTCCTCTACATGGGTCAGTTCACATCCTGCTCTCTCTCTCCTTTTCTCTCGTCTCTTGCTTTCCCTTCTTTCTTACCTCACACATGGGAAATTGGATGGAATCATGTGCCAGTGGATGAAAATAGTTAAAAGGCTGTGAAAAGAAGTGTCTGAAGCTTTGGGGAAAACAGAGAGGTGATTTGTTTTGAAGTTTTGAGGTACACTAAGAATCACAGTGAACAAGCCAACATGGTGACTCGACTCACTAACCATTTGGAAAAGTAATGTCACTTTTACAGTTATTCACAAAAGACAGCACGTTTATTTTGACACCGGCATAATAATACTGATCAAAAACGTGTATAATAGATTATAAACATAAGTGGTTCATGCTATCTATTGCACCGATAAGCTAAACTGAACGATTCAATAAAATCTGTGACATGACAAAATCAATACAGCTACCCTGAAAGCAACATTACCAATCTTCTTGTTGATCAATGGAACTGGTCCAGTGACGGCATTCCAACTCCTGCGGAAGCAGTACTAAGCCTCATTCAGACTGTCAGCCCAAATCCGTATACTAGCAGTAGGCCTATATTGTGTTTTTCCGCTTGACTTGCACTTCGCAATGACACAAGCTTGTTTCTGCAAAGATGTTCAGCATGTTTTCTGCAAAAACGTCTGACGTGTTTACATTTTACGTGGCGTGAGGACATGAAAACTACGCTATCCGATCTGACCGGTCAGACTGAAACGGATTTCCAGAAATGCGATTTGAATAGGATTCCAGACCACATACGAGTGTAGCTCGAAACGGATTTGCCCAAATCGGATTTCATGAAGTTCGTTGCTGTTCAGACTATCTAAATATGATCAGATTTCAATCGGATTTGCACAAAAATCGGATTTGGGCTGACAGCTCAGAACCTGCTCCTGTTTCTCACAATCTGAAGATTGCCTGTCCCTGAAGAAAGCCAGACCCATCTGTTCCGCAGGGCTGATATGATGATCTTTGGCTGGGCTGGTGTGATGTCGTGTTCAATCACCTGGAGTTCTAGAATTGAATTTGGAATGTTGAAGAGGTCACATACTCGGCCAGTGTTCCATCTCCCCCTTTGGCCTTCAGCTGGACGGTTCTACACTTCACAGTGTTCTCATCAACTGGAGGTCACCTGTCCACAGTATGTATATGTATTGATCTTATTTCCTTGTTTGAATGCTTAACAAAATAATTCATTCAGAAGTTATTCATCATTTACTCAACCTATAGTGTCATTCCAACCTTTATCATTTTCTTTTGTTACGCAAAATTTTTAGATTTTTTTCTCTCCATATAACACAAGTGGATGGTGGTTTGTACTGCCAAGCAAGTCTGAAGTCAAGTAATTGATGATACAAATATAAATTTTGGGGCACTATTTTCCTTTAATATGAAAAAGTCAAAGAAAAGTTTGATTTTGCCAGTTTTATATATTATTAAAATAGTTGCCAGTTTTTTATTTTCAAGTCTCTTATGTACGGTGGCCGAGAGAGCTCAAGGCGCTGCAACTTCATAAAACACATGCAAATAGACAAAACACCAGCAAGAAATCAAGAAAACATCTTCATCATTTTGACAACACATGCGCTTCAAATGAGCATTTGCAGCGTTTCTCAATTTGCATGTGTTGTGAGGATTTGCAGCGTTTATTAATTTGCATGTGTTGTGAGCATTTGCAGCATTTCTCAATTTGCATGTGTTGTGAGCATTTGCAGCGTTTCTCAATTTGCATGTGTTGTGAGCATTTGCAGCGTTTCTCAATTTGCATGTGTTGTGAGGATTTGCAGCGTTTATTAATTTGCATGTGTTGCAGCGCATGTGTTGTCAAAATGATGAAGATGTTTTCTTGATTTGCTGGTGTTTTGTCTATTTGCATGTGTTTTCTGAAGTTGCAGCGCGTTGAGCTCTCTCGGCCACCGTACTTATGCTTACCAAGGCTGCATTTATTTGATAAATATACAATAATGTTGTAAAATGTTATTACAACTTCAGAACTGTTTTCCATTTTAATATACTTTAATATGTAATTAATTCCTGTGATGCAAAGCTGAATTTTCATTAGCCATGATTCCAGTCTTCAGTGTCACATTATTATTTATTATTTCATAATAAATGCTGATTGAATAAATGAATAATGATAATGATAATTGTTTTGTAAATGTCTTTAATGTCACTTTTGAAAACCTTAACCGGTACTGTGTGTCCTAATTCTAAATAAATTACACTTAATAATAAAGGTGTTTCAAGATACCACAGAAAAACCTTTTTTTGTCTAAATGGTTTCATAAAGAACCTTTAACATCTGAAGAACCTTTCTGTTCACAAAAGGTTCTTTGTGGCAAAAGAAGGTTCTTCAGATTATAAAAAGGTAAGAAAGATATGGTTCTTTAAAGAACCTTTGACTGAATGGTTCTTTGTGGGACCAAAAATGGTTCTTCTATGGCATTGCTGTGAAGAACCTTTTAAGCAGCTTTATTTTTAAGAGAGTACAAACTCTGGGTCATTGGTTAATGCTCACACTGTGCCTTTGCTGCTTTTTTAGTGAAGGTGAGGAAGATGATGGCATCAGAATCCAATATTTGCTTAATCAGCAGCTTGTGCTTATTTATCTGAGTCAAAGATCAGAGAACGGCCGATCACACCAAACATCAACAATGTCAGCCAATATCTGATAAGAAGGACATGGCAGAGGACACAGCAAAGAACTCACTGACATAAACACCCAAAACCAGGCGTAGGTGTGTGTGTGTATCTGTGTAACTGTGCTATCCGCACTTTGTTTTACAAAGTGAGATTTAGGAAATTTGTCTGCAAGACACCAGGTTGCACATGTTCACTTTAACTTTCAGTCTCCTTCAAAGAAATATCCCAGAGTTTCCTTCATAACCTTCAGAGAATGATCAGGAAAGATGTCGAGGTTTGGCCAGAAAGAGAAAGGGAGCAGGAAAACCGGGCGGCCCCAGCAGATGGAGGTTAGGGTTCTCCAGTTTATTCCATTTCAAAGAGGTAATGGGCTGTGAAATGAATACACAGTAAGCATTTTTCTTCAATGTGAGGACAGTTTCATTCAACATACGGACATGGAAATTAGTGTGTATGTTTGTTGGTTTCTGCCGGTGTGTGTACGTGAGCTGTATTATTAATTATCCGTCATTTTCCTAATGAGCCTTCTGCGATTTAAACTATGACAGGCACTTCCGTTTTGGGAAACTTCCTTTTAAAAAGTCATACAAATCATAAAATTGCGCTACAAATAATCCTTATCCATCAGTTTGACTGAATGAGTTTTCCTTTGTATTCAGCTGTAACAATATGAAAAAAGCACAGCATCATGGGCTGTACGAAAAAGGTGGAAATTCACCTTTAGTCTTACACACTCACAGTACGGCCTGAAAATTATGTATTGTTTTAAAGGTCAACATTAAATGTCATGTTTGATGTAATCATACTAGTATGAGTATGTATGTGAGTTAGGACAAAAGGTCATTGGTTCTCGTGAATGTTAAGCTCAAACACACACACCGTCCCGTTTTGGTGCATATGCATCTCACAGCTCTCTTCCTCTTCCCCCTGCACTCCTGAGATCAATTCCCATTTAATTAGGGTCTGAAAGTTGTTAGCGTTCACTGTGAAGTGCACACACATGTGAAATGGTTACTGATGACTAACACTTTTCTTTCTTTACGGCTGCGTCACTTCTGCAGCTGCTGGCATTATTGCAGACTGCGCGATCTGCAGTGTGTGCGAGGTGTTTCATAATGCTACGCTGCTCGGATGACTTGACTCTAATTAAGAGCACAAATCATGTCTCTAGAGGGGAAATGCTCTATGGATTTTGTAGATCTTTGCTTGCATTGCTTTATATACATGTGAATCTTCAGGATAGATGTTTGTAATAACATTGAATATTCCTTATTGTGTGACATCACACTGTGGCGCTCCAAAAACAACAAAATACCAGGAACCTTAGAAAGTAGTATATATTTTGGATGATATATATTTGAAAATCTTCCGTTGCAAGGCAGCTCTTAGCACTTGCATTCTCCATTCTCCATTCCAACATGTTTCACGAGTTAAAAACAGTATCTCCACTTATGGTCCAAGAAGTTTCCTTGCTGAAGATTTCTAAGCATTGAACACAATAAAATTAGCAGTATAAGTATTGATCTTCTCTTTGACAGACTTCTGACACTGCTTTTAACCCTGGCTTCGAAACTTTAGGGATGAATACCACAAACCATCTTTTTTAATGCATCTTTTAGTCTTTCTGAGTGCTCTGTGTATTTAAATGCTTGCTTTCCGCAAAGTCAGAGAGAAAAAGAAAGAGAGATGCATTAATGGGATGTATATTGCTTTGATGGAGAAACCAGAGAAGGCCTTTTGTTTTTATCCACTTAATTGTGTTTTTAGGACAGCAGCAACACAATCAAATGGAAAATCTAATGAAATTGTAACAATGATAATGGACAAATTGTTTTAGTCAGCAAAGCTCTCATTCAGTCTTTGATTCAATGCAGAGGAGTTTTCCGAAATCATTTAATAAGTATACCGTTCAAATGTTAGATATTTTAAAGTTATTGAAAGAAGTGTTTTATGTTCACCATCACCAAGGCTGCATTTATTTGTGGAGAAAAAATAACAGTAAAGTAAAAACACTAAAAACAGACATTTTGTGAAATATCATTAATTATTTTAATATAACGATTTTCTTTTTTTAGTCTATGTGACCCTGGACCACAAAACCAGTCATAAGGGTCAAGTTTATGAAATTGAGATTTATACATCATCTGAATAAATAAGCTTTCCACTGATGTATGGTTTGTTAAGATAGGACAGTATTTGGCCGAGTTACAAGTATTTGAATTTCTGAAATCTGAGGGTGCAAAAAAATCAAAAGACTGAGAAAATTGCCTTTAAAGTTGTCCAAATTAAGTCCTTAGCAATGCATATTACTAATCAAAAATTAAGTTTGAATATATTTACGGTAGGAAATGTACAAAATATCTTCATGAAACATGATCTTTACTTAATATCCTAAGGATTTTTGGCATAAAAGAAAAAAAAAGATAATTTTGACCCATACAATGTATTTTTGGCTATTGCTACAAACATACCCGTGCTACTTATGACTAGCTTTGTGGTCCAGGGTCACATATTTTAACATGTTATGTATTCCTGTGATGGCAAGGAACAATTTTCTGTAGCCATTTCTGTATTATTCAATGTCAAGTTATCCCTCAGAAATGATAATAATATGCTGATTTAGTGGTTAAGAAACATGTCTAAAACAGTTGTGCTGCTTAATATTTTATTTTAGTAGTTTTTCTTGGAAACATATATAAAAACATATAACCATATAATGGAAATATATATTTCCACAAAGGTCAAAAGAACTTGAAATATTTAAAATAGAAATCTTTTGTAAGACATTCTAAATATCTTCACTGTCACTTTTGATCAAATTGTGTCTTTGCTGAATAAAAACATCAATTTCTTTTCATAAAAAAAACTATTTTCTTAACAGCATAAAGGTGAGTAAATGATGCATCCAGAAAAAATTAATAATAATAATAATTATCTTGGTCAGTAGTCATATCAAACTGTGAGATTGAATTCTGTTTTACAAATTTGATCTGAACTGAAATTTTCACTTCTAAGTTTCAGGTGCACATTTGCAGAAGGACACTATCTTTCTCTTGTCCCATGTCAATACAGCATTTGGCAGGCAAACTTTGCAGAAGCTGTTCAGGCAGGCAGGTGAGTGAAACAGCGGTCAGCACGACTCTGCGGGATGAATCGAAGGCTGTGCCACTTAAATCTCACATGAGCGTGACATCACTTTGTCAGCATGTTTTGTCTCTGTCTTCAATGGTAGTGAGGATGAGTCACAGGCAAATGATGACCAAGTCAATCCAGATGCATCCTGGCTGCGTTGAGTTCCATCTTGCACTACTATGATAAGGATATGAGAAGGTTAGTTGATAGTTTTTTCACTCCGCACAAATCCAGCTGGACTTTAGGTCTTACGCATGCATACATTACACACTCAAGCAAAGTGGATATACTGTACGTCTCTAACCAACCCGGACGTGAAGCTAAATGACCTCCTGCCTGACTGATGCTTTCTGGTGGTCCAGCAGCTTTATATAACCTTCAGGAGCAAATTAATGCTGACGGCACACAAAACAGCTGCTCTGCACTTGCTCTCTGCATGCTATCTGCATAAAGCAGCCCTGATAGAGATACGTGTGCTATTTGTTCATTAGATGTGAAGTATTCTGATCAATAATTCTGAATATTGGAGGCTGCTGAAGCTGGCGGATGTAGTCATAAATAGTTAGCAGATATTAATTAGACAGTCTACTAATATTCTAATGAGAGTTTGTTGACGTGTAGTTGCAAAGTTACTTATTGTAGAAAGAATGTTTAAAAGAGACCATCAAAATAAAGTGTTACAAATAATTATTTTCATTATTATTATTAGGTATATATATTTTTATAGAGTGCTCTGGAGAAGCACTATAGTCTATAAGGCAAGCATTATTATTATTATTATTATTATTATTATCATTAGTAGTAGTAGTAGTACAACCCAAATTCCGGAAATGTTGGGACGTTTTTTAAATTTGAATAAAATGAAAACTAAACGACTTTCAAATCACATCAGCCAATATTTTATTCACAATAGATCATAGATAACATAAATGTTTAAACAGAGAAATTTGACACTTGTATCCACTAAATGAGCTCATTTCAAATTTGTTGCCTGCTACAGGTCTCAAAATAGTTGGGATGGGGGCATGTTTACCATGGTGTAGCATCTCCTCTTCTTTTCAAAACAATTTGAAGACGTCTGGGCATCGAGGTTATGAGTTTCTGGAGTTTTGGTGTTGGAATTTGCATTATCTTACATTATACAATGTTACTTATACCAATATATACTGTACTACTAGTACCATTTTTTTAATTATTTTTTACTATTATTATTACTATTATTAGCAATAGTAGTGGTAACTGGATAATAATGTAACGTATTAATACTAGTTGCAGTACCAGTTGTAACTTTGTAACATTTGGCAAGAACATTTTATAATCATATTTAATTTGTCCATTTTCTTTGTGTATAATATTTTTAATTACAAAAAATTGCTTTGTGCTTTTAAAATTGAGGTTTGCTTTGAATGTGTTCAGGGAAGAGTAGTGTTGGGTTTACTGGATGGCTAGAGCGTGTATTGTAATCTGTTGTCTGTCATGTGTGATGTTCAGATAAAACAGAATCTCTCTCACGCACTCTTTCTTACGTGAGGGTGACTGATGTAATTAGTATTTGCTGTTCTGTTGTGTTTGTTCTGATGAGCACGGGTGAGATGGTCATCAGGAATTCAATTCTAAATCCTTAAGAGATACGAAAACACACTCAGAAATTAGCATTTTCTGTCTTACACACTAACACAGCACTCACTCAATGCCATTAGGATTCTGTCTCTGAAACACTCTCCGTCAAACTGTCAACCTCATTACCACACTGCATGTGCATTCGCTGCCTGACAAATATAGACTTACATGCGCATACCATCTAAAACATGACCGGACTTTAAGGGACTGGATTACCACTGGATACAATAGGAGTGAACCAACAACAGGAAGGGATCAGGCTCATCTGTGTAAATAGTTTCTTCTCAGGCTTCAGATTAAGGCCTCAGTAATAGAGTGAATGTGGGTGAAGATGAATTGGCAGGACTATTACACACACACACAGATTTCTTGTTTAAGCTATTGCCTAGAATTTAAGAGAAGTTTGTTTCAAAATATATGAATGCCTGAGTTGATCAAAATCGAGTGTTTTGATGGTTAGCCAGTGAGCGATGTCAAAGATGTGCCGTAAGGACAGAGTAACCGATTTCTGCTTTATCAGCTGAATTAAGGTCCTGCCAAATCATTCTGCAGCAAATCTAGTCAGTTTCCTATGAATCTTCCTCAAGGGGGTGCGGTTTTTCTTTTGGCTGCAATTTTTTTTTGTGCTTGTTTTAATCTATTTATTCAAATTACTGAAACTTGAGAAACAACTGGAAATTTGCCTCTCAAGAAAATTATTAAATAAAATGCTGTATCCTGTAATCACAAACAAAAGTGATTGCTTCATTCCCTCTAAACCAATTATACAGCTGAAAAGGGAAAAGGCCCATTGTCCATCTCTCTCTCTCCCCAAGTATACTGTATATTGATATAATGCCTTTGGCCAGGAGCCATGTGTCTCATCAGCGCTTTATACACACATTAGTGTCACTTCCTCTCACTGCTGTAAATCAGCGTCATAACTCTAGTGCTGATTCCATATAGATCTAAATACTGTTTTATATTTCAAATATTTGTTCGTTTTGCTTGTAGCAGGGACATCACATACAGCTCGAAAGTTTGTGAGTAAGATTTTTTTCATACTCACCATAGCTGCATTTAATTGATCAATAATATAAAACTGAAATATTTACATTTAAAATATAATTAATTATCCCACATTATGAATTGTAAAATGTTATTCCTGTGATGGCAAAGCTGAATTGTCAGCAGCCATTACTCCAGTCTTCAGTGTCACAAAATCCTTCAGAACTCATTCTAATTTAATTTCTTATAATCAGTTGAAAACAGTTGTGCTGCCTTATACTTCTATGGAAACGTTTTAAAAATATTTAATTTTAATTTTTTTTTTGTTTTGTTTTTGTAACAATTTTTTGTCTTTACTGTCACTTTTAATCAATTTAATATGTCCTTGCTGAATAAAAGTATTGATTTCTTTCAAAAAATCTTACTGATCCAAAACATGCCATATCAATAGTTCTTAACTATTAGATTTTAAGTTAAGAACTACTGATAGAGTTTCATTTTTGATTGAATAATAGATCTATCATATCTGATAGGTTGGTCACAAGTTGAAAATGTTCAGCAGAATTGATTTGATTATTTCATGTCTGTCATGCCTCCCAGTTCTGCACAGACTGGTGATTGGATAGTGAATTCACTTCATTGTGACACAGTTTCTGTTTAGATTGAAATGTAATACAAAGGGCGTCATCACTCAGAAAAAATAATTTGTGCTTAATATTTAGCATGCCAGCGTTTGCAAAGCGTCACACAGTATGCAGTATAGCTGAGTGCTATACGTTTCAAGATGCATTGCATTTCATTTGGCATGAATTTAGCACTGGATTGTATAAAAGCAAAACCTGCACATTGTTTGTCATTGACAAGATATTATTTTTTAATGCCGTTTATGAAAGCTTTGCTTTTTATTGTGATGTCCACACAGGTTTACAGTGATCATTTAATCGTCGCACAAATTCTGTTCCATGCTGGTCAGGTCGGGTCACAGAAGTGCAGAATCGCACAGACTGTAAAAGTTACTATGTTTAGTTAATGGTGTTAGTAGAAAATGGCTTGCTGAATAAACTGATCTCGGATCAGCAATCAGTGCTGAAATATGGTTATTTGCCCGTTGGGAAATGAGCCTGGTTCTGAGTCAGCGAGGCGGTAGAGAGACACTGCCCAGTGTAATGAGCAGCCCCTCGTGTAATGTACTCCCATGAAGTTTAATGAAGTTACTCAGTGTTTCAGCTGTACAGATGGGCTGCATTTTCTCAGTAAAAGCTTTAGATCGTGATTGGTCATTCGGATGCAGGCATTGCTGCAATGCAGTAGTAGTAACAGCAAACACACACACATACGCTCACTATTCCCTCAGAGTGATCACTTTTATGTTCATAGGTGTCTCTGAGCCTCTGGCTGCTTTGTAATGATGAAATAATCCATTCTGAAGCCACAGATAACTTTTAGATGTGGTTTAGTGGTTTCATAATAGATTATTGGATTTTTCCATAATGCATTGTCCTAAAAGTTGCTGTATTCAATTAAGAGCAATGTTATTGCATTTTAGCAAAGTAGAAATGTTGTAAGCTATCATAATGCAGCACTAAAGGAAGCTTCTAATGTCTTAAAACAATTGCAGTCCCTAATTTATAACCATTTCTTCTTCATTTGACCAAGAATGTCCAAGTCAGTTCTTAACCATGAAGCACCAGCCACATAACTGAACATCGGTGACCTTCTACTTGATATAGAGTGTTTAAATTAAGATTGTGAATTTTGAATTAGGACATTCATAAATTGGTCTCTGCTTTAATCTGACCAGTATTCTCCTATAATTGTGTTTGCTCTTGGTTGACTGTGTAATGAGCTGAGAACAAGAGTATGTGTAAAACTGATGTAAAAACCAGGACCTTGTATTTCACTACTGAACAATATTATAGCACTATACTCAGACAGGATTTGTTTTCTAAAATTACATTTTATGTTTTTTTTTGTTTTTTTTTAATTTGACTTAGTCATTAATAGAGAATCTGTGTGACCTAAGTGTGGACTTAAGGTGTGGTCTTGGTGGGATTTAAGTCAAAAAGTATATCTGCGACCTCCTCAGTGAAAACTAGTCCTGTCCCAATAGGCCTTATGGCTTATTTTTGGGAATGATGTTAGTTCTTAATTTTCAGTGTGTCCTCCTTTTGCTTTTAATGACAACAGCACTTAAGATGCATGAACTCCACAAATTCACGACTTCGTTGACTTGGCCATATGATCCAAAATCATCCATCTTGTGCTTCAGTAGAATCAAAAACATTGGAGGTCTGTACTGTATGACAATTATTTGATTACTGGCCTTAAATAATGTAGAATATTGAATTAATTTTATGTCATAATATTTCCTTGCTTTATTTTTTAATCCTAAATAATAATATAAATACATTTTAATAAAATGTATTTTCAGTTTTGAAAGTGAAAGTGACATGTGGCCAAGTATGGTTACCCATACTAGGATTTTGTGCTCTGCATTTAACCCATCATTAGTGCACACACACCCGGAGCAGTGGGCAGTCATTTATGCTGCAGTTCGGTGCCTTGCTCAAGGGCACCTCAGTCGCGGTATTGAAGGTGGAAAAGAGCACTGTATATTCACTCCCCCCACCTACAATTCGTGCCGGACCTGAGACTCGAACTTGCAACCTTTGGATTACGAGTCCGACTTTCTAACCATTAGGCCACGACTTCACGACTTTGTTGTATTTACATAAAAAATAAATTAATAAATAAATTAAATACTTTTTTTCAGGTTTTTAATAAAAAAAATCCCAGACTTCTAGACCCTTAAGGTAAATGCTTGCATAGTAACATATTATGCTTATTTAGGAGATAATTTTATGTGCCATGGTTTCTGTTAAAAGCCTGATGTGTGTCTGTTGTGAATTTAAAGTGACTCTCTCCTCACTGGAATACAGAACGGCAGGACCATATAAAGAAATGAGAGCCTGGGGCGGTGGGATTGATCAGATGGAGCAGTGGCGTGCACAGGCATCCGGAGGGGCAGGAGCGAAATGGCGTTACAAGGGCACAATCGCGCACGCGGGGTGTGTGTGTGTGTGGATAGATTGGGCTGGGTGATGGGTTTGGTCCCTCTATAGAGGTGGGCGGTATGGTAAAAAATATAATATCACGATTTTATTTTTATTTTTTTTACAAATATGATTCACTATTTTATCACGATTCTTTATCATGTTGGTTTTTCTATTTTGCAAGTTGTTTGAGCATTACAGCCAAACTAATTTGACGTCTTCAAACTGTTTTGAAAAGAAGAGGAGATGCTACACCATGGTAAACATGTCCCCGTCCCAACTATTTTGAGATCTGTAGCAGGTATCAAATTTGAAATGAGCTCATTTAGTGGATAAAAGTGTAAAATTTCTCAGTTTAAACATTTGTTATGTTATCTATGATCTATTGTGAATAAAATATTGTCTCATGTGATGTGAAAGTCTTTTAATTTTCAGTTTATTCAAATTTAAAAAACATCCCAACATTTCCGGAATTCTGGTTGTAAAAAGCCTCTATTAAAACCTCTTTTCTGGCTCGCTGATCATGATGAGCAAGAGAGAAAGAGAGATTGCAGTTGTCTGTAATGATTAATCTTACACAGGTGTGCACTGATGAAGAGCTACGGTGAACAATTGTTTGAAATTGAGATAGAATTGTTAAAAATCTGAGAGAGAGAGAGAGAGACAGAAAGAGAGATTAGTTAGCTACTGCCATATTCTGAAAGGTTTGTGTTTTTCTGCCTCTGCAGAATGAGTTCATAAATATAAGCACAGTAATGGCTTTTGTGTCATGTCCAAATGTGTGCTCTAGCCTGTTTCACACTGTATGTATAAACTTGGCATTTTTACATTTATTCAAGATTTATGTGCCTAATACTAAAGTAGTTTTGGAGAGCCAGACTTTGTGAATTCCGATGCACATCAGCATATTTTGGTCAGGACATTTATGGGCAGGTAAATATGAAATCGATGATGCCATAATAAAAGATCAGCATATAAGACAATAGTTCATCCACATAATGGTGCAACAGTCTAAATGAAAGGTTATACTGACAACATATTGGAAATTGAGTGTAATATCTATTATACTCTTCTCAGAATGTGGCTACAGTATTGAAACCTGTGTTTTAAAAATGCTTATTTAGTAAGAGCAGTGTTATATCAATTTGTACAATGAGCATCATATTTATAAACCTCTGCAGTTTAATGATACTTGACCCAGAGGCCAACAATTAAAGCAGATCTCACAGAAACATCAGCCTGTTCTGTCTGTAAACCTGAAACTGAAAACTGTAACCTGATTTGACCGTCTGGATGAGGCTGCAACTTTACTGGAAAACATATTGTGAAAGAAAAGGCATTCATACACATTTACAGGCTGTAAATGTCAGTCAAGTCAGTCAATGGCTTAACATAGAGTAATTTTTTTATGAAGGCACTTTGAAAACTGTTTTCAAAAAGGCTTTCAAGGCCTGATCCTAGCTGACAAAATTATGTTCCTTTTTTAACTTTTTGCTACAATTCCTACTTATGAAAATGTCTTTTTTTAAATGTTTTAAAAACATTATACGAATGTAATGGGAACATTCCATTTGATCATTTTGCATAAATTATGGAATGTTACTTTTGAATATCGTCTGAATGTTCTGAAAAAAAACATTAAAAAAATTTCAAATGAAGATCCAACTAAATCGAATGATGTAGAAATAATTTAATATATTGAGAACATTATTAAGGACCAATTCTACTACCAATAACTAATGTTCCGTTGACGTTACTAGAGCTATTGTTTGCCAAATGTTAGCCAAAGTTCTGATAACATTCCCTGATAGTTTGTGTAGAATTTAAGAGTACTTAAAAAATTTTTTTGAATGGCCATTCACATTAGACTTTATCAAACTTTAAGGGTACGTTTACACAAAAAAGATGTACTGAAAACAAAAATGTTTTTCAAATTCAAGTTTTGCTCTTTTTACGATACAAATCGCAAAGCAGCTCTACAGGAAATTTAGTTTCCACAATATATTTATATATTGCAGAACCTTAATATATTTAACTTATGGCAAAATTTGGTAATTCTGTATGTTGTCTGAGCGTTGGCATCCTCTGAGGTCCTCTGAGGGGTTGGCATTATCTTTTCTCAGGTGTTCAGTCATCTCAGATCATTTAAGGGTTGGATCCAGACTGAAGCTTCTGTAATTCCTAGTTACCACGGGATGTTAATCACGGGCAGAAACAGAGAAACAAATAGAGACATAATTAGCGTAGCTGCTGTTCCATCTAAGCAAAAATGATTTGTTCAACCCAAGCTAAAGAATAATAATAATGTACATTTGATCAGATATAACTGCAGTACAAGATTACCCCGAACGTTATCAGGAAGGCTATTCCAGAGTTTGGGAGCCAAATGTGAAAAAGCTCTACCTCCTTTAGTGGACTTTGCTATCCTAGGTACTACCAAAAGTCCAGAGTTTTGTGACCTTAGGGAGCGGGTTGGATTGTAACGTGGTAGAAGACAAGTTAAGTACGCAGGAGCTAAACCATTTAAGGCCTTATAGGCAAGTAATAATATTTTGTAAATGATACGGAACTTAATAGGTAGCCAGTGCAGAGACTGTAAAATTGGGGTAATATGATCATATTTTCTTGACCTGGTAAGAACTCTAGCCGCTGCATTTTGGACCATCTGTAGCTTGTTTATTGAAGATGCAGGACAACCACCTAGCAGTGCATTACAATAGTCCAGTCTAGTGGTCATGAATGCATGAACTAGCTTTTCTGCATCAGAAACAGGTAGCATGTTTCGACGCTCTGCAATGTTTCTAAGATGGAAGAATGCTGTTTTTGTAACATGGGAAATATGATTTTCAAAGGACAAGTTGCTGTCTAATATAACACCCAGATTTTTGACTTTAGAGGACGTAACAGTGCATCTGATTCTGTGATTCTGTGTAATGTTTTTTGGCCCAATAAGTAATATTTCTGTTTTATATGAATTTAATAGGAGGAAATTATTGGTCATCCAATCTTTTAAATTTTTTACACAATCTATTATCTTAGATAGTTTAGAAGTTTCATCTGGTCTTGTTGAGATATATAGTTGAGTATCATCAGCATAACAATGAAAACTAATCCCGTATTTTCTAATAATATTACCAAGAGGCAACATGTATATTGAAAATAGCAGAGGACCTAGGACAGATCCTTGTGGTACTCCATACTTTACTGGTGATAATTGAGATGACTCCCCATTTAAATGAACAAAGTGGTAGCGATCGGACAGGTAGGATCTAAACCATCTTAAAGCCTGCCCTTGAATACCAGTATAGTTTTGTAATCGATCTATGAGTATGTCATGGTCTATAGTGTCGAACGCAGCACTAAGATCAAGTAATACTAGCAATGAGATGCAGCCTTGGTCTGAAGCAAGAAGCAAGTCATTTGTAATTTTAACAAGTGCAGTTTCTGTACTATGGTGAGGCCTGAAACCTGACTGAAATTCTTCATAGAGATAATTTTTTTTGCAAGAAGGAGCACAATTGAGCAGACACAACTTTTTCTAAAATTTTAGACATAAACGGAAGATTTGAAATGGGTCTGTAATTTGCCAGTTCATTAGAATCTAGTTGTGGTTTCTTAATAAGAGGCTTAATAACCACCAGCTTGAATGGTTTTGGGATGTGACCTAAAGATAATGATGAGTTAATAATATTGAGAAGCGGTTCTTCTGCTACAGGTAACAACTCTTTCAGTAGTTTAGTGGGTACAGGATCTAATAAACACGTTGTTGGTTTAGATGCACTGATAAGTTTATTTAGCTCTTCCTGTCTTATAGTTGTAAAGCACTGTAGTTTTTCTTTGGGTGCGATGAATGAAGCTGAAATACTAGACGCAGTAGAATATACATTTGATATTGTATTTCTGATGTTATCTATTTTATCAGTAAAGAAATTCATTACTATTAAACTGTGAGGGAATATTTAGATCGGGTGGCGTCTGTTTATTTGTTAATCTAGCCACTAAATAAGAACCTTGGATTGTTTTGGTTATTATCTATGAGTTTGCGGATATGCTCTACCCTGGCGGCTTTTAGAGCCGGTCTATAGCTGGACATACTGTTTTTCCACGCAATTCTAAAAACTTCCAAGTTAGTTTTTCACCATTTGCGCTCAAGAGTTTCTTTCTTGAGAGAATGGGTAGAACTGTTGTACCATGGCGCAGTATGTTTTTCTGTAACCTTTTTCAATTTGAGGGGGGCAACAGCTTCTAATGTATTAGAGAAGATAGTGCCCATGTTGCTAGTCATTTCGTCTAGTTCATGTGTATTTATGGTTACACAGAGCAGTTGAGATAAATCAGGCAGGTTATTTGTGATTCTGTCTTTGGTGGCTGGAACAATAGTTCTGCCCGGACGATAACGCGGAGCCATATAATTAATATCAGTAATACGCAGCATGCACGATACAAGGAAATGATCAGTAACATCATCACTTTGAGGTACGATATCTATATCGGTAAGATCAATTCCATGTGATATTATTAAATCTAGCATATGATTAAAACGATGAGTGGGCCCGGTGTCGTTTTGCTTGACTCCAAAAGAGTTTATTAGGTCAGTAAACGCAAGTCCTAACGCATCATTTGTATTATCAACGTGAATGTTAAAATCTCCGACAATTAGCACTTTATCAACATTAACTAATAAATCTGAGAGGAAATCTGCTAATTATTTTAGGAAATCTGTATATGGCCCTGGCGGTCTATACACAGTAGCCAGAGCAAGAGATAGGAGAGATTTATTTTGCATATCTAACAGTGTAACATTAAGCAGAAGTATTTCGAAGGAGTTAAACCTCCTGTATCCTGTTTTCTGAGTAACATTGAGAATATCACTATATATTGTTGCCACGCCGCCACCACGACCAGTCTGACGGGGCTCATGCTTATAACAGTAGCTTGGTGGAGTAGACTCACTCACCTTTTCCTTTGTGTTTTTGAAAAGTTTTGCATACAGACAACATTGTCAAAATTATTCCAGCTAAAACTACTAAAAATGCTATATAATGCAGGCCAGTAGCTGCAGTGTCACTTTGTAAAGAAACACAGCGTGCCTGTGCGCACCTACAGACTGAACACATTATACGCATTTGTATGACGTCACCTTTTTCACAAATTCACATTTTTGTAGTTTACATGGAGAAAATAACGGTATGGTTTTCAAAAACTTATTTTCGGGTCTCTAAAACACTATTGTCATGTAAATGAATGGCCAAAATGCAAAAAGGTATTACGTTTTTAGTTGAAAACGTTGCTGTGTAAAGTGGGCTGCACTTAAACCTGCTTTCATATTAAGGTACTACCTGTCCAGAAAAGTTGCTTAAATTCACTATTGCTTTATTTGTGTTATGTTATTCTCTCTCTCTTTCATTCTATATTGAGACAGCTGTTCTGGTCGGTTCATTCTAAAGTCACAGCTGCTGTGCTGCTCTGTGTTGCAGTGCATCTCAGGTCAGGTCCCTAGCAGGCAATGTATCGACCAGTCAAAAAGCCCTGTCAGAGCTTTGAGGATGTTTGAGGGTAACCTCATCTGACCTCTGATGGCTAAATATTGTGATTCCAGCCACAGTGTCATATCATAAAAATGGTGCAATTTAACTTCTCTGTTCTCTAGTTGGATTCACTCACAAGCTTTACTGGACTCTTAGTTTGGAGCTACACTATCTTGTTCTAAGGTGTGTTAGGAGTCACAGAATGGTTCAGATGTGCTCTCAATAGTGCTTGTAATTCTTAAGTGTAAAACACTCCAGACGGTCGGTTGGTGGACAGGTGTCCAGAGAGGCATTTAATGGGATGGCACATTTCTTCACTCTCCAGCAGGTTTACTCTTGGATGGGGGGTCATATTAAGAATTTATAGCTTTAATCTGACTCCTCTGGTTTTTTCTGGGGGGAGTAATAAGAATTTAATTTCTGAATGATGGAAAACAAGGGTTGGTTTCATTTGTTCGTTAAATTATCAGAAACCGTTTTATCAATGTATGCAAATCCATATTTCTCATATAGCCTAAATGTACAGCTGATAAGCTAAGCAAATATATTATACTTCAAAGGGTTTAAAAATATTAAAATCTGTTACTGTGTGACTTTCTCTCTTTCTGATTCTTTCTCCTTTTACATAACTTTCATTAAGGGAATTCCTGCCCTTTGATTTGGAGTGCAAATGAACACCGATGTTGTTTCCCCCCTTTCTCTTGCCCTAAAGGGAAATGCTCTGACAGGTTATTACCTTTATTTTCATGGAAAACAAATGTTCATAGCACTGTGTAGGTCACATTGTTTTAGAGGGCATTTGCTTTGGCTCAGAGCATAAAGTGATTGTCCGACAAGTTTTACAGAAAAGTGCTGAACTAATGTAATCAATGACAGATAATTTCTCCTTAGTAAACCATCAAGTTCAATTGGCCATTTGTCTTTGTAGACATGTATGTTTGTTCTATTATTTGCCTCATTAGTTGAACACCATTTCCAATATCTGCTTTGTTAATCTACAAATAGTCTGACTCCTGCCAATTCTAAGAACTGTGTGCCCTTTGCCACAACAGACAATTTTTGATGTGTATTATTGTATTACTTATTTGTGATGGCAGAGATTAATTTTCAGCAGCCATTACTTCATTGTTCAGAGTCACATGATTCTTCAGAAATCCCTATAATATTCTGATTTGCTGATCAGGAAACTTTTTTTTAATTATAATCAATGTTGAAAACAGTTGTGCTATTTAACATTTGGGCAGAAACTGCACTGCATTTTCTACATTTTATGAAGAACATAATTTATTTATTATATATTTTCACTATTATTTTCAATGTTTTGTGTGAGCTATTGCTACTTAAAGTTGCTATGAAACAGAACAGTTTTGTAAAAATTACAATCAGATCTATAACATGCATTATGAAAATAGACAGGAATTTTTGTTTCATGATGACTTTAAGTAATATGTAAGTGTATTGTCTGTTTTGCATGTAAGTGAGATTGGATTTGACTTATATGGAGAATAATATATATATTTTATATCTGTTTCTGCTGAGGACTCACTATTCAGGCTTTTCTCTGTAATTTTCCTCATTTGTTGCCTTTCACTTCTGAATACTTTCTGATACTGTCACATTTGCCTGAGGCGCTCTCTCTTTATCTCAATATCTCACCCCTTCTCTCTCCCGCTCTCTCTATCTGTCTCTCTGTGTGTGTGATGGAGTGTAAGCTGTAAGACTTATGAGGTGGAGATAATGGCAGGTGAATCTGATGTGTGAAGGTCTCTGGGTCGTTGCTTTGAGAGAGGTGTAAGCTCTTGCATATTGATACGAATCGAGCTTTTAAACACACGCATGTGCACACATTTCCTCCAGTATTGCTCTTTTGCTGTATTCCAATGCATATTCTTTTGTATTCACATGACAGAACATTACAGCAATGACAGAAGCCATAAAGAGAAATGAGATAGTCCCAATGGACCAGAATGAGACAGAAATTCTTGTTTTATTGTGGCTGTTTGACTCCGTGGCCATTTCAGGTGTGAAAGCAGAGTGTAAATAGTGCATGATATTCCAGTGTGGAGGAAAAAGGGGCATTAACATTCTATATACAACCTCTCCATCCTGTTGTTATTGGAAGCAGTGGTCCAGGAAATTCCCCTCAGCCTATTAAACTATACACGTATATCAAAGAATATTACTACTACAGCACACAACGCTTCAGCTTCTCCCCATGCACACATAACTGTTTGAAAATGGTGTAAAATCACCTGCGCGAGACACTAAATTCACTCATGCTAGCTTTCAAGTCCCTAATATCTCTTTTCTTTTCTGAAATTTTCATCAGAGATAAAAAGGAGCTGTTGTTTTCTTTAAAAAGCTGCACAGCTTAAAAATACCCAGTGGTTTTTAATAGTTTTTAAGAGGCAGTCTGGGAATGTCAGTATGTTTGAGTCTGTGTATGTATGAACTGATTTTAGGCCAGAGATACTTAAGATTTTGCCTGTTACAGTCCACATTAAACATACTTGTTCATCCTGGACTAGGCTTTGCATTGGGAAATCTATTTATATATCTTCCGTCCATCCGTCCTATAGATCCATCTGTCTGTCTATCAGTTCATCTAACTATCCATCATTCTGCCATTCTCTCCATCCATCATCCTTCTATCCATCCATCCATCCATCCTGCACCTAAATGACACGTAAAAGCAAAACTAACTGTGGTTGGTCACTTTGGTGAAAAGTCAGCAACTGCAGTAAGAAGCAGACTAAGTTTTTGGCATCAGAATTCCCTCTCTCTCTCTCCTTGAATTATAGTTTGCTGAATTTGTGCTATATGCTAAACCGAACCTATTTTTTAAGCTGAGTAAGTGTCAGGTCCCCCTCTGTGTCTTTACCTCTGCCTGAGCTGATGTGCTGTTTCATTGTTCTCTTAGAAGCAATATCTTGTCCCCATTTTACACATATCCCCATCCACACATTATAGCTGCATTTATCTTCAGTGTAATTGTCTATGCAGTCTGAAAACACAACCGTTTGTCATTTGGATGGTGTTTTTAAACAGGCTGGGAATGAGAGGTATGGGAGGGTAATTTGGGTCAGAAAGGTGATTTAGAGTTGCAATTACATAAACTCCTTGAAATCTGCTTTATTTGTTTTCTACGGCCAGATATAATTAACACTGAGTTTTATGTAGTTCTGGCCAAGTGGAGAAGTATCTTCTGTGAAAGTGAATCATTATGTTATGGATCTGATAAAATCAGTGGCTTTGTTATTGGGTTTTTTTTTCTGTGTGTGTGTTAGTGTATTGAATGATAGATGTATTGAAATGCTCTCTTCATCAGCTCTGAACAAAAACTTATTTCTGTACAGTGTGTAGATAAGCTGTCAATCACCCTGCATGTGGGAATAAGTCTCAGTCAGCACAAAGCAAAATCTTCATCCTTATTCAAGCTGAACAGCCTCCCTGTTGGTGAAAACCGCCAGATGTAGATTGATTCAGTGCTAATTGCTTGTTTGATAAAGAACATTTTGAGTTATTAATTGAACAAATGTTTTGTTTTTCTTTTAGGAACACACACAAGTGTACATCCTCTCTGTACTGTCCTGTGACACAAGCTTTCTGCAGGAGATCATTTTATGGGACACTGCTGAGGACTTACCTGTGTTGGTAAAAAGATATTGTGAGGGAAAAGCCATTTCTATTGAATTCAGGGTGGATAATGAAAAGCTGTTTGCACAATCTAATTACAAGAGTAAAACAATGTGGCCTAAAACCACATTACACAAAGAACACAAGTCCTTCTGAATCAAGCTAGTGATAAATCTGCTTGCCCAGCTCCTCTTGTTCAAAGTAAAGATTTATCCAACATTTATACAACTACCCGTTGTCCTTGAAGGCTTTAAATACATCAACATATTTGACATACTAAAACGATTTCTGTTGGATCATGTGACACTGAAGACTGGCATAAAATATTTAAATAGAAAATATTATTTTAAATTGTAATAATATTTCACAATATATCTGGTTTTACTGTTTTTTTGATCAAATCAATTCAGCATAAGATAAACAAAAAAATTACAAAAATATTTTAATTCCGAACTTTTGAAAGCAATGGACAAGATATTGTTATATACATGTTGTATATAAATGATAACAATGAACATATGAATCTGACAACTGCAAAAATGTAATGTGGTTGATTGTATTTTTTCTTTCCTTTTATTTTATTATTCTATTGCTTCTTCCATTATAAAATTATAATTGTTGTTTTTTTCCCCAAGCATTAAGCATTAATTTGGGTTGGCCTCAAATGCATTTTGCTGAATAGTTATAGAGATACATTTCCAAGGGGAGTTTCTTTCATTATCATTGCCTATTCTCAGGCCTTTTTAGTATTTATTTCAATGCAGAGTTAAACATAAAAAGTTTTTAGTGTTATAATTGCTATAATATCTCAGGACCATAGACAATGGCTCCATTCAACAAGATCAGATATAGAGAAAGTCCATTTTACTCACAGAACATTTTGAATTGGAACAATACTTTTTTAATGACTTTTGAACAAGCAGGTATTTCCCTGAATTTTTAACCATGTAAAAACAAACCAGATTTTATTTTAAATTTTTTGTTTGTAGAGAGAGAATAAGCCATCATATAACACAGAAGTGTATGTAACAGCTCCTTTTGTGACTTACATACAGCGGAATCTATCCTGTCACATAGATAAAGTATAAAGATGTGACCTTCATGACAATCTGCCAAATATCCACAGCCAAGATTTGAAATAAGGAAAAATAATGCCGGTGCTTCTCATATTTTGCATATGTATCTAGAATACATGATTGCACAGTCTTTGTCTTGTCGAGCGGATAGTCAGCAGTTTAGAAGAGTTGCTGATACTGAAAAATCATTCCTGTCCTGTGGAAAACTGTGCAGAATTGCTTTTACCAGTAAGTACCAGCCTTCTTTGAGGACTGATTTAACCTATGGCCTGTTTTAAGAACAAACGTCATAGAAGAAGCTTAGAAATCTGCAGAACCATGCGCCTGCAAAGTGTATTAAGCCTAATTAAGTCATTAACTTAAGTACAGATATGTTCTGAGATAATTCCAGAGAAATTTGTATAGTTGTTATAAGGCCATCGGCCCCACAATGGGTGCCACGTGATTATTAGATCAGATTTAACAGCATTTCTGAGCTCTTCAGTCCTGCAGGGTCAATTAGAATGGCTTTTAGTGGCGCAAGTGAACATTGGAGGCAGTAAATGTGACAGATATGGCGCCTCTGTGCTACACAATATTTGGAGAGAGAAAGAGAAGGTACGGTATTTGCTACCCTCATTAAGATTAGAGATGTAATACGTGACCGAAGAGATAAATCTGTGGGAAGCAGTCACACACTCTGACCCATGAGCTTAATCACAGTCTTCCTCATAAATTAAAAATTCATTTTGTCAGCATACCAACTATTAAAAGTCATAGATTTCAGCTTTCCACACCAATTTTTGTGATGTGATTAAATAAGTTTTCCTAGTACTTTTAATGCTAAAAAATTCTTCTAAATAGATATTTAATATATGTGTGATATTGTGCAAATTAGATTTTAGTGGACACATTTGCATTTTGCACGTACTTAATTAGGATAATTCCTTTAGTGAATTGACCACTAAAACAGTACACATAGTGCATGCAAATAAATAATGCAATTCATACTTGGTGAATTCCCCCATGAGTCTCCAGCTAAGGTTACCCAGAGGTGACCATTATTCTTAGCCTGGTTTTAAATGGATGAATTCCTTTATACTAACAATTTGACCTGTTTGTGCAACAAGCTTGCATAAAGATTTGCTGATTCAGCTCTGTCAGAAGGGGCTTGTGGAGTATCTGATGTGGTGGGTTTATAGTTAAAGAATTATTCGCAAAAACTCTTGGATGCAGAGCAGCAGGGTGGATTGATTTGCTCTGCACTGCTGTTAATGAAACATTATAGATTTTCAATGGTCCGTTTGAAAAGCGCTCAGAGAACAATGTTCAGAATTAAAAGCCAGTCTCATTATAGCTAAATATCCTTTATTCTGGTGGTGTGCATCAACTGAGTAGTGCAATCTGCTAAGCCACTGGCTCCGAAGCCTGTCGTGTTGTGGGTTTGAGTACTGTGTGGTGCACCATCTCCACCCTCAATACCACGACTGAGGTGAGACTCTTGAGCAAGGCATCGAACCCCCAGGTGCTGCAGCATAAATGGCTGCCCACTGCTCTGGGTGTGTTCACGGTGTGTGTGTGTTTGTTCACTACTCACTGCTGTGTGTGCACTTGGATGGGTTAAATGCAGAGCACGAATTCCGAGTATGGGTCACCATACTTAGCCACACATCACGTCCTTTCCTTTCCTTTTTTTTTTATTACAGTAGCACTATTTGTAGAACTAATGTCAGATGACCAATATACTCTGTACAATATGTATGTGCATATGTATAATTTATAACAAAAATGAAAACTTTCTTGATGTTTTTGATTCTTCTTTAGCTATTTTACAAAAGTAAGCGAACTGACCAAATTTGGTCACGAGTTACTTAATATTAAATGTTATAAAAGTAATACTTGTGGCGGAATCACATCTGCAATTCTCATTACAACAGCACTGGTGCAATGTGATATTGCTTAATTGGGTGATACCTGTCAGAGAAGGTGCTTTGAATTATTCAGAGTTTCATTTTGTGATTTATGACATGCTTTATGGATCCTCAACAAGCTAAGAAACTGAAGTCTAGTCTGCATCTGCCTAAAGCAGCTGTTTCCTCCTCCTTGTCATTGTTTGGTAACCAAGGTAACAGAGCATGTGAAGATGCCCTCATTGTTTTCTGTTTGGAAGAGCTTCAAGTGTGCGAAAGTAGAATGAACACAATCCGCTCTCCTTCCAGTAAACAACCCAACTTTTTTTTTGAAGTTGACTAAAGTTTGAATTGTAGTTTCATTAGTAATATCCCAAAAAGGAACTGTATGGCATGGAACTAATGTAACGAGTGTGTACTGATCCAATATGTGCCCTCTTGACATCATCCAGCATGCGTCAACCAGTCAACTGGCAATGTTTAAAAATCAGCTCAACCATCAATTATTATGTCTATAATTTAAACAGTTATTTGATGAGTGAAGTTTCTTTCGTTTGATGTATTTCCTAATAAAATGTTTGGTTTGGAGTGATTGTCCCCCAAATATCCAACAGGATAGAATTATGTCACAGATTTGCTATTTGCTAGTATGACAGGTGGTATTATGGAGAGGCATTCAAAGCATTTGATTGGACAAAAATGTTTGTAGTGCTAATCAATATTTTGATTAGTTTTCTGTATAAATGTAAAACTTTTAGAAGAGCGCTAACATTTACATAATCTCAATGCTAATAGACCTGAACTAATAGCCACAAATCTGCAATTCAGTCTTTCAGAGCAGAAAATTCTCTGTTATTGTGAACTAAAAATACAGTTTAGTTCTGCTTTGGTCAAAGTTTTGTCTTTGTTCTGTCCTTTTTGCCCTTTCCTGTCACTTTATTCACTGTCTTTCAAAAAGCAAATTCATGTACATTCTTTGTACAAGCCATCAACTGTGACTTGATTGATTTTTCATGCACATCAAAGGACAGTTGAACTGAGCTGCTAATGTACTCTATGGACACAGTGCAGCATTCACAAACCCAAATGGCATCTGAAAAACGTTTATGGAGTACAAAGGAGTTATGGAGTTTTGTAGTCCAAAGTTTTTCAATCAATGTAAGTTCACACACATAGTCTCAAGAGAAAAATATATAAATCTACCCATCACTTAAAAGCAGATCTAGATTAAAGCTGATCGGATATATATATATATATATATATATATATATATATATATATATATATATATATATAAAGAAAAAAGCTATCTTGTTAGAATTATCTCAAAATCATGTTAAAAAAACCTAAGTGCATTATATACAACTTAAGCAGTGTTTTCTCCTTGTTTTCACAGTTTATCAGAGAAAAGGTTTGGAGCACCTTGAGGGTGAATAATGACAGAACTGTCATGTTTGGGTGAACTATTCCTTTAATACAGTTTCCCATAATGTTATGGGAAAACCCAGTCCCTGTATGCTTTTTCTGAGCATTTAATTTAATTTCCCTGGGGTGACATGAGATGACATGTAAAGCTATTTAAGACATTCATGGCATATCTGTGAAGGTCTTTTCCATGGTTGGGGGGCATATTGGGGGAATGTTCAAGTGACAACACTAATTCAACTGTTAATGGTGTATTTTATTATGCTTTTGGCAAAATTATGAATTTTTACCTGTAATATAAGCTAAGGGGGAGGGGAGGATTAGGGCACAATGTCCCTGAGTTTGATAAATTGATGGATGGATCGAGAGTAGTACTGGAATTTTAAACAAAAGGGCACAGTAACCCTCATCTGTCTTTTACAATCACTGTCATCTCACAGCAAAAATGTCTATTCCATCCGTATCCAGTTCTTAGGATGCCTCAGGCTTCAGTCGTATGTCATAGTAGCAGCTCTCTGCCTCCTTGGCACCAGCAACAGGACAGGCAAAGGGAACAAAAAACAAATCTCCTTGTTTGATTGCTTTTGACAGGAATGGTGTCCAGTTTCGTAACAAATCAAAGTTCACTGTGATGTCCATCCAACAAGAACACAATAGATTCCAGAAACTAATATATATATATATATATATATACTTATATTGAAACTAATATATGTGTATATATATATATATAGAATTATATTGTTCAAATGGTTCTTTGTTTTCTTCTTTCATACTGTACATAAGTGTTCAGATATTGTTCAGGAGAGAGTGAGTTGTCTTTCATTAGATAGCTGAGTGGTTTTGACAGCTGCTGGGTTCCTCTTCTTCCTCTCATACCTTTATTAGTATACTTTACAGAGCTCTTCGGCCCTTACTGATGCCTCATGGGGGTTTAAGCGTCCTTAGAAATTTCAAAAGAACAGTGGGCTCTGTGAGAGCGATTTCTTATCTTTGTTTCTCTTTCCAGTGCTTTTTCTTCACTCAAATGGCCATTAAATGGCCACTAAAGGGAAAAAGGTGCATCTGACATGGTCTATGACATCAATCAACTTTAGCTTTACTAGCAACAACAAATTATGATGCACTTAAATTGTATTCTCCTCTCCAATGTATTGTGTGGAAACTGTCTGTACTGAATGCTTGTTCTTTGGTTTGGATGATGTACATGCAGATTTTCAATAAGGAGTGAATTATATCACCAGTCCAATTGTTTTTTCCAATCAGAACTAATGTAAAGTAAAATGGTGGTAAATTAAGCCTTGACCGCTATAGGGTTCCTGTTAGAGAACTGATGAGTCATGCATGTGATGTTGAACTCTTAATGATTACTCATCAGACAAGTGCAAAACTTGCATTACATTTACATTTGGTCATTTAGGAGAACCTTATAGGGTGACTTACAAATGACAAACTGTTTACACTTTTAAAGAGTAAAGTTCAATTCATACTTCATGTTTTTTATGCGTAGCCTACACTAGGGTATAGGTACAGTGCATGTGACAAGAATTTTGTCTTCAGCATAGAACGCATGCAACCCAAATTTTCTAAAGCCCAAAGTATACTTGGCATTCTGTGCCAGTCTGCACACTGTCCGTGCGATTTAATTTTTGTAATTTCGTCACATGGTCCATGGATGTCCACGTACATCCAAATTTTTGTGTCTGTGCAGATAGTACGCATACAACAGTGCATGTGGAATGGAGTGAAATGCAGAAAATGAAGTAGGCTATAGGTTACCCAGGCCTTCACTCCTACATACTGTGACATTTTTTTTTTCACTAATATATTCACAAGGTGGCAACACTGAACTGGCCAGTTGTTTTGCTGTCAGAAAAGAAACAGAGATAAAGAAAACAATAGCAAACACAATAGCTATCCACATTGACAAGTGTTTGTGAGAGGAGATCAAAAGATAGGCTACCCATAACTCTAGTTTATGCAAGTACAAAAACATTTAATTGCTCATAGCTTTTTGGAGAGAAAAAACACAGACACTAGACAAGGATGAATCTTTCTAGTGCGCATGTCGAAGTCGTGGCCTAATGGTTAGAGAGTCGGACTTGTAATCCGAAGGTTGCGGGTTCGAGTCTCCGGCCGGCAGGAATTGTAGGTGGGGGGAGTGAATGTCCAGCGCCCTCTCCACCCTCAATACCACGACTGAGGTGCCCTTGAGCAAGGCACCGAACCCCCAACTGCTCCCCGGGCGCCGCAGCATAAAATGGCTGCCCACTGCTTCGGGTGTGTGTTCACGGTGTGTGTGTTCACTGCTGTGTGTGTGCACGTTGGATGGGTTAAATGCAGAGCACGAATTCCGAGTATGGGTCACCATACTTGGCTGAATGTCACTTCACTTCACTTCACTTCACTTCACTTCACTTCATGTGTCGAGAGGCTGTGTTCACACACACTTTTGAATGGAGTATAGCCTACTTTGAAAAGCTGTGCGTTCGATTGCGCAAGTACGCTTTAACCAACCGAGCTTTAGCTAGAGCGATTTTGATGCACAACCTTTGTGCTACAGGTGAAACTTTTTTCAAACTTTTTTCAAACGGGTGCAAAAACATTTATCAGAACATTAAAATATGCAGTCAAGCCATACTCTAACAAGATACATGAACACCTTTGACTTTAAAAAATATATTACAAAAAAAGATGTCACGTCGTGATATTTGTCACGGAAACGATATTTCCGCTATGGTAATGACCTAGAGAAAGAGAGAGAGGAGGGAGAGAGGGGAGGTGTATATGCCCGTGAAAGAGTGATGACTTGATACATTCTTGCAGATCTCAGCAAAAAGTCACTGAGATGGTATAGATCTCTAAAAATAATGGCAGTGCATTATTCATGTGGAAACCTGCACGATCATCAAAACGCGCGCGCGCTGTGTTGATTTTACCTCCTATATAAAAGACAGTCAGGGTCCCCAGCTCTCTGATCTCTTCTACTATCCCTATATGAGAAGATGTAAAGATGATCTTAATTTCCTCGTGTAGATCACGCGCAACAGCCCGCAGTAGTAAATCTACACGCAAGCGGAGAGAAAATAACAGCGCGTGTTAGTTCCGACTCAATCAGCAACTCAATCAGCAAACGACGATCGCTGTCACGACTCCATCGACCTCCCCGCGCAAACGAGTCCCCGCTTGTCGCATCCGTTTAGTGCACTTAGACAGCACTTACAATGAAGTTTGTCTGAAGTGTCGCGGCGTATTTCATCATCTTAACATAAAAGACCTCTTCCCCTTGCTCAAGCTATAAACTCTTATTTATGTCTCGAGAAAGGCAAGTGCGGTGGTGCTCACTGGCAGGAGACTCGAACCCACTCATGCTAAAAAACAATAACATTTATGACCAAACGATGATTCATGGAAAGATAGTTTAATGGTGTTATTAGGGTGAGTTATAGTAGCCTATTTGTTTAAAAGAACTGTATTTCTTCTTTAAGTTACATTGTGCATTGAACTTTGACACATTCAGGCCTACTTGCCATTAGTTTCAGATATTAACATTGTCATTCTGAAAATAATAAGAGACTGTTAAGAAATATTAAGGCTTAAGTATATATATATATATATATATATATATATATATATATATATATATATATATATATATATATATATATATATATATATATATATATATTATGTAACAAATGTAAGTGACTTCTTTTTCACCACAGAAAGCAGCAACATCTGATGAATGACAGAGCCACTCTATCACTCAACCTGACATATCTCAACCTTCCTCCCACAGTACAAACCTCTCTCACTTTTAAAAAGAAAGTAACCCACAGTAATATTTTCTCTGTGTTTGTGCGTGTGTGTTGAAGTGTTACAGGATAAATGCAATTCAGCAGAACTGACTAATGGGCTGCCTTCTTCAGATCTACTGGCTAGGTAAGCAACATAACTATTTCTTTCTCGCATTCTCTCTCTTCATGTGCTTGTAAAGTATAAGTATCTAGTAATATATACACATACATCTGTAATATGGTATATCATGTTTTTTTTAGATATCGCCACCTTATAGGAAAATTTATTCATATCAAGGCTCTCATTCTTTTCCCATCACTCCTCAAAGCTGAGAAACCAATATCAAACTTACTTGTAGGCAATATTTCATAATTGATATGCTTTTGTCCCACATGACAGATATCACTGAAATAAGTGTTGCTCCTGTGACAACCTAAAAAGAGCAGCCCACACTTCTCATCAGAAACGCCTTCTATCTGTCAGTCATTTTGCCTGTCAAACGAATAGTTCACCCAAAAATGAATATTTGCTGGCAATTTGCTCACCCTGAGGCTATCTAGGAGTTTCTTCATCGAAACAGATTCAGAGAGATTTAGCATTGCATCACTTGCTCACAAATGGATCCTCTGCAGTGAATGGGTGTCCTTAGAATGTGAGGTCAGGCACCTGATAAAAAGTGTCACAATAATTCACAAGTAATTCACAAGTTGTTCACAAACCCTCAGCTGAGGGTTTACCTGAGTTTGAGTACATTTTCAGCAAATTTCAGGAAGATTTTAGGTATGGTGATGGATATGACAATGTTAATGAATTTGGTCTTGGCGGAATAGATCTGCTACGCTGCTGCTGAATTGTTGCTGCTGTTGGTTATTGCTGTAGTTGTAGATTATTGCTGCTGCTGCAAGCAAGTACAGGAACTACTGCTACTGCCAATGCATATGGCGATATGGTGTCGTGAGTATTTAAGACATACTGCTGCTGCTGAACAAATAGCATATAAAATAACCCGTAGCAGATCTATACAGGTGGAGCTGGGGAAGGTGGAGGGTTTCAGAGAAACTCTGAAAGCGTGCTGCAGGAATCTCAAGTGAATGCTTAGCCATCCATATGCAAGGCAGTAAGCTCATTGGCTGCATATGCAGCATGAACCAATCAGCTTGTGCCAAGTCGTTTAACTCTCTGAAAATCATCAGTTACGTTAACAACCCGTCAGCCTGCATGATCTAGAGTTTCATTACTGAACTATATAGATATATTTGACACCCCAAATAATATCTCAAAAAGAAAACCAACAATTATACATTTTGTGACTCTTTGTGTCACCAAATAATTCCACTGCTATGACATCACTCTCAAAGACTATTATTATAATTGTGATGGTGAATAGTCTTCAGTCTTTCTGTGTTAATATCGAAGAATATACGAATGTCCTGCATACTAGGTCAGTAGATTACTAATTAATATCAAAGCAGATTCTCCTGGGTGTATGTGTGTGATTATGTCATGCCGGTATATTAAAATGGAAATGTAATATTACACCAGAGAGGATCTTGGACAATGACACAAAGGTGTATTAGTAATGAGATAATGGCCATATTAAAGGTGTGTGGGATGGTTTAATACATCTTTGCTTTGATTGATCAGAGTGTCCTTGACCTTCACAGCCCACAGAGTAACTGCTTAAGAGACTATGGGTATGTGCGTGTGCATGTGTGTTTGCAGGACACACAAGTCCGTGCACATTACTATAGCACCCTAAAAATGAATATTTCCGCTCTACCACACTCTATGATCACCTGTCAAGTAAAAGTGTTGCACATTGACCGAGGGTGACAGTACTGCCTTCATGGGCAATATCATGGCTGTCATTATAGAGTTCTTGAAAGATATCCTTAAACAGGGACTGAGCTGTGTGAGTGCAGTTGTGCATACAAATCACTCTTTAAATATAACAGCAGATATGCAGTAGAAATTAAATTACATTTTTTAAAATCAGTGCTATATGATAACAGAGAAAAAGGACTGTGGTGGTCCCTTTTACCAAAAATGTAAACACCCATAATGTACTTTTGATTTTACCACCAATTATATCAGTGTATCAAAAAGGGAACCAGAATCAGTATATTCTTTCTATCCTTAATCGTTTATCTTGGGATAGACCTTAATCGGTATAAGTGGACCATCACTGATATCCTGAATGCTTTCCATTATGGCTTACTTTCTTATCATAGCAGTGCCCTCAGGATCTTGGTTTAAGGAATGGGAAGGACGGTGAGGAATAGAGGGAGAGGTGAAGGAAAAAAATGAAAAAAGAGAGTTAAAAAGCATCATGGAAGAAGGTAGTTTCTCTTTCTCCATCACTTGTACTCAAGATTCAAGATTTTTATTTGTCACATACACAATTATACAGAGTATAACCAGCAGTGAAATGTAGGTCAGGTCCGCTCCCAGGACAGTGCAATTATATAGAATACAAATATTAAGAAAAAGAAAAGTAGAAAAAAATAAAAGAATAAAATAAAATAAAATAAAATAAAAAGATAAAAAATATAAATGTAAATATAAATGTGCAGGTCAGTATGTTGTTGACTTAAATAGTAATATAAGAGGAATGTGAAAAAAAGTTGTACAGGGTATGTAAATAGCAACAATATGAGGTAGAGAAAAATTATGAATAGCTTATTGATATGGTGATATTTACATGGAGTCAAGTGATGTTATGACACAGAGTTAGAGTTTAGGAGCCTGATGGCCTGGGGGAAGAAGCTCCTCCTAAGTCTCTCAGTTTTTGCCATCAGGCTACGGAAGCGCTTACCAGATGGAAGCAAAGTGAATAGTCGGTTACCAGGGTGATTTGAGTCCTTGATGATTTTGACAGCTCTATTTTTGCAGCGTTTGAGGTAGATGTCCTGCAGAGAGGGGAGAGCAGACCCTGAGATTCGCTCAGCTAAGCGCACAACTCTCTGTAGTGCTTTGCAGTCCTGATTGGAGCTGTTTCCATACCACACTGAGATGCACTGAGTCAATACACTTTCTATGGTCCCTGAATAGAAAGTTTTCAGGATTGCTGGTGAGACCCTGAATTTCCTCATCTGTCGCAGATGGTACAGTCTTTGCCTGGCTTTCTTAACCTGTGTTTGGATGTGTGTATCAGGGATGGAGGAGCAGATGTGGCTCTTTACAAGTCTTTCAAAAACCTTCATGACTATAGATGTGAGGGCAACTGGGCGATAGTCATTCAGGCAAGAGGGTTTATTGTTCTTTGGCACAGGGATAATGATGGATTTTTTAAATGAGGTGGGAACCACGGAGGTAGCAAGGGACTCATTAAAGATAGAAGTGAACAAACCAGGTCTGGCGCTGGACGGCAGAGACGCGCCGCCGCCTTTGCAATTGAAGCGGCCATAGAAGGTGTTTAACTCGTCAGCCAGCAACGGATCTGCTCTCACCTCAGCGGAGGATTTGTTTCCGAAGGCACAGATGGTCCTCAGTCCCTGCCACATCCGTCGAAGATAAATAACAGCTCACATGATGAACACACACTCAGCATTTGAAAAAATGCTGTGCCTCAGTGCATGTTTAATGTACAGAGCCCGGGAAGTCACCTGTAGGGAAAAAAATAGCAATCCGTGGCAATGGTTTTGCAATTCGTCCCCTCAGTTTATAAACCGTTCTCACAAATTCTTAAAATGTTCCTTCGGTTTAACAAATCTTGCCCACGGATTAATAAACTATACTGTATTTCCAATCCGTGCGCTCAGATTTTGGAAACCATACCTTCGGTTTTTTAATCCGTACCCACAAATTCATAATCCGTGCGCATGCTTTCGCAGTCTGTTCCCACGGGTATGTAAACTGTACTCACGGGACTAGAAGAACAAATTTTATTGTATATTGTTTGTGTATTATTAAGTGGAATACATGAAGTTGTCTTAACTGCATGCTTAAAGTGATTATCAATTGTAGTCGGGTGGAATACAACGATTTAATAAGAATGATGTGCGTCAAAAATCTTGTTTATTTTTGATAGTCTTAGTACATTAATACATCATTAATTTATAACTATAAATGAGGGCACACAAGACAGTAATATGTTTAACATAAAATTATTAATGAATGCTTTATTTTTAAAGAACCTTTTACAGTTTTGGTAATGTGTTTGTGCACTAGCCTATTCATTCTTAACATGAATAACTTGTTTTGGTGATTTTATTGACTAACCCCCCCCCCCCCCCCCCCCCCCAAATTGTTGGACTTTAAAAGTAAATTAGATCATTCAATGTACTACAGTTTAAATACATTGTACAGAATACTTCCCAATGCATATTGACTACATCCAACTCTCTGTCGTTTTTTTTTTAGAAAATTCAAGAAATTCTCCATTTTGAAAAATAAAGTTTAAACACAATACAATGCATCCTACACCTAAACAAGTGGCCTGGTTGAATCTGCCGGTGTAGTGCCTGAATCCTGACCCCCGCCAGATTATTACCCCCCTAGTATTGGTAGGTTAGGTGTGGGGGAAGGGTTAGGATTAGGGGTGGAGTTAGGATTAGGCAATCAGGTAGCGATTTCAAGAGGGGTGTAATAATTTGGCAGGGAGTCGAAAATGGGCCCAACACTGGCAAAGACTGGGGGTGGGGTCACAAATCCGTGAGTACAGTTTACAAACCCGTGGGAATGGATTGCGAAAGCGTGCACACAGATTATGAATTTGTGGGTACGGATTAAATAACCGAAGGTACGGTTTACAAAATCTGAGCGCACCGATTGGAAATTCGTACGGTTTATTAATCCATGGACACGATTTGTTAAACCGAGGGAACAGTTTAAGAATTTGTGAATATAGTTTATAAACTGAGGGGACAAATTGCAATACCATCGCCACTGATTGTTTTTTTTTTTTTCTTACAGGTGACTTCCCGGGCTCCGTAATACTGTAATCCTTAAATTGCATTTGATTATCTTAATTGTTGGTCTCCTATACAGTAGATACATATTTGCCTCTGAGTATAATATATTCATGCTGTATGAGCCCTGGAGATACTTTAATGGGATGAGTTGATCTCTGTGGTGTGTTTTCATTCAGAATAAATTTATTACATGCTGAGTCCACAGTTCATGCTGTAGTGCAGGTGACTGACTCTGGAAGCCTTTAGAGAGCCGTTTAACATACTAACAACCAGAAAAAAAGATCAGCAGCGGAGACAGATAGAAAGGAAAAATAAATTGACTAATTAAATCCTAGAGAGACAGAAAAGTGAAGAAGAAGAAAAAACCCAGCACTTGCAAGAGAACACTGTAAGCACTTGTGTAAACTAATAAGAATACTAAAGAAGAATAATGTGTTTACTTAAGTTACTTGGAAGTGAAAAACTGAGTTACTTGAACATATACAGTATAAAATATATTATACATATATCTATAAACTATTTTAATTAGACAATTTAACAGTTTTACTAGTTTGCAAGGGTTGAGCTGCCGTGGATCAAACTTGTTGGTCCAGCACATTTCTGGAAGTAACCCACAAGCCTTGCCGTTTCAGAGATACTCTGACACATTTGCCGTGCCGTAACAATTTTGCCCTTGTCAAACTTCTTTATTCCTGCCCATTTCTCCTGGAGCCAACACACTGATCACGAGAACTGATTGTTTGTTTCCATCTAATCTACCCAAACCTTAATGTGTGGCCTTGTTATATAGAAGATAATCAACGATATTTGCTTCACCTATGACTGGTATAAGAGAGAGAGAGAGAGAGAGATAGAGAGAGACAGAGAGTTGTTTAAAACCACCAAAATATAAAATTACTGATAAAAGTGCATGTAATGGCTGAGTTTTGTGTTTTAGCTGACTGGACGAATACTGCGTTGTAGAGACCAGATTTATGCTTAATTGTTCATCAGTTCATTTTTCCTGCTTCATTACCATTAAATCTCATGTGGCTGCATGTCTGAATTCTCATAAGCAGTAAATGTCAAAAATGGTAATAGTTTATTATAACTTAACTGCATCATTAATCTCAGGGGTTTTCCCTCTGTCCTTCTGTCTAGTTTCTTCAGAGATGATGTTGTAACACAGCATTGAAACATGTTGAAAATCAATAGCACACTTAAAACTAAAATATTTGATATGATCTATTAATGTCTATACAGTATGATCTATGTCAATAACTACACTACTGTGTGGCCCACATCCAGATCTTTAAATCATGAAACAGTTTGCATTAGAACTGCTTTATCAGGAGCAGACTTTATCTTTCAATGTCCTACACAGTTTGAAAGCCTCAGCTGTGGTGCAATGACCTCAAGATCCCAAATACGGATTTAATTGAAAATGGTTCATTCATCCTGCATTAGGAATCACTGTTTCTTGAACAAAAATGGGTGGGCATTGTGCCATGGTGAGAATAATAATGCTGAGTGCTTGGCAAGGCATGGGAAGGCACACAAACTTTGCCAAACCCAAGAATATGCAAGTGATCATCAAAGTGATTAAATTATACAAATGGAATCATTTGTGTAATGCATTGAGCAAAAAAATAAAAATGTAAAATTCTTACCGTGCCTTTCCATCTTTTCTGTGCATGTAACCAGTGCCGGAAAGATGTTCCTCTCAGCAAAGAGATCAGAAACCCCTGGATGAAACCTGAGCAATATGCTTAAGGTAATATAATATTCGGTCAGTCAAACATATCAACAATATCCTCTTGCCCTCACATTGTGTTACTTCTATCATGTACGTCCACTAGATGACAGTACAGCGCTGTGAAACACAGACAGACTGCAGTGGCACTGTCAGATAAAGCATCAGAAGCTTCCTAGACCTCCATCAATTTGAAGCTAATGTACTGCTCTGAACTCTTTATCTGTCATTGTCTCTTTGTTGCCTTTCCTGACTCATCATTTTACTGTTACCTTCAAGCTCTGCCTGTCCTGTTGAAATTGAGTAAAGAAGGAAATGTGCAAAATTCATAGTATTTATAAGAGCCATCAATTCAGTTGAGACGTTCAAGGCACCAGCATTTTGTAAAAACAAACTCAAGTCAGCTTTAGCGATAAACTACAAATATTTATAAATATTAAATAAAACATCATAATTAAACATTTTACTAATAAATCGTAAATACTTAATTTTAATAAATATTTGAGATTTTTTGATATCTATCACAATCATAATTAATCAGCACAATAATAAACACTCGCTTATTATAAAATCAAATACAGAAAATGACTAAAAAAGTAATACAAAATTCTCTTTAGAAAAATAAGTTGATAAAAATAAATAAGACATAAATGTAAAAGCCAGTAAAATACTGGCTTATTATGAAATCATATTTAGAAAATCACAGAAAAGTGATACAAAAATGCTGCTTCAGGAAAAATAAGTTGATTGAAAATGAGAAAAACAGATCCAGACTGTGTAAATATTATATACAATTTAAATAATAAATATTTTAGAATTGTTTAAATCTCTCACAATTATAATTAATCGGTACAATAATAAATAATGGCTTATTATGAAATCATGTACAGACAATGTGTCACAAAATCTTGTTTTTTTGTTTTGTTTTTACACTTTTCAGAAAGTATGTGTGTGTGTGTATGTGTTCATGTGTGAGCGTTTATATCTCAAGGAATGTGTGTTTGTGCAGAGTTCATAGTTGAGTATTTACGTGCAGGCCTGAATTAGTGTGTGTTGTACAGTAAAGGGAAGAGTGCTATTTAGCTGCATATGTTGTGAATTTAAATGTTTGGCAGCAGAAGAGTGTAACAACTGATGGTCCAGATTTTATGCTTATGAAAACAGAAAATAAATCAGACACGGAAAGGGAGAGAGAACGATACTGATAGACGACCAATTGTGGTGTGAAACCATTTTTCAGAGCAATAAAACTGTACAACACACTTTTTTTTTTTTTTTTTGCTGACAGGACACTGCTCAAAAACCAATAAATGTGTCATTGACATTGGCATGAATGGTAGCGCTGTTGCAACATTACAAGGAAAACAACACACATGCTACTCCTACCTCAGCCTAACAGACCATGCCTCAAAGGGCGTTTGCAGGTTTAATGTGTTTAATTATATATAAGTGTCTTTGTCAGTGTTTTATGCTCAGTTTTGCAGGTGCACTGGGCCAAATCCAAGTAATTAGACTAGCATGTTCTTTTACAGCCACTTTAATGCTAATACTATTGGCCTGGAGCCCATCCCAACCTGTTAGGAGAGACAGAAACCATGCTTACACTGGTCTAGGACCAGTTTCTCCTGCTGAAGTCTGAGTATTTACCCTCATATCACACAGTTAAACTGGTGACAGACCAGCAGACATGCCACTCACATTCAAGAGTCATTCTGTTCTTTATTAGACCACATATTTACTCAACAACATGCCAAGACCCTTTTTTTGGGGGGTCTTGTTCTTGTTCATGTCATAAACAAATAATCAGAATTCTCTGGCACGTACGTGAGTGATGATTTCATGGAAAAAATTAGGTGTTTCTTTCCATCTGCACGATCTGATTTTCATTCCTTAGGCAGAACAGAGACAGAGGTTGTTCTTATGATACCTCAGGGTCTGGTTAAGAGGTAAGATGTGCTCGGTTTTTATTGTCAGCTGTGCGTGTGAACAGAATTGTCTGTATTAATAAGTCTATTCTCAGTATTTTAGACATAAATAGACCCAGATGGTCTCTGACTCTGACTTTTTTTCTGTGCTGATTGTGTGGGGAAATTCTGTGTAATATTACATTAAATCTCTGTAATATCTGTGAACTAAAGTCTGTTGCATACAGGCTAATGTCTCTTATAATATTAATCTTGATGAATTGCCTGATTAAATTTCTTTCATTCAATTTTTTAGTAAAAACAAATAAAATAATAATAATAAAATGCATGTTTGTAAAAATGGCTTTGAATATATTTAAAAACACTTCTCTTAAAAATGTTAGGCTATTGTTATTTTCTTTCCAAAAATAATACAAATCACCTTCTCATGTCATATTTCATATTTTTCATATTCCCCTTACAAATGAATGGGTCACTACAGTAAACAAGATTTGATTCCACCCATTTTAAACAGTGTGTGTAATTTATATGTAATTCTATCTGTCTGTCTGCCCCTCCCTGATATACTCATGACTCGTACTGCATTACTCTTTAAAAAAATAAAACAAAATAAAAAATATATATATTTATAAATATATATTACGACTGCACTCATTTGAACTTAATTAATTTGTTCTCTCCATCAATACTTTTCTCCAATGTGTTCACTCAGGTTAATTCAAATATTATAGTTTAAATGTTACATCCATTTTCTCCACCTTAGTTTGCATTTTAGATTCACATTGTTTCTCTTACCTGCAGGGGGAGCCACATGCCCAGATTTGCACAGATGAGCTCTGAGTGTGTGTGTGTGTGTGTGTGTGTGTACAGTAAATGTTCTCAGACATCAAATCGACTTCAGCTGCTCCCTCCAGCTTCTACTTCAATCATGATGTCACACTGCTAGCAAAAAGGTCGGGTCATCAGGTGTTCTGGCTTGCAAAGGGCAAAGGTCAAAGCCACAGGTGGGAGGTCAGTCTGCTGCCCGACACAATGCCCACCCTCTGCTCCATAAACTGGAAACATCTGCAGGAGTCAAATTAGAAGGAGAAAAAGAAAAAAACCCGATATAAATCTTCAAAGATAAGCAAAACGAGAGAAGAGGTTCCTCTCATCGCCATGCCTCTCCAACTTGTTTTGTAAGTGGTTAGTGACCTCGTTTACTTTGGCTGCAACCGGATCTTATGTGTTTGTAGAGGAAAGGTGCTTGCCTTGAACTGAGGTATCTGTGATTTAAGATACACAGCTGTCAATAAGAGTGATTTGGAGGATTAAACATGGTGATTGCAGGTGAATAATCGCTGTAGAATTTGATTGCAGCAATTTATTCATTCAGATCTTGACAACCTATGGAAATAAATTAACCTTGAACTTTAGGTAGGTTCTACACTGAAACATTAATCAGATTCTCAATATAATCAGGGTTTGATGCAGTTGACATTTATTCAAGCTTTTAATTGCTTTGGATTTTTTTTTTTTTTTTGCTCATGTGTTTTTATACTCTTTGTGTGTGCAAAATTATTCAGTGAATAAAGGATTTAGAAAGCTAAGAGTGAAGTTAGCCTTTTACATGCTGTAGCCAAAGGTTTATTAGCTGCTTGTTTATGTTTCCACAGCGAAACCACAGTGTGCGACTCTCAGACTTAGCCATATATCGTGGTATATGTACCGTGAGTAACAAACACATCTCAACTCAGTTTGGCGAGACTGAAATTGTTGATGTTTGAAGGTCTTCTGAAAAACTCTGTGAAAACCTTTTTAACCTTTTCAACCCCCGTCTCAGTGCGGCAAGTGCAGCGACAGCAGAGAAAGCAACCACAGTCTGACATTTCAAATAGAGCAGCCATTGTTTCTTTAAGTGAATCTATATTTTATAAAATATGGAATTATAAAATCATGTATAAAGTTATAAGTCTATACGTTGGAGTGTACACAGTTTATATCACTAAATATAATGGGTTCTCTTTGATTCGGATGTGTTCAGTTAGTGTCTTGTGTATCTACATATGGTATGACAGTCAAACTTTTTTTGCTTATTAGGATCTTCAACAGACTGTCTAATCTAATGCAGTGACCTTCAGACTTTTTAAGAGTTAGTTTACCCAGTAATATAAAATCTGTCGTCATTTACTCACCCTCATCTTCACGATGCCATAGAAGAAGAACCTTTTTGTCTAAATGGTTCCATAAAGAACCTTTAACATCTGAAGAAACTTTCAGTTTCACAAAAGTTTCTTTGTGGCAATAGCAAGCACAATTTGTTTTAAGAGTGTTGTTCTGAATTTGCATTTGCATATTTCTTCCGTGGAACACAAAATAAGATATTTTGAAAAGTGTTGGTAATCAAAAAGTTTGGATTACAGTTGACTTTCATTAAAAGCATTTCTCAAGATATCATATTTAATTTTCTTTAGAGGAAAGAAAGTCACACAGATTTGGAACAACATTGCGGGTAAATGATGACAGAATTTTCATTTTTGATAACTCCTTTTAGTTGTGGCTTAGGTGTCGAAATACATTTTGAGGGCTGTGTATTTAGAAATATCAGCATTTAAAAATCAAATGGAAGCCAAAGAAAGCACATCCAGATGCACATTTACTATTAGTTAAACATTTAAAGAGAGCACTCCCTCTCCGCTCATCTGTCTTCTGTGATGTATGGAGCTCTGGCTCCACTGTGCAGTGTTCTGGGGACAGAGACACTAAGCAGGCTGCCGTGGTTTAGTGAAGTCAGGCCCCCTGACAGACCGAATCTAACTGTGACTAATAATAAATACAGTTCAGTGACGCTCAGTGTGACACAGAGGATGAAGCTTGAGTATTATTGATAAATAAGCAGTGAGTGCGGCTCAGTTTGATACAGTGAGACCTGCAGCTAACAGCTGTGTCCTGCTCCCTAAGGGGCAAAACAAGCAGTTTATCCTGTGGATTTCGTGTACAGAGACACTGACAGACTCGTACTGCAGTGTTCCAGTGTTTGAAGCTGCTGATGTCAGGGATCAAAGACTCCCGCCTCCCTCTTCAAACATTCACACACAAACACACACACACACATACATATTCTCGCATCCTGCTGCTCTGAGTCCCATCATAAGTGACTCTGATGGCATCTGGTCTGTTGTTCTGTTCCCAGAGGCTCTCTCTGTGTTTTCTGCTTTCTGTTTCCTCATGCTGATTAATTCCAGTGATCTGCGAATGAGACTCGGTCTTTCCTCTGTTTCCTTTTAAACATTAGGCCTGTTTCAGTGAATCAGGACGCCGAGGAGACCTTTCAGCAGGCAGACGAAGATTAATGCTTGTGTGTGTTTCTGGAGAGTGCAAAAGAGACAGCAGTGTAATATATGTGTAAGTGTGTGTTTCAGGATGAATGCATGCATATATATATTTATCCCATTTCGAAAAGGAAAAAAAGAAAGATCAGAAAAAAGAATGAAAGGTGAGATTTTTTTTTAAACGTGGAATAGATAAAAAGGAAAAAAGAGATAAATACCTGGTATTTAAATATTATTTTGATTCATTTAAAATACTAAAATTGTAGTAAGTTCTAAGTGAGTTTGTTGAAATTTTGCTGGACATTTACTCTCAGGCTATTCAAGATGTAGATAAGTTTGTTTAATTGGCACAGATTTGGAGAAATTTTGAAAGACAGCTCTCAGCTCCAGGCAGTTATGTGCCAGGAGAGGAACTCTCCTGTCCAAACTCCGCATGCCGGCCTGCCCTTGAAGACCGCACCCCAGCCTGTCAGGGATGTGCCCGTCGTGACCATTTGCCGACGGTGAATCGCCCCTATTCTGACTCCACTCTGGAGAAAAAGGGGGTCCCGCCATATTAAAAGGGTGCGAAAGTAACTGCGCAACACCCTTACTAGGCGAGTGGCTGATCCTGTGGAGCGGACCCTTGAAAGTTTCATCCACCAAAGGAACGGACTCATGTGAAGCAACCCAAGGGGCAACACAGGGGAGACTGCGGCCATGAGGCCGAAGAGCCTGCGACAAGTGCTCACGGAGACATGATGGTCTAGCTTGAAGCGGGCCAAACATGTATTGAGGCTGGAAATCCGGGCAGGAGCCAGATGGGCCTGCATTTGAACGGAATCCAAGTGAACTCCCAAAAACACAGTTTGTTGAGAAGGGGAGAGAACACTCTTCTTGGTGTTCATTCTGATGCCAAAGGCACGAATGTGGCGGAGGACGACATCTATGTGACTCCCTGGAGTGGGCCAGAATGAGCCAATCGTCCAGGTAGTTGAGTACACGAATGCCCTGCTGCCTCAAAGGGGCCAGAGCAGCATCCATGCACTTTGTGAACATCCTCGGTGCCAAAGCCAGGCCAAAGGGAAGAAGCTTGTATTGGTAAGCCTTCCCTCCAAAAGCGAACCGAAGGAACTTCCTGTGCTGCCGAACAACCTGAATATGAAAATAGGCATCTTTCAGGTCTCCCTCTCGAATGTGAGACATAATAGTCTTCAATGTCAGCATCTTGAACTTCCCTTTGTAAAGGAAGAGGTTCAGACGAAGCAGGTCTAGAATAGGTCGTAGACCGCCGTCCCTCTTTGGCACAATAAAATAGCGACTGAAAAAGCCTTGTTCCAGGTCCGATTGAGGGACTTCCTCTATTGCCCCCTTGAGGAGGAGGGAGGACAGTTCCTGCTGTAGCACAGAAGGGGGGGGGGTTGCGGCCAAACTGAAGTGTGTAGCCAGACTGAACTGAAAAGCGGCCGGTACGGGGCCTGTAGGCTGTGGGGGAAAACCGAACTTGTCTCCTATCACGCGAGCCACAGGCGATGAAAGAACAGGTAGTAGGGGGAGAAAGCCTGATGCGTCTCCCGACTGCCACACTGGAAGAGATTGAAGATGGCCATTTGCTGCACACCGAAACCTGCTGGGCGGATGTAACAGATTTGAGTGAGGAGAGTATGTTAGAGGCGGGCAGAAACGTTTGAACGGTCTGGCCCTGTAGCAGTGTGTTTAGTGGCTCTCAGGGCCAAATCCGTGGCTTTACGGAGCTCTTTGACTGCCTCTGGAGTCAGGCTGCCACCCTCATCCTTCTCTTTGAGGACATCCGCCTGGTAGGCTTGGAGGATGGCCATAGTATGGAGGGCCATGCCTGCCTGACCAGCTGCAATGTAGGACTTCCCAATAAAAGCGGTATAGCCCTGCTCCACAGACCCCACTAGGTTGGTGAAATTTGCATTTCGAGATGCCGTAAACCGCCTTGCGTGCGTGCGAGAAACACATACATTTAACACACTTACTGTGCGAGTCGTCGCTCGCAATGAAGCGAGAACACGGCTGCTGACAGCGACGATAATCCATGGCACTTCATTTGATTCAGACGTGACAACTTTTCCTTGGAGAAAGCATTATTTTAGAGGACTTTTATTTTAGATGAAAGCAATGGATTGAAGTAAAAAATGTATTGATGGATTTGTTATTTATTACAAACAGCTTTTCTGGACTGAGTCGTGTGGACTACTTGTGTATTTTTGTGATGTTTTTTTTCAGCTGTTTGGACTCTCATTCTGACGGCACCCATTCACTGCACAGGTTCCACTGGTGAGCAAGAGATGTAATACACAATTTCTCCAAATCTGTTCTGATGAAGAAACAAACTCATCTACATCTTGAATGACCTGAGGGTGAGTAAATTTCTTTTTCAAAATGTGATTGTCTTGCATCATATAAATAACTCTCAGGCCACATCTTTAAACCGCATAAGGTCCACATTTCATTCTTGTCAAAAACCGCTTACAGTAAAAGGAAGTTTGACTGACATTTGAAGTGACCAATCATAGTTAATTTTGTTTTGTATTAACAAATTGAATGCATATGAACTGCACCATAATGTTGTAATTCAGGATGGAAAATTCTGAATTTTCTTTCGGTTTTCTGAGTTTGGGGGCATGTCAATGGATGTCGGTTACTATGTATTACTATTTATTTTATTTACAATAAAACAAGCTAAATTGCATGTACTAAATACAATAGTATTGTACAATTATGATAAGAGTACATAACAATTCAGTTTACAGCACCTTCATAAATAAAAGCCTAAAAGAGCAAATCATACCGAATGTGCATTCTTTTTTAGTAGAAAAAACTTTTTAGTTTAATGAATTTTTGTAGAAAAACATCTCAATCTTAAGCTGACCATTGTAATTTTCATGCAGCTGACACAGTAATTACGACTTTCTAACTTGTAAATAAGAACTTCCCAGGTAAAAATAAATAAATAAATAAAAACATGCTTGTCTCTGCCAATGTTTGTTGTAACATTGGTACTCTAAGACTTTGTTCAAAACTATCAGTCAATTAAGCATTCAATTTAGCCAAATTCAGGCAAGCGTGTCAGTTTTGACTAAAACTAAATGCAAAGCTCACTTTTCTGTGACATGCGTTTGATTTCTCTGGGATCGTTGTGTGCATCTTATCTGTGTGAGCGGGAAGCGCGTGTGTGTCCGCGTTCATCTGTAGGATGAGGAGTACTCCTCTTCGAGCTGATCTGAGCTTTAGCGCTCCTATCACTCAGCGAGAGGTCCACTTTAACCCTCTCTTTTATTAATGGCCACCCAACACTGAGCTGCAATAAGGACATGAGAAACGGCAGAGAGGGGTAATTTGTCGTGAACACGGCCAAAGGTCGAGGAGTTCAGACGGGAGAATCTTCTGGGTGCTTCGGAGAGAGATGGTGGACGAGAGGAGGACATGGGGCCAAACCAAACATGCTTGGCTGTCTCTAACTCTCTCATTCTGCTCGAGGTGGATCTGGCTTACAGCCAGGACACACTAAGAGAGATGATGACAGACAGAGATAAATAACCAGAACATTAATCATAGAATGAGAGAAAGGCCAAATGAGTCAGTGGAGAAAGGAAAGTAAGAAAAGGTGTGAATGAGGCAGTTGACAGAGATTCTTCTACAGAATGATGGAGATCTACTACATCCAAGACAACAGAAGCTGAAACAACAACAAAGTTCTTTTTAAGGCAATATTTGACAGTTTTGAACACTAAACGGTTCACATTGTAATGCAAGGAATTCGAGGTAGTGCAGCGAAACTCGACAGAGAAACACAAGACCACCCACAGCTGGTGTTTGGGAGCTTTTCCTCAAACCTGCTACCAATTTTGCTCCTAATCTGCAGCCCTGACCACCTCTGGCTTTTCTGATGGTGTAATTCATGATTTCAGCGGAACGTGGATTCTGTCTGGCAGGACGCAGCGGCTCGCAGTGTGATAAGCCGCACGCATTTAGCTGCTCTCAGATATTGTGGTTTTTAGAGGAGCCTGTTGGTCTATGAGTCTATTTCATGGAGTTATTTTGAGATACTAAACTACAATATTGTGATTCCAAACTTTGGTTCCAAACTGTTTTCCACAAAAAGGGGAATCCTGGCCACATTGACGACTGTGAATGCAAAAATCTTACCTGGACAAAAATAAATAATTCATGAATCATTTGCTATTCTGGGTTGGCTGCACCTTCTGCACTGTATTGGTGCAATTTAGAAGTAAAATATGACAATAATTGCAAATACATATCTCTCTTAGTCTTTCTTTCTTTCTATACTGTATATTTTACCCATCATATGCTATATGTGTGTGTGTGTGTATAGCATAATGTCGAAGTTAAAATAAAACTCTTAGTACACAGTGGAATTGTGATCATTGTGGTGGAAATGACAGCACAACTGAGATACAATTACCATAATATACAGTATACATTAATATGCAATCTTCACTATAGATAATGAATAATTTGTTAATTTCATAGTTTTGAAATTCATATTTTTATTTTGATAGTTTAGATTTTATAGTCTGTCATTAGACTATAATTACATTAAACTCTTAAGTCTAAATAAGATTCTATAGTCTAAATGAGTCATTAGAAAATAAAATAATTTATGAAGCCATAATAAAAAGTTCCAAAGACTGTTTTAATGTGACTCTAACAAACAAATGCATATTTTAAAACGTATTTATTTTTAAATGTAATATGCAAATTTTAATAAAAAATCATGACACAAGAAGTGCTCAAAGTTCTCTTTCCTTGTTGCAGACGTGCGACTCTTCTCAGGTCTGCTTTCATGTGTTGTTCTTTAAATCTTTGCAATAGGTAGCATTCCATTTTCATCCTTTTCATCGCTGTCTGTAATTATCCCATGTCAGAGCTCATTCCCACAGCAACTGCGGCCATGTCCAGGATCCCGCTTGGGTTTGAAGTGCCTCTGTTTTATGTCCTGTTGAGAGACGGTTTGCATCGCCACGCACAGGATGAGTAAAGTTTTCTGCAGTCACATTGAATGCCTTCAGAAGGATGTCATCTGCCGCTTTGACACAAAATGCCACAGCCACTCTAGCACTGAGGTATGGAAAGTGACAAGGTAGGGGCCTTGTTTTGTTTCAGTACCCCATAGCACTGATGGGGGAACTGCAGTCCATTTACGTGATGGAAAAATCACATTATAATGTGTTTGGCCTTGAGCTTACGGCCCAGTCACAGCTGTAATATTTGGAAAAACAGCACATTTGTTATATTGCATTTATGAAACAATAATTAGAATAAATAATAATTAGAATATTTAGTAACGTACATTTTAGACTCAACATTGTCACTTACATTGTTTTTGCTGTGCCTACAAAAACTAAATATTTTTAAAAAGTATATATGCAACAAAACAGTTTAAATATTTATTTTTTGGTAAACTAAATAGCAAGGTGCCTGTAATTACCTTGCTTAACTTGACCTGTATGAATCCTGACTCTGAGCCACCCCATCTCCAAGACCCACAACTGCACAAAAGTTTTCTCCCTTTAAAATTTTGTATATTTGCATTATATAAATTTGGTTTCGGCAGCCTGCCCATGCGTTGACTGGGCCACCCTGAAAAGTCCTGAGGCTCCCTATAAATATGACCAGTCCATCCCTTTTCTTATCTACAAACATCTTGGTCATGCACTCAACCAAAACCACATAGAGAATCCGAAATCCATTCTTTCATTCTCATGTACTGCTCGAACCATTCAGAGTGAGATTTAAAACTTAAGTTGTGCTTGTTTTGGAGGCTTCGTATGTTTTTACTCTTACAAGCACTTGGACAGAAAACACCCCTCCCGTCTTCCACATTTCTATCTTCAGCAATGTTGAGCATTTGTAAATCATGACAAAATGGAGCCCCAGAGTTTACATTAATGGCTCGGACCTCACTTTAGAGCACTTGATCGAGCGATATTAAGAGTTTCCTGTAAAATGATTTTTGGATCCTTGACTATTTTTTTCCCCACACACTCTCAGCTCAGAGGTCTGTGTGAAGGTTCATCTCTACTGTACCATGCTGGATCATAATGATCTCCCAGCTGGTCTGATAAGAGGTTTGGATGCCAATAAGCATCCATTTAGAAAGTAGGGTCTCTCAGTGGTCATATATAATCCATGATTTGCTATATTTTTTTTATTAGATTGAATTTCTGCATTGAAAGTCCATCATTGACTCACATCACTTACACTGTCAGTGGTAACTTCCTCTTAAGGTCAGGTTAGTTGCAAAGTCAGAATCAGAACCTATAATTTAGCTTCTGATTTTCAAGGTGATCTGTTAAAACAACAAATACGGATTAGCTGAGTGAATTTCGGTATATCATACAAAAGTCAAATAGATGGCATTATTCAGGAGCTGCATTTTAAATAATGTTGTGTAATTCCAGCTTCTTCCCCAAAAGGGAGCATTTGAACCTTACATTGTTCTTTTGTCAAGAATCTCTTGGATTTACCAGTCTGGTCAGCATCCACACTCAGGCCCCAGGAAACCATCCAAAATTCACTACTAGTGCAATCTGTGAAATGTCTTGAGTTATTAGTTTAAGTTTGGCTTCAGGAAATCTACACATTTCCCATGAAGAGATTTACACCTCAGGAATCACTTCCATGTGTGAATAATGTGATCGAATAATGCTGAAAAATGCTGAAATGTTTTCCTTATACTGCTGCATACCAAAATATTTCTCCAAACCCGGAGAAAAACTATTTCTGTTTTGAAGAGTGTGTCAAAACACAGGGCTCCACCTCAGGGGAAAGACTTTACCATACGTCTGTACACACAGAACCCATGGCCAGGTCACTGCTCCAGAAGACCAAGCAATCAATCAAATTACCTGCTAAAATAAAGAATAATAAATAATTTGAAAAGATGTTTTTGTTCACTGCTCACTAAGCTTCTGTGCCAGCAGATCTGTATTCATTCCATAGAAAGTGTTTTCTCTCAAGTTTTAAAAAGCTCTTATGAAGTCACTCGCAGGAACTGTTCAGGCTGGGCTGAAAACACAAAGGTCACAGGTTTGATCTGAGGTAGGGAGGCGTCACAGGCCCTCTGTTATCATTGTGCCCTTTAGCAAAACACTTAATCGCAGCCTTCTATTGCATTTAATTACATGGTGACAAAACGTTTAATAAGTTGTTTTTGTCTGCTTAAGCTTTCTAGCAGCATTTGTCAACGTTAAAGTGATTGGCCAATCAAATAAAACAAAAAGCGTCAAAACCGAAACGCCGCGCCAAAGTTTGTTCGACTTCTTGTGAACAATAGGTCGCCTAGATGTAAGTAGCCAAACATTTCATATTTTACAACTGTTTACAATAAAATGTCAAACAACCAACAGTAATATGAAATGATACAAACCACTTGACTTTGTGTCACATTTCGAATTGAAAACATACATTTTTTACATGGCTAAATTTATGTGATTTTAAACTGACCCATAAAAAGAACCGGTTCATAAGAGTCATATGATGAAGAAGTCTCATGCTGTTTTATTGACATTACTGTTTGTTAACAAATATCAAAGGTATGTTCTGTAATGCATATTTTATATGTTTGTGTTTAATGAACGTTCTTACGTGTATATTCAGTTCACAATTGTTTTGAATGTTTGAGACATTCTGGTGCCATCAGCCTGGCAGTGCTTTCAGTTGCTCAACCACTCACGAGGCTGGAAACTCTCTTTACTGTGAAAAATAACATGCATTTGTATCTCCCTTCCTTCCCTCTATCACAGAAAACAAACACGCAGGATAATAAACGAGAGAGGAGTTCTGTGTTTAAGTTGGATGGGATGTCTAGCACAAAACGGTGGGAAAGGATGCTGGCTGCAGGTTTGTACTCGGAGCAGAGCTGAGGTGAGCAAAGCAGCACAACCGGAGAAATGCTTTACCTAAAGCCAAACCACGAGATAAGATACAAGGGCTTTGCCATGAATTTCTATATGCCTTCGGGTGTTTGTTGAGTGATAGTTTGTCTTCAGGAGGAGGAAAAAGAGGACGAAATAGAAAACAATTAGGTGAATTAGAGGTGAAACAGCTTTATGTGATTTTAATCAAAGCATCACTTTGTTTAGCAACTTGGCATTCTGTCGCTGATGTGGCACCACTTCGAAACACATCATTAAAGCCATTAACTTTCATAATTTCCCCAATTTTCTTTATTTCAAATAAAAAACAGTCCCCAGCTTCTACAGCCAAGCGCTCCGAGACCTCCCATTTCACAGGGAGCTATCAGATGAATGCTGGGATATCTTAGGAGCTTTCTGGCTGATCGGAACATACTCTAAATGATCCTGAAAAAGTCCTAATGGCAAACACAGGTGGGAAAAGCATTACGAGCCCATCAGAGCTGCTACCATTGTCACAAAGACAGCTAATGCTGCTAAGAGAAAACATTCAAGGCAATCATGATGAAGTGGGAGAGAGACGCAGTGTGAGAGGTGTGTGTACTTTCTTTGTGAAAGCAAGTAGTTGAATTGTACAGGAACAACTCCTAGAACGGTTAATTAGACGATAAGTGAACTATGAAAGCAAAGCAGGCTATTGCCCTAATTCCAAAATCGTTCTGCTAATGAGCCTCGCAAAAACAACCATCAGACTATTTTTCAATTACGTGAACCTCATTGAGCTGTAGATAAAATCTGAACAATGTCATTTGTACGGCGTGATATTTATTTATTAGACCAGGAAAGCTCACCCGAGCATTTCCTTTTTAAAAGAAAAAACACAAAAACAAAAGGTACTGCAAGATTACAGTGATAAACACCCAGAATTTAGAATGTTTGTTTATAATTAGTAGTACCCCACATATAGTTAGATAAATGAGGAATACTGTCAAAATGCATTAGTATTTCACAGACTTACTATTAAAATAAAATAAATGGTTAAATGTTCAATCGGAGTAAAAAAAATAAAATATATATATATTAGTGCTGCCAAACGATTAATTGCATCCAAAATAAAAGCTTTTGTTTACATGTGTGTACTGTGTATATTTATTATGTATATATAAATACACACACATGCATATATTTAAGAAAAAATGTGTTACGTTTATATATAAATATTTTCAAAAGATATGCTGTATGTGTGTGTCTTTTATATATACATAATAAATATACACAGTACACACATTATGTAAACAAAAGCTTTTATTTTGGATTTGATTAATCGTTTGACAGCTCTAATATATATATATATATTTACAATCCTTTATTTCCAGTGAGTAAAACACACAACAACGTAAACTAAATTTTTTTTTTTTAAATATAGGCCTGAGCTTAAAATATTTTTCTCTGTGCAGTTACACTTAAAAAGTGTGTATAGTATACTATCACAATATCACAGATCAGCATTTCGCCATTGCAAATGCATAGTATACAATGTAATGTATAATCAGAACAGAGATACTACTGTACTTCTGTTTAATGCATCTTTATTAAGTACTCTGAGAATGTCTGTCCACTGATCTTCGGTATGGGACGTGCAAATCAAATGCAGTGTTAACTGTTTCACTCCCAACAGCAGAAAACTGTAACAACAGAGCAGAATTTAGACACAATATTCCGATCAGGAATTCTTAGTACTATTTGCACACATTTTCAGTCAATGAAAGGGTTTAGTCTTTGTAAACTATATTATTTGTGGTGATTCTCCAGTTAATAACCCATTTAGTCTTAATTAACACATGTGAACACACACAGTTTTGAAATCTATGAACCTGACTAGCATGGGAACAGGATAACTGAAGATGACTCTGGATTAATTTAAAATATATAAACACACACACACACACACACACATTGTTACTGTTGCAGCAGAACTAACAATCTGCTAGTTGCAACTATACAGTTAGCATTTCACAAGTGAACAAGAATGGCCAAAACAGCTCCCTCCTGTGGATGCATACATTTTGCATGTTTTCTTTCCAAGAGAAAATACTTGTTGGTAATTTATTTTCTTATAGAGTTGTTGATTTTGAAATAATAAAGGACAGGCGACTTAAATTCTTAAATCTTTGAGATTTCAGGTTGTGATGCCCACCATCACCTCACTGATGTCCCACAGTTTCTTGGCCACTTCTTCATCTATGGCCTTAGCTAATAGCTGCTCTTCATGACAGTTAGCAAAGCACTTTCCCTGAACACCCTCTACATCCGGAGAGCAGGCCAGATAGATAGAAGTCTGCGCACCTTCCTCAGGGGACTTGAAGAAGGCCTGTGAAGCCAGGTTAAATAGTGGCTTCATCAGCAGTGGGATGTGGACATGCCTGCCCAGGTTAGTCCGCACAATCCCTGGGGTGAGAGCATTTACTGTCACTCCGGTCTCCTCGAGTCGGTGCGAGAGCTCCAGAGTGAATAGAAGATTGGCTAGTTTACTCCGTGCATAGGCGAAAGCTTTATCATAGCTCTGCTCGCTGTTCAGGTCATCAAAGTTTATTTCACCATACTTGTAGAGCTTGGAGGACACCACAATGATCCGGCTAGGAGCAGAGCGTTTGAGAAGGTCCAGCAGGAGGTTAGTGAGCAGGAAGTGACCCAGATGATTGACAGCGAACTGCATCTCGAATCCATCTTCTGATTTGGTGTATGGACACTGGTAGATTCCAGCATTGTTGATCAGGATGTCAATCCTTGACTCTTCCTGTTTGAGAAACAACAGACATAGCAAATTGTAAAGTTATTTCTGAACACGAATGAGAAGATAAAATAATCTCAACCCTAGAAATTGTTGAAACTTTATTCTACGCTAATTTAGATACATTTCTCTTCTTTTGATTGTCTATTCTTTACTTTATACACAAGATTTTAAAGAATTGGCCATATATATATATATATATATATATATATATATATATATATATATATATATATATATATATATATATATATATATATATATATATATTAGTTAATTCAAGATAATTGGGACATTTTTCCAGTCATCCCATTGGCAAAAAGTGGTCCAGTTTACCTAAATTCAGACTATATTTTATTTTGTTTCAATAATTAATGCAATTATCTGTTGGCCAACACAATGCTGTGGCAATTTTATACAAAACGTTTTTATATATTTGGTGTTTAATTATTATTATTCATTTTTGTTCTATAATTGTTTTACTCTTCTCACACTCTACTGGGACATGCTGTCACAAATGTTAAACTGTGTTCAGTGAACTGTATCTTTTCCCCCTGAACAATAGTGAAAACGTTTAAGTTTTAGATATGTAAAATAAAAACAATACATACACAATAGTACAATGTTTATATGCTGATTATAAAATATATCTACATCAAAAAATTAACTATGCCCGGTTTCCCCCATAGTATTATTTAGATACACAATTTTGCAAAAGGATTTTTTTTTTTAGTCTGTAAATGAATTCCACTCGAAAAAGGTTTCATGCGCGCGCAGCCACGTGCTCTTCCAAAACTTCTCGAGCGTGACGTGGGTATAAAACCACGTGACGTTCACACACAATTGTTTGGTACTGTGCACTTGTTCTTAGTTGAAAACAATTCGACCAAAGCGTGCTATGATTGCCCTATATTTACTAGAGTGTTGTAAATATCTGAAAAGAGAAACAAACGCTCTGTGCTTGGTTTGGTACAGTACCTTCATTATCTCTTCGCAAAAAATACGGACAGATTTAAGCGACGCCAGGTCCAAGAGTTTGATCACTAGTTCCCCTTGCTCTGGTCCGGCCTCCTGCTGGATCTCCTGGGCTGCTTTCTCCGCCCGTTCTCGGTCCCTACATGCCATGATCACTCGGCCCTGACGCCGCAGCAGCTCCGCGGCCGTGGCTTTTCCAATGCCACTGTTTGCCCCGGTCACGATAATAGTTTTGCCCCGCAGCATATCGACGTCTTCATCCAAATGTTTAGAATGGAGAATAGCTTGACTGCTGATCCTTCTGGGGCTATCAACAATGTCCAGTTCATGAGCAGGTTTGTAGGCGTAAACAATCACGCATGTGGGAAGTAAATGGAATGCTATTTTGAACTACATTACCCAGAAGTCATAGCGGGTTAAAACGCAACGCATGTGTATTGCTTTTTGGTTATTTATAAGCAATCATATCACAAATCACATGTATCCGCAGTAATAGATGAACAGGGATTACAGTTTGAGAAATTAATAACTTGAAACATCTAAAAAAACTTTGAAATTACCTTTTCATTAACATTAAAATACAGCCTTTAGTAAAGAGCAATATGTTTAAAGAGAGAATAACCACTTGTGTATGACACACACACATTTATTATTATTATTATTATTGTTTTGCTAAAAAGTTGCCACATAAGGACTAAAACATTTGTGTAATTTGGCAAGTACATGTTTGTAGTCAAATCTGTGTTTTAGGACTACAAACTAAATGGCTCTATTAAGGTGCAAAACATAAACCACAAACCAAATAAGATCATAATTTAATTTATCATCATAATGAATAAACCCAGTGTTTAACAGTCAACAATACATTTTTGTTTTGTGGACAAGACAAAATTAAACGCACATACACCTTATGATAAACATTCAGGGGCAATACATTGTAAATACAATATATCAGTTTCTTCACACTCTTATCCTTATTTCAGTGGTTTAGTTAATTTTTTATTGTGGTAAGGTCTGTCAGGATCACTGGTAGAGGACAACACACACACACACATAAGTGAAGGAAACTGCCTGAGGATTGAGTCTGAATATCTAAGTACAGCTACAGCAGTGAAGAAGTTACAACAAAACATCTAAATGTTGATTAAAAATAGTTAAATTTACCTTGAAGAATAACATCTTGCACTATAAATAAAATACAGATAGTTGCAATGTATGTTCCCTGAGATAGAATGAAGTATTCTTAATCAAACTCTTGATTAAACGTCTTAAAAAATCATAGTGATCAAGGCATAAAGATGGGTAAATGCGTTGTTCTCTTTAAAAAAAGAAAAAGAAAGGGCTGCAGCATGTAGTTTAACCTCACAGTGCTGATGCATTAGTACGGTACATAATATACTAGGTCAATTTGTATTTATATTTCCAGCAATCCATTTAACTTAAACTATCTGTATCGAAGGCTCTCTCTGATGCAACCAAATAAATAAATACAATTACCTATAACTTGCAGAGACTTTCATGCATGTGCTTCACTTCCCTGCTCATTATTATTATTATTATTATTATAAGTAAACATTTATATTTTAGCTGTTGTATAGATCAAATGTAAGACACTGAATAGGTGTTGAGGTACCTAAAGAATTGGGATGTTTGCATTTGATAATCATCAAATCTTTTCATTTTTTTCTGCATCACTTGTATCTATGCGTTTCCCCTTATGATACTTCTGTCCAATCCCATAGGGTACATGAGCGGCGATTGTACCGAGCTCCTGGGCACCCTCGATGTGAAACATCTGATCATCAAAGAAGATGTGAGGCCTGATCTTATGTAGGAGAGGCCCCTTAGGAGCCCCAGCCAAAAAGAGGGCCTCGTCTACCTCCAACCCCCAGCTCCGTAGGGTCTTCAGAACACGGGCCCCAGCGCTGGCAGCACTTCGAGCTGTGACGAGGTAAGTGCGAATAGGGCAGCTGATTCGTTGGTTTTTTGCATAGAACTTGCGCTGGAGTTTACCCAGTGCTTCCAGGAAACATTTCAGGGGGCCCTAAGAGAGGATGATGTAACGCCAAATCAAGGATAAAAGGGACATTGCATGCTCCAAACACAACATGGAGAAAATATTAGCAACAGTATTAATAATGAACATTAGTAGTAGCTATGTTACTCAGTCTTAGTTTACCTGAGCAAGAGGCTTGTTCTCAAACTCTTTCTCATGCCTAAAGAAAGTGTCCAATCCGTGTTCCTTTACAATAATCTCAGACTCGTCGGAAAACAAAACCGCATCTCCGTCGAAGGCAACACGCAATTGCGTGTCACTGAGCTCATTCTCACTGTCGCAGGCAAACATTGTGGCTGCTGCTATTCCTGTGAAAATGGCCATTTAAAGCAAATTTAGCTTCATGTTCAGCTAATTTTAAGAATTTAAAGTTTTTCTTCATCAGTGAAATAAATCCCATTTAGGCAAGGCAAGTTTATTTATATAGCACATTTCATGCACAATGGTAATTCAAAGGGCTTTACATAAAAGGAAGTAAAATAATAATAAAATAAAATAATGATCACAACAATTAAACAGGGAATCTAAAAACTTTTAAAATGATTTAAAAATGATTTAAAATGAATTTAAAACAGTTAAAAATAGAAAATGAATATACATAAAATACAGTGCAATCAGTTCGGACGTAGCACAGTGCTCATTCAATAAATGCACAGCTAAACAGATGAGTTTTGAGTCTGGATTTAAATGTGGCTAATGTTTTAGCACATCTGATCTCTTCTGGAAGCTGATTTCAACTGCGGGCGGCATAATAGCTAAAAGCGGACTCCCCTTGTTTTATGTGAACCCTTGGTATTTCTAACTGACTTCATTCTAATGATCTGAGTGGTCTGTTAGGTTCATATTCAGTGAGCATATCTGCAATGTATTTAGGTCCTAGGATATTGAGTGATTTATAAACGAGTAAAAGTACTTTAAAATCAATCCTAAATGTAACTGGAAGCCAGTGTAAGGATTTTGCTCACAATACATCATTTTTTTTAAAATACCTTCTTCGATAGCTTCTTGTACCTTCTTTGAATCTTTGGACAGGTAGAGGTTGGTCATGTAGGCCTTTAGGTAACCAATTGGACTCTCTCCACCCGTCATGCAAAATCTCTCTATAGTTAGATCTGCAGAGAAAGAATTTATGTAATTATTGTTTGTGTAGTATGTAGAGTGCAGTACATATACATTTGTGTGCTGCAAACCTTATGAAAAAATTATGAAAATCATTGTAGCGGTCTTTAGCCAAATTTTGGTCTGTGTGCCTGCACTGACTGTTTTTCTATATATTTTTTTCCCTTGGTGCATGTTGCTATATGTCTGTGTAGAATAAATATCTTTCAAAGAATGTAATGATGATCGCTATCAAAGGCTAAATTGTAGGCTATTAAATGTTATTACCATAGTAATTGATGCTGTTGATGAGGCGAACTCCGACCTGGGCGTGATTATTAGTCATCAACACAATATCAAACAGCTCCTCGCTGTCTGGGTATAGTTCTCTCAAACGAGCATTTACATTCATCAGGGCCTGTCGATTAGAAAAGCATAGTAAATACTAAAGGCATGGCCCTGGATATCTAAGGATATCCACGTTGCGCAATACTGCTGTGATTAATGATAGATTAGTGTAACAATATATGATATTTAACCATAAACAGTGGGCAGGACACAAAAATGCTATTATGTTTGAGTCTTGTTTGTTAGTGTTTGAGTCCTGCCCTGCAATAAAAAGGACTAAAGTCCATCCATGAACAAAAGTGAAAGGACACATTTGTTTTCCATGTTGCTATACTGATTTTCCCATAGATTTGCATCAGTGCAAATTTAATTGTCCTGAATTGGCCCAACCAGCTTATTTGACGTGTGTCAGTTTCATACTGGAGTACCTGTGCTAGGGGTTGTCAGTATTGATTGGTTGGTTCGTTCATTCATTCTTTCATTCATCCTTTCTTTTTATTTGTGCCAAAATTAAGAGCTGTCAGTCCTAATAAACAATTTCTGTACATATGCACTATTCTTGTGACACCAAATAAAGGAATTAGATCAAAGGTAATCAAATTATATTACCTAAACGGTTTTATCTACAAGGTTATATTACTGAATACAGTTTTTAGTCATGTCATTTGTAATCAATACCAGTGGAGATTTCAGGAGTAATATACCTAGATGATGTGAACCGAGGTGTGTTGCGAGGTGCTGCTATAGAGTGCATCAGTCGGGTTCTGAACATAAAAAAAATCCTATTCATTTTTGTTCCACAGGGGAATTGATTTTGAATGATAATCTAAAAAGCCTGACCTACTGAGAGCTACGATGGTAGATGTATGCATAACTTTAATAACAGTATTATTCCTGCATGGTAAAAAGCTATATCATTCATGATTCTGCAAAAAAATCTACCCAATTCAGAGTAAAGAAACAAACAAATCATGACACAAGAATTATTCAGAGTAAAAAGTTTTTGTTATATTTCTCAAACGTTTTTCATTTGATTGTCCTTCACAATGCGGGATTGAAGCGATAAAGCTGTACACTTCAAACCAAAGTCTTCAAATAACAACTTAAAATAAAAAAATAATGGGAAAAATACTGAAACAGGATAATAGGTGGCCACTGTTGCACTCTATATACAGGTCCAGTTGCATTACCTGTGGCATCAAGTTCCTGACAGGTGCTGATGGAGGTAGGGTCAGTGTTATGATCAAACAGCGTTCAGATCGTTTTGGAATGTAGTATCATTATTTTACATATTGTTTAAAATCATTTTGTAGTGCTTAAACCTGTTGTTACCTTAACGAAAGGAAACGAGACCCCTGGGCTAAAAGGCTGGTCCTCGAGCTCCAGCTGGTGCGCGACGTACCTCTCCAGCCCCTCCTCTTCAAACACCTTCCTCTCCTTCACCATGTTAAACAGCGTTCGCGAAGACACCGCAATGGTTACGGCGTTGCTGGGTTTGGGCTGCAAGTTAAAAGCAAGCAAATGTTTACAACAGCAGTAGACTACAGTCAAGCTGCTCTATGTGGTCAGTTACCTGTATGTAATAACGCACCATTGATACTTCAAGCGAACGCAACGCGTTCTATCAGCTATTTTTGGTATAATATATATTTTTTTCTAGCATTGTCGCTAGCATTGTAGATTGGGTATCGGATGCAGGACACGCTGCTGTCATTCAGTTTGTATGTAATTTACACAAGCAATCTCTTACCGGACGGGGCTTCTTCGTTGTTTTCGCGTTGTCAAATAATGCTTTGACAACCGCCCAGTCTTTTTCTTCGCTGTCGTCGGAGTTGGACTGTCCTCCTCTCCCAGTCCCTTCAGGCTTGCTCATATTGTTATGGTGGCAGGGAGACTGAATTGTTGTGTCCTGCGTCCTTTGCTGCGGTAGCTGAGTTCCTCACAGCATCAACACGACCACGTGACGTCACAAGCCCTGGGCAAGTGTCAGACTTATCGATTTAAAACGATACATATAAATAACCAATTCATTAAGTATTTACATCGATCAAATTTCTCATAATTCTCTAAAAGTGTCATTGTAAATGTATTTTACTTGTAACATTTATTTTGTCTGGAGACCGATGTAGCCTACTTTTAGTTAGCTTACCATGTGTTGGCATATCACAAATAGTCTAAATATAAAATAAAATAAAGGTTTGATGCTCATTAATCTGGAGCTAAACTTGTGTACAATTAATTTATAATTACAGTATAGAGAACAATAGCCTGCCTTATTTACATCTACTATTTGTCCCAATTAAATGACATCTTGGTTTAAAAAAAAAAAAAAAAAACCTTGTCCTGAGAACAAAGGTTAAAAATACCTTCTTTATATGATTAAAAGAGAGAGAGAGAGAGAGAAAATATAGTGTCTTCATAGTCTCTGTTCATTAATAGAAAGAATCCAGGACAAAGAAAAAGCCATAGGTAATGATTTATTGATTCATTTCACCATTAAAATATAATCACCAGCTCAACAATACCTTAAAATCAGCATTTCCCTCAATTTTATTTACACTTTAAGTCTTAACAAAATTGGAAATAATTACCGAATTATTGGCATGGACCCTTTCAAAAGTTGGGTCACCATACTTGGCAGTATGTCACAAAAAAAAAAAAAATGTTGCAGAAGAAAGTATGATGCTGTATTGTCACCCCATTACAAATAATATTAGGCTTTATTCTCACTCATTCATCACACCATAAGGTACATGGGCACCAATAACTCCATTTTTAAGGGCTCCATCAAAATGTGGCGTCTGGTCATCAAAGAATATATGAGGTTAGAATATATGTGCTTTCAGCACAGGCCCTTTATGGGCACCACTCAGAAAGAATGCCTCATTTATCTCCAGATTGTTCTCCCGAAGAGTCTCTGATTCCAGGACTACTTGTGCCACGTGATGTTACCAAGTAGGTACGGACTGGACTATTTAGCTTTTTTTTATTGAACAGCTCCTGGAGAAGTGCCAATGTTTTGAAGAATTCTCCTAGAGGGCCCTACTGTGACAAACATGTTATTGTATTTTGTTTTATTTTATTTTTTTTAGAGAGAGAGAGATATTTATTGCAGTTAAAACGTATAACAATTTATTTTTTACCTAATATCTGTGTATAACATGTGGCATGCTTTTGATTACCACAGACAATTTCAACTCGCAATGTGTGTAGAGTAGAACCACTTTTATGGTTAAACTCTCAGTAGAAGCTTCCTTTATATATCCCCTTAAATAACGAAGTGTAATGGGCAGCTTCTCACTGCAGCACTGGATTTATGTAGTGAGTTTAACTTTTTTTTTTTGCTTCATTCCACAGATTGTTCTCAAAATTAGCTTAGAAGATGTAGAAAATTGTGCAGTTCAGTCTTATTCTGGTTAAAAGTACTTGCACAAATGGCTAAGAAAAGTGAACTTTGTTTTGAGAATTCTTTCATAATGCAGCAGTATTGGCAATACAGTATATGCTGTAGTGAGTAGGTAGTAATATAAATGCAAACAGGGCTATATACCGTTGAAATTGCTCTGTGACAAAGTAAATGTTGAAGAAAATAATTGAAAAAAAAAAATACAGATTTGATCAATGTTCAGATCTGCACAGACAGCATTACAACACTGTGTTCAGCAAAATAACATGACATCTTATTTTATTCACGTTTCTGTTGAAATAAAAGAATTATTCTTCTTCAACAGTGGTTTGAAGGGATAGTTCACCAAAAATAAATAAATAAATAAATATATATATATATATATATATATATATAATTTTTTTTTTTTTTTTTTTTGCATGGACTGCAAGAGAAAGTTTTGCATGTTATAGTGTTATAAGTAGCCATGAGATATCCTAATGTGAATAACAGGCTGAAATGTTGTCTCGGACAGCCCATGGTCGCTGCATGCATTTATATGGGAAAGAACACAGTTATTCTTCTTCAGAAGAGTTTTTTTTTTTTTTTTTTTTTTTTTTTTAAATACTTTGCATGAACCTTGATTTCTTTAAGGATAGGTAGCGGATGTTCCGAAAAGTAAAGGACTGGAAAATAAGAAAACTGAAAGTGTTCAAAATAAAAAAATAAATAAATGTGGATAATGCTGCCAGATTTTTATATATTTGGCATTCCATTTAAATACCTTTTGGATTGTTGAATTAATTTAGATATTACTATTAACATATCAAAGCTTGGCAATTCAACACATCATCACAGTTCAGCTAGTCATGGCCATCTAGGTCAGCCAGGATCTTTGGCGTATTGATGGTCAGATCTTAACTTTACAGATCTCATCATTATAATGCAGACAAATAAACTATTATTCAAGGAAAGGACAGAGCAAACTATTGATATCGATATCTAGATCTATAACAAACCTATGGCCAATGTTTGCGTTTTTTTAAATGTTACCATTGTATAGCACTGTATGTTACCTTTTTATTATTTTTCAAATTGAAAGTGGCAAATGTCATGAGGCATATTTTATTTATTTTATTTTATTTTTTTATTTATTTGTAATTTTAATTATTGCAGTTGCCTGCTTTTGTGATGAATTAGTAATGCCTCATACTTTTACTTTCTTCTTATTGCCCATGTGTTTATTTAACAACACTTTCTGCCCCTATTCTTACATTATCAAGTGATTGCACACTCCATGACTGAATTGATGTTGTTTGGCAGCCAGTCAGATGCAACTGATATGACCATTAGCTTTGTCTGTCAATGGAAGAACAAGATCCTCAGCAGGATTTACTGGTTAATTAGAATTAAGGATTACAGTCAATAGTGAACAGTGCATTAAAGAGATTACTATGTTTGATCACGAGGAAGCTCAGAACAAAGCTATTGGGTCTGTCCCAGAAAATCCATCTCACTCTGTCCTTGTTTCATTCTCCATATATTATTCAGTTCAAACAGTCCTGCTTTCTCTTTCTTTTTTAACATGTCCCTTTTTCTACTTTAGCTGTAGTTAGCCTGAAATAAACAAACACTTTATAAGCCATACCAGTTTCTGTGTATGTGTGTGCATTTATTATATAGTGTTGGTGAACTTAATGTGCCAGTAAGCGTACATCTGGTTAATATCGTCAGAACATGTGAAGAGACTGTATTGCATCTTGGATTTTTTTTGAGTGTGTATGTGAGTGTATTTAAGTGTGTTTCCACGCAAAATACGTACTCTTAGAGTGAACGCTTTACTCTCTGTTAAAAATGAGAGCTCTCACTTCACTGCTTTCTCAGACTTGGAGCAGTGATGTAATTACCCATAATCCTGTGGGGGTATCTCTCACTTCACACACACTAACACACACACTTACACACAAAGGCACACCTGGGAATTTCTTACACATAAATGGAGGCCGATTTCTGTCATCAGTCCTGATTCTGTTTCCCGCTACATAACACCCTCTGTGGTACGGCCAGCAGCTGCCGTTTATTTAACTTGTGACTAAGGCCACAGAAATGAGGGTTTATAGTGTATGCAGAGAGAGAAAGGCTGTTCTACAAGTTGACCTGAGATTGAGGTTGAGAATGGTTTTTGATTTTATTTTGATAAGATTATTATGAGCAAACATGATTGTCACAGAGTAGTGGGAATATTGTAATATTTTCTATGATCTTGTGACAAAACACTATTTGCATGCTTAAATGCATGAAATAAGTCTACTGTACAAGATCATTTCTTAATATTTCTAAGATCAGGGGTTTTTAAAATGGGGTCTGGGAACCCCCAGGGAGTCTGCATCAGAGTTCTATTAGGTCTGTGGAAAATTTGAAAGTCTGCCAAAGTTCGAAAATTGTGACTTTAAATTGAAAATGTCTAACCGGTCTAACAGTTTTATTAAAGTTAACTAAAACTGTTCAAATCATTTTTATCATTTAAAAAAAATCACTTAATCATTATTTTTGTTAAATAAAGATGAAATAAAATACAGTATAAATATTCAATAAAAAAACTTGAAAACAAAAAACAAAACAAAAAAATGAGAAATGCTGCCTTGGCACCTAACTGTAATAAATTAAAGCACTACAATTAGTAATAACAAATCTGAAATGCATTTGTATTACTATTATTTTTTAATAAGCCTATTTAGTTTAAATTGTAAACTAAATATAAATATAAAAAACAAACATAATGACAAAAATATTAATCAAAATATGAATAAATACTATAAAATAATGCTAAAATAGTACTGCACTCTAATAGTGTGGAGAATAGAAGATACTGAAAAAAAACAGTCTATTTTTATGCAAGATATTTGAATGTAATTTGCTTTGGCTTTGACACAATAACAAAAGCCTCCTTTATTTCATTTTGTGAACATTTTTCTCATGCTGTTTTTTCTCGCACATCATAAATGTTTATTTATACAGGACTCATGTAGTCATCTTTAAATTTTAGGTAAAGTCATCATTTTGGCCATCCTTGGCATCAACCATATTAAAAACCACTAGTCTGAAGTAAACAGTAGGAAAGCAGGTCCAATTTCTGAGTAATTTCTAGAATGGTCAAAGGTCATATTAAATTTAGACTCTGACCTTCTCCGAATAAGTGTAGTTGACAGCTTATTGTAAACATCTGCCAATAGAAGTTGATATATCAGCCAAAATCACTAACGTCTTTACTCTTTTACAGTGTGTAAGATTTTAAAGTCCCATCCAAGTCACAAGCGGCTGCCTTTGAGATCACATTTAGAGCATGTAGCTAGTCTTCATCAGAAGTTGGGAAAACCTTTGTAGTGTTTTCACCCTTCGTTGCAATAGAACTAAATTATGATCGGTTTGATCAACTCAACTGAACATTCATCGCATTTAAAGAACCAGTTTGAAATCTGCATGATTCCCACGATCCACCCAATGTTCCCTCATAGGACCAAGAACCCAAATACGCAAAACAGTTAGAAGTCGGTTTGTCATGTAGCTAATAAAAACCAGCTTTAGCCGAGTTAACAAATGGGCTGGCTGACTGAAGTGGTCATGGACTGTCAGTGACTCTGGCCGGAGTTGAGCTGTGATTAATGATGGTGTTTGGTGGTTTGCTAACCCTCTCCTCACTTCTTGTGCTCCCATTTAACTTCTCAGGGTGAAGAGTGCTGGTCTGGCATCAGTGTTTTTTCAGTTTGTGTTCTGACAAACATAATCCTATAGACAACTGGGAGCTGATTCTTGATCCAGAGGGGACGCTTGACAGATATGAGCCCAGTACTGATGAGGATCAACAGTGACCCTGTTAGCACTCTGTCCTATGTTGTCTTTAATGTCCACTGGAGACTGTAGGCTTGGTGTTGAATAGTTTATAGTACTGGTGAAATGCAGCCTTACAAAATCAACCTTTAGAAGGCCTGAATTTAGTAAGCTAGTTCCGGAGTAAAAGCTAGTTCTTAACGTTGTGAAATTATGTTGTTACATCTGGAATGTTGGAATATGTGCACCTAAAAATAATAAATACTGACCAGGGATTGACGCTCCTCTCAGCGATATATTTTGTGATAATATAAGACTTAAAATGTTTCTTAAAATTAATTCTAATAATAATAATAATGTCATTGTATTAAAGCCATATTCTTAAAATATTATATAATTAAGTAATAAAAATATTATAATATTTTATAATAATAATAATAATAATAATAGTTGCATTAAAGCCAAATTCTTAAAATGTTATGTAATGAAGTATTATATATTTTATAATATCTAATACTTCTATATTATATTTCTATGTTATATTATATTAAATAATAATAGCTCTTTTCACAGTAATTACTAATCTAAAAAAGTTAAAGAAAATTGCATGTTACTAGACCTTTCAGCAACTTTGTTTCGAAAGCATAATGAAAGAGTAATAATATTTGATAAATGTGTTAAGTTGTTGCATTACATGTTTAATTAATCTCTGAAATTAACATGTTAAATTTGTCTCTTAGAAAATCCTCATCCAATACCAGCCAGTAAATGAGCTCATGAACTTGCGTATGTGTCAGTGAATGTGTGTGGGGGGCCTCAGGAATCTCCGCTCTGTGTTTCATGGTCTGCTCTGCTGATTACCCCTTGGCTTCTGTACTGAGAAGATGCTGCCAGGAGCTCATCAGCTTCCTTGGGAGTCAGAAGCCATAGCAACTACTTACAGTGTGTGTGTTTACATCATTGGAAGATGATCATATCTGCAGATGGAATGTATACAGGTGACCATGCAGAACTGCACTGCTTTTCCTGAAAGCAGGGAGGTCTGGAGTAAAGAAGTGGGAGGAATGTTCTTCTAGTGGTCTGTGTTTTATAGGTGAACCTATGCAGTAAGATCGTGTTCCTGTTCATTTCATGATTGAACTCATATTTACAGGAAAAGGTCAAGACACTGCTTCACACTGTAGTGATTCTAGAGATGGTTCCAGACCACATCAGGTGGGACACTATCCAAATGAGACTAATGTGGCACCATGTTTATTAGATTTTAGATGCTGGCATCTTCATCAGCCTTTTTAACTACGGTAGCACAACTGTTCTAAACAGTTTCATCAGGGAAGCAGTACAGGGCTCTAGAAGTGACCAAGAGCATGAATCTAGAGGCAGAATTTCCAGTACTAAGGCTTTGAAAAACAAGTTTGGTGAAGTTTACATACCCAACTGTACAAAAGGCAAATTTTTCATGAACTTATGGTGCACTCTAAAGGTTTGTGGATACTTGGCAAAGGTTTCTTTTGGACAATATATGCGTAAATCCTTTGCACTGCAAAGCATTGATGAGACAACAAAAACTATGAAAACATTTTAGAATTAATTATTGGTCTGTTTTGTATAAACTTTGACAATCAATCTATAACGGTCTACAATAAGCCGCCAAAGCTGCTGTGCATGACTTGTAAATGTTGCTATTATTATGCAATCAGAATGAAAATCATTGTTTTTTTTTTTTCAAATGAATTGCACTTTAGATTTAATGCACTTACACTTACAAAATTATGAAGATTAATACTAATATTGTCTATAACCTCACTATAAGTCCTAGTGTGTTTCCAAATGTTTGGAGGGTAGTTACATTTCTTGAAACTCACAACAGTGGAAGGATCCTATTTGACAGTAAAAAATTGAGGGATTCTGGTGTGTGTGTAAGTCAAATGTGGAAAAGGAGTGTATGTGTGTGTGTTTGACTTTGAGAATGTGTGAATGAGTAATTGTGGGAAAAAGAATCTCATCTCAATCACATGCTTCTGCTTCCCTCATTTTTCTGTATTTCTGACATAATGCTACACCTGCACACTCTGCTCTCTTCCTCGCTCTCCAACATCAACATCTCTCTATTTTTCCAGCTTTAGTGGGTTTAATAGATGATCCAAGCGGAGCAGCGCTGGGGAACTTGACGTAGCAGCACTGAATCTGATTCTCGCTCATCTTATTTCAGTCCAAACAGTCCCTATTTTGTCTGTTTATATCCCCTCTCTGGCAACAGGGCTTGAGGTAACGAGTGTGGTGTGCTTTACTCTAACTGTTTGTGTTGAAGAATGAGCGAGAGAAAGAGAGATGGATTTAAGCAGGCATGATGTAGCCACATTCTCACCATCCCATGATCCCCTGCTGTGCAAGCTACAGCCAAAACAGTGATGTAAGCAATCTGAGCAGCTAAGCAAGTTAGAGGGGAAACATTCATGCCCCTATAACCCTACATCCAAAATGCTTTCTGGCAAAACTAGTTGGTAAATCTAGTATGTTTATCCTCAGACCTTGCTGGAAAATGTTGTATTTATATTCGCTGCGTTATGCCAATCAGGATAAACTTGACTAGCTGGTCTCACCTTATCAAAGACGTTTAAAAAACACAAAGAATCTGTGCCAGTTTGTTGTACACAAACCTTCTGCTAGCTGGTAATTGTGATTTTTGGCCACATAGGGGCGACAGACTCTACATGTGTGTTAATGTGCACTAAGAAGCAGGAGAATGAGGGGAAAAACACAGTAACAACTCCACTGAGAAGACCATGCTAGGCCAGAATGAATTTAGGTTTATGCTAGTTTGGTACTGGTGTACATGTTGTTAACCAATAAAATCTAATTGTCAAAGTCTGTCAACCAGCATGTTCTTTCATGTTTAACCAAAGCATGATGGAGACCTCAAGGATGCAAAACACACCAGAAAGCAGGAAAACAAACTGGGTATCATGATTTAATTGAAAAGTGAGGGTTTAATTGAAGTCTGGGTCTGCTGTAGGAAATCTGGTAGTTGTTAGAAGGTCTATCAACTTTAGAGCGTCATTTCCTCTGTACGCACTTGCTCAGTGGCCTGTTGATCAAGATTAACCTGTACGTCATCACTGTGCTATTTGGTTATGGAGAGAGATTAATTAGTTTTTATTATTGTTCGAGCATGTGTAAAGATGCATGTGCACCTTGAAAGATCACAGATCTACTGAGGTCAAAAGCTCAATTGAGTACAGGAGTGTTATACGGGATTCACGTCAGTAGGTACAGCAGAGGCTTAGGGGTCAGAGGTCAGAAATAAGACATTGTTTTACACCATCTGTCTCTCAACAGACACTTCACAGATTGTTTGCTTCTTTTCATTTCTTTTTCCAGATTGGTCTCTCTCTCTCTCTCTCTCTCACACACACACACACACACACACACACACACACACACACACACAGATATATATATATACAGTGGGGTCCAAAGTCTGAGACCACATTGAACATCTGGGAATAAAAATCTAATTTAGACCTGAAAATAAACACAATTTTGAAACGTTTTACATTTTGAGTTTGAATTGATTTTGATTGAGTTTTGGTTTTGAAAAATTGTAAACAAAGTGACCATGACCATGTGAACTCCACTTTCTCAAATCATGCTGCATTGCGTGATCATCAGGTTGTATACAAACGGCACGTAGCTTCATGCTGTTGTGAAGGCAACCAAATTTAAATATTAAATTAATCTTTTAATATACACTTGCAGTCAAAAGTTTTTTTTTTTTAAATTAGTCTATTACGCTCACAAATGCTGCATTTATTTAATCAATACAGTAAAAAAATCAATATTGTAAAATGTTGTAAATTTAAAATAACTGTTTTCTATTTGAATATATTTTAAAATGTCATTTATTGCAAAGCTGAATATTCAGCAGCCATTACTCTGTCTTCAGTGTCACACGATCCTTCAGAAATCATTCTAATATGCCGATTTGCTGCTCAAGAAACATTTCTTATTATAAATGCTGAAAACAGTTGAAGCGTCCAGTTTAGTGGTTGAAAATGGCTTCATAGTTTTGTGGAAATCATGAAATAAAAAAAGAATGCATTTTTTCAGGATTCTTTGATGAATAGAAACTTTAAAAGCACAGCATTTATTTGAAATATAAATCTTTTCTAACATTATAATCTTACTGCCACGTTTGAATTGATTGCATCTTTGCTGAAAATTAAGTTCTTTATTTTAAATGTACTTAATCCAAACTTTTGATCACAGTGTAAATGATTTATTAATACAATTTTTATGATACTTTATAGTTTTTAAATACATTTTTACATTTCAATAAAACTTGTAATCAAATTGTAATGATGAATTTGTTAAAAATCTTTTAATATCTAATAATAAATCTGTTTAAAATACAAATTAAAAGCACTTTCAGTGATTCCAGACTTTGGGTCACTACTGTATATTTATGTCTTTTTCACCTTTGCTCATTCACTATAATGTTCTATTACTGCAAACTGAGTGTTTTCTCTTCTGCTGTCAGTCCTTACATCTTTTATCTTGCCCTCTCCTCTTTTCCCTCTCTCCCGCTCTCCATCTCTCTTCTCATAATAAACACTAAATGTTTTATCTTCGTGCTTCCACCCCCTGCCCCATCTGCAGCTGTGTGTGTGAGTGTGTGTGTCTGTGAGGAGGTTGTAATGTTGCTGAACGAGTGCAGGGTTGTTGTGCTCTCCTGGTCTGGCACTGCACCTGGATTATATTTGAGACGGGAAACACTGAAATAGATGTTTCGAGGATGTGTATGAACCAAACTAAACATTCAGCCATACAGGAGACACGTGGAGGCCTGTCAGCCAGTGAACACAAACTTCTGTACACCCACGAAAGAAATGACATGCATACCTCACGTTTAACAAGTCATGGCACTTTCATCCCCCACAGAAGACAGACAAACACAAACAATACAGACAAATAATAGATGAGATACTGCACAGTAGATGATGTGGACAGAAAGATCTCTTTGTATAGGGAGCTAGTTTACCCTATGGAAGTTGGGTAAAATGTGTGTTTCACAATCACAGATGTATTTTATGATTTAACGTAACAATAAGGTTACAAGCATTAACGTTGCATTAAAGTCAGAAAAAAACATTGTTTTAAATGGAGATGAGCCATTCACAATTTGTTTTTATTTTTAATTTTTTAGATATTTATTTGTTTTACCTCCCACCTGCCTTAATTACTGTTACTATGTCCAACAAGCCATGGCAGTGAAAAATACATCGCAGAGCACAGAGAAAACTGACAATGCACGGACAGACAAGAGCAGGTTACTTTTGGTATGAAACAATGTCTCAGCTTTCAAATTTTGTCTTTTTTTTTTTTAGAAATTCAAACAATAAATCCATTTTGTGGCTCTTTAATGGGTCATGACAGATCATTGTACCACCTTAGTTTAGGAATAGGCTAGTTATAGCATGAAATAAACATGAATGAACATCCAAAGATATCTTGTCAACTGCAGACAATACACACCATTTTTCAAATTCAAATTCAACAATGTTAATCTAATCTCTTGTCTGGATTGTTTGTCGGGCAAAATGGTAGAGTCTGTGTTAAGATTGGTCAGATCGTCTGTCAATCAATCTCCCCGTGATGGGTCAATTGGGCATTAAGCAGTCAGATATTTCATAATACTCACTGTTGTCCATGGTAATGCTAAATATTAGACCTACCACACTTCCGACTAGCTCTCTGTAGTTCCAGTCAAACACAGGTAAAATGATAAAATAATTGAAACTCTAAAATCAATATTGTATGTCCATTTATTTATTTTATTTTAGTCAGTAGTCCTATAATACGGGAGATTGTATCCTGTTCATCTAAGGCTATTGTAACTAAAGCTCACTACGTAAAATTACTGTCGTCTTATGTTTATAGTTCTAATTTGAAACTTGATGTCAAACTTGATGTGGACATCAAATTGCACTGAATATAACAAAATACTCTTTTGTTTTGTTTGGTTTTGTTTGAGATTTGATGACTTTTTCCCATATAAAAATTTACAGGAAAAATATTACTGCAGTTTTTCCTTTTTTTATATACTGTTTTCTGTTAGGTATACATAAAGTCAACCTACATATACAAATATCATACCAGTAATGAAATATTTCATAACAGCGCGTAGAGCTGGACAAACAGAAGTAACCCCTTTCCTCTACACAGTTCCGTGATTCATCCATGTCAAAAACAGCTGCCATGCACTAGCATTTCCTGTTTAACACCGACCACCTCCTCAGAGAGCACTCTCCCTGTCAGCTTCACAAAACTGCAGCTGAAACATTACAAATACACAGAAAACAGCTCAGACTGAGCGGTACATATTTATTCATCCAGCGTATACAGTATGCTCAGTTACTTGGCATTCCAGTGATTGAAAGTGTGGCACGAACTACATCTGCGACGGTTTCGCTCAAGATGAGGCGGGGAAAAGTACTGGCGGTCAAGCCCGGGGAACTCTGTAGTAATGTGTCAGATTAGCAAATGGAAATTCCAACGGAAAGTGTGAGATCAAGTAGAAGAGGGAGAATTGACAAGGTTAGTTGATGAAATGGGAAAGACGAGCCAAAGAGTAACCAAACCTTCCATAATCCTGTCCTGCCGCTGGCAGGCCACAAGATTTGGGGTTTTCCTGTTGGGTTTTGCTTCTTTTAACCCCATGGCCTTCGACAGGCCCTGAGCACCTATCACTGCCTTTTATGAGACCTAATTGATTACATGTGACCACACCATTAATTTTTATGCCTGACTTCTGACCATTGAGTCACTTTTTCAAAGAAAACGGTATTTGTTAAACGACTTGTGGATGGAGCAAATACGATGTTGGTGGTGGTTTCTGTGGTTAAATTATGTAATTGACAGTATGATGTAGTGCAGTACAGCTTACCTCAGAATTTCATTAAAGGATTTTCCTTTGGAAAGCCCGGATCGGATACATGCCATTGGGCTCCGTTGGGTTATATTGTATTTGCATATATAAGGGCTCAGTTACCGTATTCCGGAAAACCATTTTTAAATTGATATTAGTCTTCATATTTAATATTTGGTCAAGAATGACTGCACAATAAATCAGAATGGATGTATTAAATAACAGTTTTAAGCTCTTATGATGGACGGATGGTCGTGTTAGTGCCCGACCCCTGTATAGAGTTAGTTTGTGCCATGTATTCATGAGAATTTTGGGTAGACGCCCAGGCTCAGAGGATTTCTGAGGTGAAATATGCAGACACGGATATTTCCCCTCCTCAGTAATGCTGTGAGTAGATTCACCTTGCTGTGCATTTGTTTTCTTTGGAGCTGGACCTGTGCATTTAACCCTGACAAATGCTCATTCACTTTCCGTGTCATTCTGCTTGCCTAACTTTTAGAGGAATTAAGTACATGCTTTAATGGTGCAAAGTCTAAAACAACCATTTTGGGACTGTTTATTCAGAGCTGTTGTACAGGTGTTACGATGATGTGTTGGTCAACCGGAGACATACAGAAACAGTACAAAACCACCTTGTTCAGCACATAGCTTGGTAGCTTTATTACGGAAAGGATAGTTGGAAGTAGATTATTGGGCAGCAGATAATTTGTTCCAGAATTTACGTTCGTGCAGGACGGAGGTGGATTCTGTTTGGGTAAAAGCCAGTGGTTCTCAGTTTTTTTTCATCCTCTTAATCAGTATCAAATGTTAAATGAACAATGAACAATGAAAAAAAAAAAAACATTTACATATATTTTTTTTTATTATTAGCAGATGCCTTTGTTAAATTGCTTGTTTTTTTTGCTTTAGACAAAGTATCAGTATATTAAATTAAGTATTTTATATTAAAACATTTTTTTTTATATCAATAAAGGAGTTACAAAGTGTTGTTGAAACTGCATATCTTCCAAAGTTTTTACTGTTTTGCTCAATGTTTTCATTACCAGTGTTCGGAAGGTTACTTTGGTAATGTAATAGGTTACAGATTACAAGTTACCCTACTTAAAATGTAATAAGTAGTGTAACTTTTCAATTACTTTATTAATGTAACTGATTACTTTTTGATTGCTAAATTCCTAATGTTTTCAACTGTTAATCACTTTTAAACATGTAAAGCAGGCAGGGTTAACCTGACAGTAGTACTCAACACTGATTACTGTCAGACTTTCGAAATCCTTCATCACTTGAATTAAGATTATAATTTAAATTTTAAAGGAGACTTTGGAGGCCAAATATCTTCATTTGCATATAAATGTGTCTTGGCAGTGTGTGGACAACCACCCTACAATGATAAAAAATTAAAATTATAAAAATCCCTTTTTTTAATCCCCCAAAAACCTAAACAGTCTCAATTATCAAGCCATTTTGATTTTGGAGTGAATAACCAGCGTTCTCTTCCACCTTCAATACCACGACTGAGTTGAGACCCTTGAGCAAGGCACCAAACCCTCAACTGCTCCCCGGGCGCCGCAGCAATATGGCTGCCCACTGCTCCGGGTGTGTGTTCACTGGTGTGTGTGTGTGCACTTGGATGGGTTAAATGCAGAACACAAATTCCGAGTATGGGTCACCACACTTGGTCACACGTCACTTCAGTTTCACTAAATTTGTTAATGTCTGGCTGCGCAAATCATTTTACTCCAGACTGTTTTCTGAATGAGGGACCATTCAAGGCAGGTTTTGTTAAAAAGTTCAAACTCAAGGATGAATCAGTACCCACTGTTCATGATCCAGCTGCACCTCCAGAAGAAGTAAGTCTCACACTTTATATTTTTTGATTATTTGCGAATCGCCTTTCACAGAAGAGAGGGGCAGGGTGAGCAGAGCTCATTAGCATGTAAAGAGATATGCAGCGAAGCAAGTTGCTGTGAACAGCTGTTTTTGACAAGGTAAAAAGGGTGTTGTTTTTCATGACCACTGAGACCATTTCAAGAAGACCCTAAATCATGCAAACTTGTGGAAGATGGGCGTCCGATGTCCCTTTGAAGCACAGCCACCACAATATCAGACTTACTTTAAACTCATTCTGAGGTTAAATACAGATTTAAAATCACAAGATATAGTTTAATAGCTATGATAATGTTTTTGAAATCAAATCTTTTCATAGCTATGACGGGGAACCACTGGAATCTAACATTGCCTTAAAAAAAAAAAACTGTTAATCTTAAAAAAAGCAAATACATAAACCCATATAGGAAATAGAAGAGTTATCGTTATCAGATAAGCATGTTACAGTATAAACTTCTGAAACATTGGTGTTTCATATTTTAGAGCAGTCACTGCAGAAATGAATCAAATCTGTATGTGGGAGTGTGTGAGGAAAAAAAATCAGATGTAACCCCCTTTGTAATCGTTAACATTTTCATAAGTAACTAATTTAATTACACATTTTTTCTTAGTAACTGTAACTAATTACAATTTTATTTTGTAATTAAATTGCGTAATTCCGTAACATGTAACTAGTTACTCCCCAACACTGTTCATTACGCTGTAATGATAATATAATTAAAATATACCACACACTATCATGAAAATCTGTAGCAATTTTACGTTTGGCAATTGGTTAAGTGGGTTTAGCTGTGGACCTTCATGCTCATGTTTTTTCTCTCTCTCTCTTTCTAAATATAATACATGTTTCCTTACAAATCACATGATTTAAATTCATTTGAATTTGCCACCTCATAAAAATAAAACCGTTTCTCATGAGAGTAGGTTGGAATAAATATTTAGTTTTTATTGTTCTTCAATGAGAGAACCTGAATGAAACTATGTGAGCTGAAAAAAGTTTAGTTTTTAATGATAGAAAATGCTATTTAACTCTTTCCCCACCACTGACAGTTTTCTGGCTTTTCGTGTTGTCACTGGTCTACGGTAGGAGACGCTTTTACGCATCTTCTGAAAGAGTATTGAATGTCTGAAACAAAGCAAAGCAGAAACAATTGATCGTGTATGTAAGCAGATGCAAATGTAAAACAGCATGATCAAAAAGCATTAAACAGCATACAAATCAAAACTTCCTGTAACGTTACCGAATTAGAGTAAATGTCGGTCCAGGAAGTAAAGGACAGTGCAAGCTTTGGATGTGTCGATAGAAGCAATCTATTCCAATCCATCAATGTTTTGATTATCGTTCTGAATATGATCCAGATGTAGGGTTTTACAAAAATTTGATTTTCTCAGCTTTTTGTTCAAAATATTGGTTTTTCATGAAACTTACCCAACATTCAATTGCTAAAAAAGATTGTATGAAGCTAGAATAAAACTTTTTTTCTTTGAAGCAGAGGCACTGTTCTTTGTTTTGCCATATTGCATGTTCAGATATTCATACAACAAAATATTCTGGGGGCCATTAAACTTGTGTAAATGATCAAAAGTGCTTGTGGGGGCTGGCAACAACAACAAAAAAATGTAGCGGGGAAATAAAATATTCAAAAATGAATGCATAAATAAGGTGCATCATCAATAAGGCAAATTTGAATAAGAATAAAAGAACATATGAACTATGTTGTCCAACACTTTGAGAACCACTGCCTCATTTGGGTCATTACCCATCATGCTTTGCTCTGTCCCTATTGCATGTAGAAATGACTATGTATAAACAGTGTCATGAACCTGGAATTGAATTGCACTGAATTAATTCTTTGCTTTCCTCTTCTCTGCTGGACAGAATCATGGGATATGAAAAATTGAGCTGTGGCATCAAAGTTTTTCTTGTCTGGACTTTATTTAAAAGATGAAGGGGAAAAGATTTCAAGAGGACCCTACAGCGAGAGAAGTTAAATGAGATTTTACATCACTGCCCCCTAGAGGGGACAGTGTCAAAGATGCAGAATGAAGTGTTTTTTTTTCTAAAGCATATCAATTCTGTGGGGTCTCCCTGTAGCCATTAACTACAACTCATACATTGCACAATCATTCCTGCAGTGGGTGCTTTGTGAACCGTACCTTTAATCTAAACTGGATAAAAATGTACCATGAACAGCTCTGGCGTCTGCCGTTTCCTCATAACCAGCTTTCACATTATTACTGCTGCAGTTTAAAGAAATTTTATGATTAGTCATGGATTAATGCTTGCTGCTTCTCAATGAAAAGAAATCCCACCCGGCAGTCTATGAAATGTACTCTGAAAAGCAGTGGATAGATCTTTATCTGCTCACCCTTGTGGTTGCCACCCTGAAATTATCAGAGCAGATCTTAGTTTCCATAGTTTCCTCAGCCTGGTGTGGTGGAAAGTTAATTAAACTGAAAAACTCACTGTTCTGAGTAAAAAATGTGTTTATACAACCTCTTTTAGTTTATGCTTCTGCATCACCTAGAAGTTTTTGTGTATGTGTGTTAGAGTTGGAGAGGCAGTGACTAATAGGAGTTGTACTATAAATTTCAGCCTAATAAAAAAGAAATATAATCATTAAAGTGATTTATAATCATTTAATTACTTTTTGGTCAGTTTATTCTAAGGTCCAATTCTCGCTATTAACAAACCATTAACTACGACTTTTGCCTCAAACTCCTAATTTGCTGCTTATTAATAGTTAGAAAGGTAGTTGTTAAATTTAGGTATTGTGTTAAGATTAGAGGAGTAGAATATGGTCATGCAGGATATTTGTTTACTAATAAACAGTACTAATAAACAGCCAATATGTTAATAATAGGCCTTCCAATAAGCAACTAGTTAATAGTGAGAATTGGTCCCTTAAGTGTTACCACTTCTTGTACTGTCTTTATACATCAGTCAAAGTGCTTCATGAGATTGTAGTTTTTTTTCGTAAAAGACATCTGGTACCTTTGTCTTTTTCATATGTTTTTGCTTCAAATAAAAGTTTTTATTGTTATGATTCATCTCAGATTTGGCTGGTTTGGTTCATAACTCTTTGAGGATAAAAGTCCTTAGGAGAAAATTAATAGGGAAAATTAGTTCCAGTAATTTATGAGTTAGCAACGAATTGGTATTTTTGGACGGTTGTTGTATATCAACCCGTTCAAAAAATGTTTCTTTGATTAACACCGAGTCCCTGAGGCATTTGGCATCATCATTTTGTAGCTTTGGGCCTAAATGCTACTTTTCAAAAATCTTTTCAACCCTTAAATTGAAAGTTTTTCTTTTTTTAATTATTATTCTTTTTAATTCTGTCATTCTAAATGATATCCTCATTGTTTTTATCTCAGATAAATGCTGCTTTCAATATTTAATTTGATATTTATATAGTTCATTTAAAAGATAACACTCTTTTACATTATGGCAATTACAGCAGCCTTTCTTAACTTTCACCTACTTTCTGTTTTTTTTTTTGTTGGCAATGATGTTGGTTAGTGAGTGCTCTGCTAACTGATAGAGATGTCCAAATACAGAATAGTGAGGAAGCTCTTTGTTTGATAGAGCCGGACATTACACAGCTCTGTTTGGTGGAGCGTGCAGCCCGTCTTAATCAAAGCCTGTCTCGCTTGTGAAAGTGTGCTGTAAACGGTCGAAACACAGACCATCCATCCACTGGTTGAAGCACACACCTGCTTACCGAGTCTCTCTCATAAACCTCCAACCGCAGGCATACTTTACCACTCCAGTCCTCTTCTGCTTTATCCTCTTTTCCGGTGTCCCTACAAACACGCATCTCTGTTATCCAATCCCCACTGCATGGTTCAAAAAGCGCCTGTGTCCGTCTGGTGGTTGGTGTGTGTGTGTGTGTGTGTGTGCCAGGTTTAGGGAAACAGTGGAGAAGAACACACAGGATCTGGCTTTGATCTGCTGCAGATGGTCCTTCTGGCCCACTGCAGAGGAGTTTTACAGCTCAGACATCTCACACACACTCAGTGTTTCCTTCCTGCATTTCCGGAGCTATTGCTTTTCTTCGAGTGATGAGCAAAGATGTGACATGTCCTCACTGCTGTGGCCAAGGTGACTGAGGCATCCACAAGGGCAACCTGCTCGAAAAATGGAAACATTTTAAAATGATAAATCACACTTGTTTAAGGAACAACGGGGTCGATTTGGACTGTTTGCTTGTGGTGGGGGCCAAAGTTCTGGAAAGTCCTTCTGAAGCACTCAGATTTTCTGTGAACTTGGTAATACAACTCAACAAAATGGCATTTGAACAAACCCGGCTGAAAGCATATAATGTGTTTTCCTTTTCCCCCACCTAAATAGCTTGAGAACCTGTAAAGATGTTTGTTCTGAAAACACAGAGGTGGAACGCACCATTAAAACAACAGCATTCGCGAGCCTTTGACTCACTTTTGGTATTTGGTTTTCAGCTTAACATGACAGAGGGTTGTTATCGAGTCTGTAAATCCCTTTGAAATATGTTTGGGAGTCGTAGGGTCCTGCAGGGGGGCTAAACACCGTACACACAGACAGCGGGAGTCACTGCCAAATAAGCATTGCTACCTCACACTGATATATGGCCCTCCATTTCAAATCTGTCCCAAAATAGACTTAAGAAAGAGAGATTGTTGCACATTAAGGCTCGCACGACCGCAAGAGTCGGAGGCAAAATTGAGCAAATGATGAAAATACACTGCATTCCATTCTTTCACAAACCTATTGGTCTGTTTGAACGGTTTCACACAATTACAGACATATTAGAGATATTTCGGAGCCGAGAGCCATGTAATGGTTTTCCCTGCGGTTGTGATTAAAGGTAAAGAGGCCAGGCAGAGGTCGGCCATTTTGAGACGGTAATGTGGGGTTGAAAGTTGACCTTTGACAGCGATGGCGTAGTTTATGTTTGGTTCAGCCGCTCTCTGATTGAGACCCAGTTCAGAGAGAGTGCACCAGTTTTTGTTGTCGCAGTTCGTTTGATGAACGATAACGGAGAGAGAGAACGAAAAGAGGAGTGAATATTATAAGTTGAAAAAAGCATAAGCAAAATGCCACATGAAGGGGAAAATGTAATATTTTACCTCACAACCTATTTATTTACATAATATCTTTTTAAATTCAGTAGTAATAGGTGTTAGGTATGTGTAAAGTCTGTGTCTGCATCAAAAGGAACAAATATAAAGGTAATTGTGACTTCTGTCTCGCACTGTGACTACTTCTTATTTTAAACTTTAGTACAATTACTTGCTTTATATCTTTTTGTTGTGAGTTACATCTCACAATGTGAATAAATCTCACAGTTTCACCTGAAAAGTGTTTTAAAAATTTAGCAATTTTTAGCGTTTTATTTTTGTATTTATTTCTGATGATTGTTACCTTTTCGTTTTATTGTGATTTGTCACAATGTGACGTTTTTAAATGTCTAATTTCCTGTCTAATTTTTACATTTATTTTTAATACTTTATTTATCCAATAAACTTTTTCACAATTGCCCGTTTTATTTGTTAATCTGAGGTAGAAACACTGCAAGTTTTGTAGAAAATTGAGATTTACTTATTTATGTTTGTTTGTTTCGTCCCTTAGCAATATATTTTTGAATAATGCATTGTACACTCCCATTCAAAAGTATGGGGTCAGTAAGGTTTTTATTTATTTATGTTTCATTCAAAAAGGCTGCATTTAATCAAAAGTGACAGTAAACATTTATAATGTTACAAAAGATTTATATTTCAAACAAATGCTGTTCCTTTGAACTTTCTCTTAATCAGAGAATGAATAAAAAATGTGTCAGTTTCCACAAAACTATTATGCAACACGACCATGACCACGACCACAAAATTGGTAATAAGAATAAATATTTCTTATGCACAAAATCAGCATATTATAATGCTTTCTAAAGGATGACAAGATACTTGAAACAAGAGTAATGGCTGCTTAAAATTCAACTTTGCCTCAAGGGAATAAATTGCATTTTACAATATGTTAAAATAATAAAGTTAGGCCTATTTTAAATGGAAATATTTCACAGTATTACAGTTTTTGCTGTGTATGCCGATCAAAGCTGCATTTATTTGAGTAAAAGACACTACTTTCAACATTTTTTTCTTTTTTTTTTTTGCTGTCCACAAGCATTTGAATGGTACAGTAAGTTGCTCTTAAACAAAACGTCTGTAAAATGAAGTAAAAATATTTTTTCACACCCACTTCGGTTTAATAATGCGCATCTTATATCGAATCGGTTTTTAATCATTATTGTATACCTTTTTCAATTCCTTGATTTATGTTTTTGCTTAGTTTCTCCTTTCTAAAAATTCCATTACTTATTACACAGCAGATGTTGAGATTCTGATGAAAAATAAAGTCATAATGAAATGGAAAACTCTTTCTCTCTTCCGCACACACAGATGCTTGCACAGGCAGCTGTGTTGCGCCTGATGCGGTGTTGTTTGATTTCTTCCGCCTCCCTGATGCGGAGATTGGGAGGTCACCAGCTGCAGACCACACCAAGGTGCATTCACACTGATGCCATTTGCCTTTGAGTTACTACCTCAAACAAGTGTCACTAGCAAAAACTAAACAGTAAGACTGGTCGTACCCTCCAAGGGTCAGAACCCTAATGAACGTGTTCGTTTCCTACTATTAACACGCAGACAAAGGCAGGACCTAACAAATCACATCTGTATCAAACACACATGCTCTCTTTTCCTCTATATTCTGTCTTTTCTTCCTTTGCCAGTTGGAAAGTCCTCAGCATACAGAAAGCCTTCAGTTATTTGAGTTGCTTGTGAGGGTTTTCCAACTCTTAAAGCTGGAGCCGCATTCACGTAGCATCTGCTTACAGTGTCCTCAACCTCTACCCATCTGTCCCATGAGCAGTTCATCATCTGGAGTGCCTCGTACAAGTTGTATCTCACTTTCCTTTATTAAGTTAGTCACTGATTATTCTTTACTCTTTAGAAGGTTCTTTTTCGGATCTTGAGCAATCATGTCCTCAGAATATGACCTCCTTCCAAGCAGAGCTCGTTCCGTCCTTCAAAACAGGCCTTGGTCTCCTTTCAAATTTAATTGTAGGTTTCTTTTGTACTTTGATTTGAACGTCTGTGCATCCATGCAATTATTTTTCTAATAGCAAACACTTGTTAGTTCTTGGTGCTGAGATTCATCCACAAATGAGAGCCTGAAATTTTTGATCGTTGGGTTAAACTTAATTAAATGGCAGCGTAGGTCAAACTAGTTATCGAAAACGTATCTGAACACCATCATATACACTGTAAAAAAAAAAAAAAAAAAGTTGAGCCAACTTAAAATTTTAAGGCAATCAGCTTCAGAAGATTTGTGTTTTCTCAACTTGTTGTTTTAAGTTCATACAACAAAAATCTCCTACAAAAATAAGTTGAGAACTCAAAAATCTGCTGAAGCTGGTTGCCTTAATTTTAAGTTGGCTCAACTTTTTTTTTTTTTTTACAGTGTATGTATATGCTTCGTTATAACTTTTTATATTTGTTTTATTAAAAATTTGTAAATGTATAATCTGTTGTATTTATACGAATGCATGCATGTTGACAGTATGATTTGTTTGTAGTCGAAAATTTGTTGACCTTGAAATGATCGTGTGAAAGAAACTGAATTGCTCTTAAGAAATTAATCCTTGTCTTATGTAAGAACCGCGGGTAGGACACACCAATTGCACACTTCAAATACCAACATCTTTCACAGGAATATGGAGGATGCATGAGGTGTAGCCTTCATTGGTACAGATTACCCACATTTATTTGATATATGGCTCCAGCTGCACATTCGTTCTAAGATGCGGTGATCAATTTCTGGCAATGGTGATTTTAAAAGTTGTAGAATTTATTAGACAGGTGTAGTAAACAGGATAAGTGTTTAATGATCATGTGACGCTGAAGACTGGAGTAATGGCTACTGAAAATTCAGACTTTCCATTGCAGAAATAAGTTAAAATAGAAAACTGTTCCTTTAAATTGTAACTTGGTGAGCATAGCAGACCTCTTTCAAAAATCGATCATGAACTTTTGAACAGTTGTGTGTGTATATTTTTCAGTTAAATTTTTCCATGAGTGATTTGGCTTATGAGATATAAGCCTTTGAGATGTCTTTCTCTCAAACATTACAACATTTTTTGAATTTGAGTTCGTAACCATGTTTTTGGAGACACTGTGGAATAAAAAGGCATTGTATGTGAATCACACCATTTTGTTTTTGCCTGGTAAAGGAACAGAAAAGTGAAGCTGGAGCAAATGATCCTGCCATGGCACTTTGGGTGAACCCATCACGACCGCTCCTGAACGGGATCTGACAGGTCATGGCTCAGCTCTCAGATTCTTCTTTTCCATCTCCCCATCATGACAGCCAAGCAGGGAGGCCCTCCGTTCGCATCCTTCACTCGGTGAGTCATTCTAACCTTGATACTCTGGGCCAATTCCCCAGGCTCTGGGCTTTCCCCTGACAGGAGAAGCCAGCGGTGTGATCGGTAGATTCTGTGGTTTCTGCCAAAATAACGAAGATCCTTTTGGGTTTTGGAACCAAAACGATGAATCTGGTTATGTAAGACTGCTAGAAGTGATATAGTTGTTTTGGGCCCTTTGAGTAGTTCACCGCAAAGCTCATGATGTAGTCTGACAAATGCATTACGTTAGAACAAGAATGTCGTTTAAACATAAATAAAGCGGTCTGACCCTGAACTTTGAACCTGAAGGCGACTCCTCCTTCCCTCCACTAAAAATATACAAAACGTTTGAAGTGCCTGGCGGGAAATTTGATAAGAAGTTGGCGTAAGGAGCAGGATTCTGTGGGAGTGTGTGAGAGTACGTTGAGGCTAAATGCATCCACTTCAGACCAAATAACTACCATTAGCCATTAGACCCGAGATGTCTGAAGTGTGAGAGAAAATCTCGACTGCTGGTCATCCATCCAGAGGTGTGGGACAGACGGAGGCCATCTGGTTCATAACCGGGGCTACTCTTCCCTATAATAATGTCCTGTGTGTTTAGATGGATTAATGTGAGCTGTAGTGCTCCGTATACATTAACATTTGACATGAACTATCTGTTCTCAGGAAATGTGAGCAGGAGGTTTGCACAGAGATGAAGGATTGAATTTAAAATGTAACACTGAATGTAAAATGGTAAATGCTTCCAAATAAATGAAATATAATTATTACCAACCCTGTCTATAAAAATTTCCAATGAGGAAATGCAGTAGTGCCATTTAATTGCAGTACAAAGTCGCCATATAGAAACAAACCAATTTTACACTCATGGTACATTGTTATCATATAGTTAAAGACTAAGTTAGATAAAGTTGATCAAGTAACCACATTGTTTGATTATCAAAGATGCAGAATAAAAGTCATGATGTATAAAAATCATACTAGCAGGGTGTGACCCCAGGAAATCAAAGGTCATGTGACTTAAAAATGGAAAATTATTGGTTACTTTAAAGACTGAAAACTGCCATTTTATTTGCAGACAATGCTTTTTTTGGTAGTTTTTTTTTTTTTTTTGGAAGATGAGAATGATGAACCATAGCTACACTGTACCATACAGTAATAAAGAATGTGTATTGTAATCATTTAGGTTCAAATTAATTCACTCTTTTGTGAGTTCATGATTCAGGATTGAACAAATGTATTATATTAGTTTGTGTACATTGGCGTGGTCCACTCTTTCTAGTGCATCAGAGTGAGATTTGGTTTAAATAAAAAGAATAGCTTGAAGATGACAAGATCTTGCCCAGATGTGAGTACACAGTTAGACGCTTGTAAATGCTTTAAATCATAGACTTAGTCACTTTGGACCTGAAGAGGCATAATTCATATGTAACCAAGGAGCAAGTTTAGCAAGCACACCAAAGACAAGGTTTACCAAACTCCAAGTGGAAAGAACATTAGAAAGAGTGATGTTGTTTATGTACACTGTGAGCCGGTGTGTGTAAATTAATTGAGATTCTGTCGCCGGCGAGTTTCTCATCTGACCAGAGGGGGGATTGTTGCTGTTTTCATTTCCATAAAGCACTAGTGTGAAGGGGAACGTATGCATGTAAATGAATCTGTTAAGATGGATATTCTGCTTGGCTTTACCGCTCGGACTTCTATTATGTTTCTGTCCACAAATGTTCCTCATTTTCTTGGCAGCGAGCGAGGAAACAATGTGTTTGACTGCTTCAGAAGGAGGTGGGGGAGAGGGAAAAAAGAAAGTACATAACTCTGCTGCGACCGTTGCGGTGTTGTTCTAGGTAATTGCAATTTCGCGGCTTTAGAAAAATACAATCACTGTAATTGCAAAATTAAAAAATAGCCATATTTTAATTGCTTCCAGGCCATTGGAGATGGAGTGATATTTCAGCTGCCTCCGTCTCGACACACAAAGTGCTAGACATATGTTGAGGTGTTGTAATTCTGCCACCTAGCTTGACTTCAGCTGAACCCTCATTCAACCAACCCATGTTAGGAACTGCCACTTTGCATGCTCAATCGCGTCTTTGCTGTGTTTCTGTGTTTGAGACAAATTTGCTGATAACTCTTATCTGATTCTTTAGTGGAGGCCTGGAAGTGTATGGAGGCATTTTTGTGTTGCATGAACAGCAGCTTGACATGAGGCATTTTGGTCTGGATGTAAGAAATATAATGCTATAGGTCAGGGGTTGCCAATCCTGTTCCTGGAGATCTACCTTCCTGCAAAGTTCAGCTCCAAAGCTCATCAAACACATCTGAACTAGTTAATTAAACCTGCAGGAATACTTGATGTTGGAGCTGAATTCTCTAGGAACAGGATTTGGAAACAAGACGGCTGAAGGTAACTTCTTAAGATGGGCTCCCTGCCTTGCCAAGTTGGCCTTTAGGTGTTTTAGATGAGTGATCAGATTGGAAAATTCCCCAAACCCATCAAAATCTGGGAGACCAGCAAACCAGCTCAGGCTGATTTAAGAAGTTTTTTTTTCTGCAGAAATGGGGGGGGGGGGGGGGGGGGGTTTGAACTATACAGATTTTTTTATTTGCTAATGTCATTTGGGAATACTGACAAATGAACCTTGTGACAAAAAGTCCAGTCTTGATGTCAACACATTTTTATTACGCCGAAAAATTCAAGTATAAACGCATTTCTTTTAGAACAAAACTATCAAATGGAGGGAATGAGAAGAAAAGTGAGATGTTGAAGTATAACGTTGCCTGGCTACTGTTCAGAAGACGTCCGCTGCAACAGCTTGGCCATGTAATAACATGCGTCAACGATATTTAAAACAACGGCGCTGCTACCGCTGCTGATGAGCTCTCTTGTCCTCGGCGTGTTTACATCAGCCAGACTGTTCCCGCTCATTTCGGCCGCACGATTCATGAGAGGAACCGACACATTTTTCATGGAGTCCTCTGAGTTCATATAAACGCTGTGGATGTTTGGAGAGTGCTGGTGGAAGAGGTCTTCCTAAGATCCTTTAAATCCAGGGAATTAGGAATACTTGCAGCTGACACTGTGGAATCTCACACTTTATATGTTGTAGTCAGAGATTACTTTGGCCTTTTGAAAGCAGAAGTTCTATTTGTATGAGCAAACAAGCTTTTAAAAATGTGATTTTGCAACATTCTCAACTGTTGTTAAAACAATACAGACTATAAGAGTTGTTTTGCTCATATTAAAAATTTGGTTACATTTATATATGAACCATGCTAAAAAACCCGGACAACTTAATGCAGAGAGAGCCCTTGGCTTTTCTAGCAGATCTAAATGGGATTTATATCTCTGCTAAACTGCAGACAGGAAGCATAAAGCCAAGTTAGACAGTTGTATGTACTGTATTCTTCAGACACAATTGACAACCCTCATCAAAGTATCTCCAAAAAGTGAAAATAATACCCGAGGTCTAAGACTGTCGGAACAAAATCAGCCTTCCTCTGTAAACTGGAGAGAGAGTGACAGTGACGGACTCCGATCAAGACCGACTCACATCTGAAGCACATTTGGGATCCTATAAAACTGTAAGAGTTCAGCTAGTAAGCCATCACTCCTTAGTGATGCTCTGTGGAAATGTATCTCCCCTTTAAAGGCAAAGCTGAGAGACAGCAGCCACATATATAGCTCCTGTTTAGCTGCAGGTTTGCATTTGATTACTGTAAAATATGGCAAACTGAAATGCACATACAGAAATACAGAAAATATATTGATGATTTATTAAATTTCACAATGCATATACATATACGTACGTTTTTTTAAAGTTTTTTTTTATTACAGTTTGTCTCTTTAGATTTTCTAGATTGCGTTTTTATATTAGTTGCATTATTTTAGTGCTTCCAAAGTCAGTCCATGGAATCAAAATTGACCAATCTTTTTTTTTTTTTATGGAATGTTGCATTGTTTATTATAAATGATTTATCTGTGCACACAGAACAGTTCACCCAGAAATGAAAATTTGCTGAAAATTTACTTCTAATGCTGGTTACACACACAAGATAATCGGGCTGATTTTGGGCCGATTTCTCCCCTTCCGACAATCCTAGGTAATGTCCCGATTATCTTGGTGGTTCTAAATATGATCTTATCAGATTTTCCTGTGGTCTGAGGTGTGTTAAGAGTGACTGAATCTGCTCGAGAGAACGTTGGAGGCGTCCCGACCGCGAACATGTTGAACATTTACGATCAAAAATCCTGATGTGTGTGGGAGGGAACCCTGAGGACACCACACACTATAGGAGCAAAAAGGTTGATTCTAGTTATTTTTTACCTCATCTTTGTGGTCTCTCACATTTTGAAGATCTTATAAGATTTAAAAAATCTTTTTAAAAGATATAAGATGCTGTCTAAGATGTAGATGAGTTAGTTTCTTCATTGGAACAGCTTTGGAGAAACTTGCTCACCATTGGATCCTCCTTAGTGAATGGGTGCCATCAGAATGAGAGTCCAAATAGCTGATAAAAAACATCACAAAAATCGACAAGTAATTCATATGACTCCTGTCCATCAGTTAATGTTTTGTGAAGCAAGAAGCTTCATGTTTACAATAATTTAAATCCATCAAAATGTTTTTAACATCAAACCTTTCAGCTAAAAAAATCGTCTTCATATTAATGCTTTCTATACTGAAAGTCATCTTGTCTGAATCAGTGGAGAAATATGCACAGCTCAAGCACCACTTACAAGCGAAAACAGTTCAGAATGGTTCTAAGAGGAAGAAGCATTATTATGGATAATGGGCCAGAAGCAGCAGTTTAAAGTAAAAACGTCTTAATGAAGTCTTGATGGATTTGTTTCTTACAAACATGCAGGTTTTTATTTAAGACATTAGTCGATCAGCTGGAGTCGTGTGAATTACTTGGATTATTGTGATGTTTTTAATCAGCTGTTTGAGCTCATTCTGACGGCACCCATTCACTGCAGAGGATCCATTGGAGAGCAAGTGATATAAGGCTAAATTTCTAGTTCAGAGAAAGGGACCGTTCTTCAGGTCAAGCACAGCTGCCCTGTGGTTTGGAAGGCATGTATTAGTTTGTAATGTGAATGTTAGCGTTTGATGAGCCACTGTCTCATGGTTTGGTGACCATGTCAAACTCGTTCTTCTGATCCTGGGTGCATGTGTCTCGACTGGTTTACTCCAGATTCTGGTCTGTCCTTTTCACTTTCCGTGTGGGAACATGATCCTTAATTAGAAGCAGCAGGCGTTAAACTTATGCTCAGACGCTAGCAAAAACATTGCTAATCTTAGCTGGAACTTTATATGTTAAGGACTGGGTTTGGAACGTAATGGCGGTTTTTATCTTTCATTGGCCACTCTTCTCACATCATGTTGGTGTAAACTGTTCTCAAGAGTGAGGTAAATCATTCAGCCAAACACAGTCATACACAAGCGTCTGTTCAAGGTTGTCATATCTGAGCAATGCTCTTCAAAATAAACCCCTAAATAAATAAGTAAAAGTAATGATTGCTTGCTGCTTGAAGGCATTTATTCTGTAAACACAAGGATTTTGGAAACCCCCTTCCCTCAGCAGAGAAGTTAACAGCTTCCCGCCATTTTCTAATATGCATGGCCATGCATTTATTTTTCTCTCTCTCTGAAACAATAGATATGACAAGGTTGTTCAGAATTCAGAATTAAAGAACTGACTCCCTTTTAATAAATGATTTGGAACTTTAATTGGAAATTGGAGTGAAAGGAAGAGGAATGTATTTTTGAATTGTAATTAAAAAAATGACTACTGTACGTATCATCTCTGTAAGGCATGTAAACCTAGTTAAGTAAAATAAGAGAGAATTTTTTTTTAATTCAATTTATTTTGATTATTTCATACATTCAAAGTCAAATTGGGCATACTATTTGCTACAGTACTTCCATTTAAATTAGATTTCATAAGTTTTTCAGAATTGAAAGGCATTCTCTTTAGTTTATAGATGGATGGATAGATATGGAGATAGATAGATACATAGATATAAAGATAGATAGATAGATAGATAGATAGATAGATAGATAGATAGATAGATAGATAGATAGATAGATAGATAGATAGATAGATAGATAGATAGATAGATAGATAGATAGATAGATAGATAGAAAATGAGAGAACCAGATTGGGATGGAGGAGAGAGTATGTTTATGTAGGAGTGCACTCTGATGTGTTTTGGTTAGGGCTCTTATGGAGCCTGACAGTCTCAAACCATCTTTTCTTCCATAAGTCAAACTAAAATTACCTGGTGTTTATGTAAAGCATTTATTCCACCTGTTCACCATTTCACAACTGAGAACAATTAAATCTACAGAGGGAAACTAACTCTGCAAACACATGTGGACATCAGCATAAGAGCAACAGGCACATAAATAAGAGGCTTCCAAAAACAAAATGGTCTTCTTTACAAGAAGTTATATTTACTCTGAAAACAAAAAGTCAACAAATATTTTGGTGGATGGTGAACTTGCAGGGCCTTACTAAAAACGCTGAACAAATTATGATCAACTGGAAACAGCTGGTTGCCACGACATCTACACAGAACCAGCCACATCCAGATATTTCCGTTCATTTCCCTGCGCATAACACACTGCAGGCAATTAAAACAGCCGATCTGAGTGAGGAAAATACGAACACACTGCGAAAACAACACATCCATCATCTCTAATAGAGCTCATTACACATACCAAGACCACAACCTTCACAAACGCAAGAGAACTTGTCATATATTTCACATTCATATAGGGAAACTATAACGCATGTTCCAGTTGAAACTAGATTCTTGGGCACCTTGTGGCAGCTGAGACCATTAGAGATAGACAGGCCTAAGTGGGATAATTAATATTTTTAATTAGTGTTTGTTAAAATTGTTCAATTCTCTTAGAATCTTAAGAAATTAACTGAGTTGTTAGTTTTTACACTACTTCAAGAATGTTTACTCGCCTTTCTGTCGTTCTAAACATGTACATCTTTCCTTTTTCTATGAACAAAGAAATTCTGGAGTCCCGTGACTTTCATTGAATGAACAAAAACAGTTGAATGATTCTACAAAATTTCTTCTTTTGTGTTTAGCAGATGATGCATAATCAAAAATCTTTATAATTCAGCATTTATTTGCTGCAAAAGAGAATGGTATCCACAATTTGTTAGAGTCAAAAAGTAAAATGTCTTTGTTGTGAATTTTCGAGAATGTGATGACGGCTCCTGATTCAGCTGAGTTGATTAAAGCATATAGCGGAGTTTTTGAATTTGGCTGCAGCGCGTCTGGGGGCCACATGCCGTGAGAATGTAACTTTTTCGACTCATCACTGTCTTTTGTGTTTTTCTTCTGTTCCACTCTGAGCTCCCCAAAATTTCCCTCTCTTTTCATATAGCTGCCCATCGGCAGGCACTCGCCCTACTTCAAAGATCTTCTGTGTATGTTTTCTTAATCCTTGCTCTCTGTTGGAAGAGTTGGAACCGTTGTTTTCTCTGCCGTTGCAGCCGGGGGTGTTCGGGGGGTTGGTATGGGCTCTGGCAGCTGTGGGCCTCTTAGAGTGCCACTCTGCCTCAGGCACCATGTGGCCTGCTGCCACGCCAGCTTCATGTGGGCCGACTCTGATGAAGGGAAGCTGAATAAACACAAACTCTGTGTTTTAAGAGTTGGCTTTGCTGTTTCAATGGGGAAAAAAAGTGGCCGTCGCGTAGCAGAAGCAGGTGAGTAAATGAACTAGGACAAAATGACTTCCTGCTCCCAAAGGGAAGTTGCATGGGGCACAGAGGTCAACAGGGTCAGCGCTGTGTTTGTGGATATTATCTGCCGGGAGGCTCATGCTCCTGCATGGACCTCAGTGTGCGCGGATTTCTTGCAGCCATTCGTGAACATGAACTTGAACTAGTATGTAACTTAACTGAAGTGCTCCTTTTTCTTATGAAATCCCTGATTGATAGCCTAGAAGTTACGCCTGGTGAGAATGGCTAATAGCCTGACTTCAGCATTGAGGCTCTGGGGATATATTTTTCATGGGTGATTTTTGAGGCTGACAGCCAGTTAGCTAAGATCATCAAGTAACGTGGATCATAATTAATGAGTTAGCACAGGTGTGTTTTAACGGGTACTTTGCCATGTTCCCCGAACATCATGCTTGCTCAACCATACACTGCTTATTTCAGCCATTCATTTAAGTATGTTGCCTCTGCATTTTTATTTTTTTGTAAAGGTATAGTGAAATGGTTAAAAAGGCGTTAAAGTGAAATGTCGTTTCTTCTCCAGTAGTGGCAACAAGTGGAACTGCAAATTGTTTGTCTCAGAGGCCCAAATGGGCAATATTTATTTTCTTCCCCAAATGCTTTTATTTTTGTAATTTTGTGCTAGTGGCACAAAAATGACAAATCTGTTGATCTGGCATTCTATGTAAATCAGTTTTTTTTCTTTTTCTTAATTTTTTTCTTTTAAGTAAAAAAAAAATGTTGAGTGTAAAATTAAACAAAAATATTAATACATTTTATATTTAAACATTTGAAAACTGTCAAATCTTTTTTATGTAAACCTAAACTCTTGAAATAACATTTCAATGAGCTCATTACTGTACTACAATATTGTAATTTTAATACGCTATTGCTAGTAGTTGTCTGTTTTTAGTGCATTGAGGAGTACATTTGCAGTGCGACTTAACTTGGCTTAAGTTCACTTTTGCATTTGTATAATTTTGTGCAGATGCAAGTTGTAATATGGTGTGAATGATTTTATGCAGTTGCGTGAGTTAATGTACTAGCAGAAAAAGTTGATATGCATTGATAATATCTAGCATTCGATTGTTAATCACATTTTTGTCAACAGTATGTTTTAATTAAATTTATTTTTCATCAAATTTTTAGTGTTACAGACAATCTAAACACTTTAACAAAAACATTTTCACACATTTTTATGATGTGATTAACACAAATCATTGCATAAAAGTCCTTTCTGGTGATTCTGGTAATGTGACACTTGCTTGGAACCCCCCACTATGCCAGCCTTTGAATGGATAAAAATAAGTAAGCAAATAAAGAAATGCTTTTCACATCTGCTGATCCAGTGCAGCAGACGAGTCGGTTGCATCCTCTGAAGTCTCAGTAGGTGGAATCCTTGTGATCGGCAAGCAAACAGCACGAGCAGTGTAGCAGTCTGGGGCTGTGTGGCAGCTGAACCCTGTCTCCTGGGAATCTGGAGAGTCGCACACACATACCCACGCCACATGTGTCTGTCCTCTTAGGCAGCTGTGTTTTCAAAAGCTGTGGCCCCTGATGGGCATATGAAGTGTCCCCCGGTTCAGCAGGGGCTTCGGCACAGTGTTTCACACGTCGTTCAAAAAGTCAAGTGGAAGATGAGAAGCTCTCAGTGAAATTCACAATCACTCCGGGAGTTTTTCACCATTCAGAATTGAATTGTGAATGCCTTTTTAACTTCAATTGACTTTGAACTGAGTTGGCAAACAGGATGCAGAATTATAGTTTAAATTTGAATGTATGGAAGTAGAATTAAAAGGAATTGAAATGTAGAGAAATTGAACTAGAAAATCTAAATTTATCAAGACATACTTTCTCATTAACATTGACAATCCTTGATGGATAGATTATAAATTGCTAGTAAATTTCACAATTACAAAGAACTGCAAATAACATTGAATTAAATGTTGAAGCAGAGAGACTAAAGTAGTATTTTGTCATGAAATATACACTGCCCGTCCCAAAAAAAAGTCACATACTCTAATATTTAGTTTGACCACCTTTAGCTTTGATAACGGCACGCATTCGCCGTGGCATCATTTCGATAAGCTTCTGAAATTTCACAACATTTATTCCCGTCCAGAGCTGCATACATTTTTCACCAAGATCTTGTATTGATGATGGGAGAGTCGGACCGCTGCACAAAGTCTTCTCCAGCACATCCCAAAGAATTCTCAATGGGGTTAAGGTCTGGACTCTGTGGTGGCCAATCCATGTGTGAAAATTATGTCTCATGCTCCCTGAACCACTCTTTCACAATTTGAGCCCGATGAATCCTGGCATTGTCATCCTGACTAGCTGCATCACTCTGTGGTATGGCGCTTGCAACGCATCCTGCCGCAAGTCACTTCAACGCATAGTGAGAGCAGCTGAGAAGATCGTTGGTGTCTCTCTCCCCTCCCTCCAGGACATTTACAGCACCCGTCTCACCCGCAGATCCCATCCGTCCTTGCCCCCCCTCCCCTCTTTTACCCCATGCAACACTGAACACTGATACTACGACCCCCCCCCCCCCCCCAGCTCCCCACATCCCCAGGTCCCTTCCACCCCCCCACCCCCACCCACTTAAAAACTGTGACCAGCACCTGTCACTTGTGCAGCATTGGACTGATCACTACCTCATCCAGCATTGACTGCAAACTACCTCTTTGGATAGTCTGATAAAAAGACTGTTCTCTTGTCACTTTAACAGACTGATAAGCTCTTTTTGCACTACACATATATCTGCACAGTTTTGTTTTATTTAACTGGTTTGCACTCTATCTGCCATGCGCCTTATGCCACTTTATTTTTTTTTTTTACAATGTCCTCAGACTGATAAGCTCCTCTTGCACTATATGTATGTATGTATGTATGTATGTATGTATGTATGTATGTATGTATGTATGTATGTATGTATGTATGTATGTATGTATGTATGTATGTATGTATGTATGTATGTATGTATGTATGTATGTATGTATGTATGTATGTATGTATGTATGTATGTATGTATTCTATACATATACACATATATCTGCACAGTTTTGTTTTATTTAACTGGTTTGCACTCTATCTGCCATGCGCCTTATGCCACTTTATCCATCTCTTTCTTTATTTTTCTTCAATGTCCTCATCTGTATATCTGTATAGTTGTATGTACATATGTTTAAACTGTATTTATCTGTATTTGAATGTCTGTCTACTGTCAGTGTTTAATGTTAACTGTATGCACCAAGGGTCTGAGAGTAACGCAATTTCAATTCTCTGTATGTATGTGCCGTACATGTGGAAGAATTGACAAAGCAGACTTGACTTGGCTTGACTTGGAATATGCCCATGCCATCAGGGAAGAAAAAATCTATTGATGGAATAACCTGGTCATTCAGTATATTCAGGTAGTCAGCTGACCATATTCTTTGGGCACATAACTTTGCTGAACCTAGACCTGACCAACAGTCAATTCAAGTCAAGTCACCTTTATTTATATAGCGCTTTTTACAATGCAAATTGTGTCAAAGCACTGCACAATATCACAAAAGGAAAATAATGTGTCAATAAGTTTAAATAGTGTCTTTGCAATAAGGTCGGCGATATCGCTGGAAATGAAGCGTCCCCAACTAAGCAAGCCAGAGGCGACAGCGGCAAGGAACCAAAACTCCATCGGTGATAGAATGGAGAAAAAAACCTTGGGAGAAACCAGGCTCAGTCGGGGGGCCAATTCTCCTCTGGCCAAACAAACCAGCAGTTCAGTTCCAAACTGCAGCAAGTCAGATTGAATGGGCTCAGCTGGTTCCAGTGGTCTTTTCCGATGGCTGTCTAAGTGGCGGGGTCCTCAATGGGGATCTGTCTTTGGCGTTCATCCAGGTGTTTGGCCTCTGCCTACGATCAGGGACACATACGTCATCTCCCGGCGCTGATCCTCCATCTCAGGTGTTCGGTCATCTCAGATCATCTAATGGTTAGATCCAGACTGAAGTTCTGTAATTCCTGGCTACCACGGGATGTTAATCCTGTGGCAGAAACGTAGAGACAAGCAGAGACATGATTAGCGTAGCTGCTGTTCCATCTAAGCAAAAATAAATTGTTCAACCCAAGCTAAAGAATAATAATAATGTACATTTGATCAGATATAACTGCAGTAACAGATATAACAGCAGCAACCCCAGATCATAGCACTTCCCCCACAGGCTTGTACAGTAGGCACTAGGCATGATGGGTGGATCTCTTCATCCACCTCTCTTCTTACCCTGATGCGCCCATCACTCTGGAAGAGGATAAATCTGGACTCATCAGACCACATGACCTACTTCCATTGCTCCAGAGTCCAATCTTTATGCTCCTTAGCAAATTGAAGCCTTTTTTACAGATTAGCCTCACTGATAAGTGGTTTTCTTAAGGCTACACAGCTGTTTAGTCCCAATCCCTTGAGTTCCCGTTGCATTGTGCATGTGGAAATGCTCTTACTTTCACTATTAAATATAGCCGTGAGTTCTACTGTTGTTTTTTTATGATTTGATTTCACCAAACGTTTCAGTGATCGCCGATCACGATCATTAAAAATGTATTTCTGACCACATTTCTTCCTCGAAGATGATGGTTCCCCACTATCCTTTCAGTTTTTAATAATGCATTGGACAGTTCTTTATCCAATTTGAGTAGTTTCAGCAGTCTCCTTAGATGTTTTCTTTGCTTGAAGCTTGCCAATAATTTGACCCTTCTGAAACAGATTAACAACTTTTCCACAACCACAGGATGGGTCTTCCGACATGGTTAAGAAAGGAGAAGCTACTCACTGCATCAGTTAGGGTTAAATAACTTGTTGCCAGCTGAAACATAATCATCCATGCAGTAATTATCCAATGGGAGGCTTACCTATTTGCTTAGTTAAATCCAGGTGGTGACTTTTCTTTCTTTTGGACGGGCAGTGTATATTATCCGTTTTATTTCTGTAGAGCTACGGATGGATGAATTGATGAGATTGAAGACTGAATTACTTTGTTGTGATTCAAGTTCCAGTTGAACTTTCTGTGGAGTGTTGCCAATTCATTTCAACTTCATACCACTGAACTAAAAGGCAAATCTTCATTTAATTCAGAATTTTGCTGAGTTCTAATTGGCTGAGAATTCAATACTGAGATTTAATCTTCAATACTGTTAAAAATAACCCTCATTTTGGCCTTTAAGCACTGAAGACATGCTTTTGGAATTGAACTAAGCCAGCCATTTACACCAAACTAGCTCATCTGAATGCCAAATGCAGGGCGAATCGCCACCCCTTACCTAAACAATTACACCATCTTAATAAATCTGCTGTCTGGATGAGCTCCAGCGCCTGGTATCCACCAAACAGAAGCGTGCAGCACATGCCGTCCAAAACATTTCGTTCTCTTTCAATCCCACTCTATCTCTCCATTTTTCTTTTTCGTTTTTCCCTCTTTCTCCCTCTCAATGGTATTTCAGGCTTCTGGTTGTGGGGGTAATGCTTCTTTAATGAGTATCTCTTTTTAATGCGTTCCCCTGCATCAGTGGCTCAGTGGAGGCTTGTGACTGGTGCCGTGTGAATGACCACGTTAATGTAGCATGTAATGGATCCCGAGAGAGCCTGGCATCAACCGGAGGAATGTTGGGATGGGAAGCTCTCCCAGTATCGTGGCTAAAAGCTTGAGGAACACGGCCTACAGGTGGTACATGACCAATGGAAGTTGGCCCAAAGTGCCATGCTCCACGCTGACCACACTCGCTCCAAACGCACTGTATGTCTTGGCACAGTAGCTTCGGTGTTCTCACCGTTTTCATATGACAAGATCAAAGTTTCCACAGAAGTTCTTTTCACATGAAGCTGAGTGGGATTTCGGCACATACTTCACCTTCAATCCATTGGAATTCCCAAATATCTATAGAGGAAATCAGGCTGCCAACAGTTATTTATGCATAGAGAAAGCTGGATGCGTGGAGTCCCCTGCACCCTGTTAGTCAAGCTCAAGTACGTGGTGGTGCGTTTACAATGGTATAACATCTAACAGTGCTATAAATCTACTCCCTGCCATTGTCATTATCATCAATCAAATGTCTACACAAAATGTATAGTTGAGCTGTTCACCCCAGCTTTGCTTCTTTTTTTGGTTTTGTGGAAAGCTGTAAAATCAAACTGATGATGTTGATGTAAGAGCACCGTGGGCCGCATTGCTCCAGGGAAAAACACTTGTCCTTTCCAACCACCAGCTGAGGGCATCCTTTCCCATAGTTTGAGAAACCGGCAATTACTGAGAATCACTGTATCCTCTGGGAAGAACCTTCTCATGCTGTAATGAAACCAGTTTAGAAAAACAAAAACTCTGGAACTGTGTATTGACAATAACAGTAGTAATCTTGTTCATTCATGTTGCATTCCGTGGATGTAAAACATGAATTCTTCAAAGGCTTTATTGCTGTGTCTGTGGTCTTTATGGAACAGACATGAGCATTGGATGAGAAGAGCTTGCTTTGTTTTTTTTTTTAACAGAATTCTGTTAAACAGTATGGCAAGTGCTGTACATGCAAAAGGTTTAAATGTCAAAATATGCTTTCCTTTTTTTGCTGATCTTGAGCTGTTGACATTGTTTTCAGTGGCAGAGCTTGTCTTTTTTGTATGTGAGTGCTGGGTTAGGTGACAGTTCTACTTTAGAAATGCTACATTAGTTGCAAGGTAATACTGCAATTTAAAATAACTGTTAACTATTTTATATTTATATTTTAAAATGTAATTAATTCCTTTGATGGCAAAGTGGAATTTTCAGCGGTCATTACTCCAGTCTTCAGGGCCTTATTACCTCTCATTATATTCTCAGGATTCTTTGATCAAAAGGTCAGAAATTATTTTAAGTAGAAATCTTTTGTAACATTCTAAATGTTTGCACTGTCACTTTTGATAAATGTAATGCTTGCTTGCTGAAAAAATCTTACCAACCCTAATATTTTGATCAGTAACTGGTGTATTTTTTGGTAACACTTTAGTTTAGGGACCAAAACTTGCTGTGAAGTAGTTGCTTATTAGCTTGTATATTTCTAGCATATTGACTGTTTATTAGTACTTATAAATCGCACATTAATGCCTTATTCTGCAAGACCATATTCTACATCAGGGTCGGTCCTGGAGTACCGCTGTCAGGCAGAGTTTAGCTCCAACCCTAATCAAACACATCTGAACAAGCTAATTAATGTATTCAGAATTACTAGGGATACAGGCAGGCAGGTGAGCTTTTTTTTCAGGGTTGGAGCTAAACTTTGCAGGACATCGGCACTCAAGGACCGACATTTTCCCCTGTTCTACAAACCTAATCCTACCCAATACCTTAACTTAACAACTACCTTATTAACTATCAATAAGCAGCAAATTGGGAGTTTATTGAGGCAAAAGTCATAGTTAATGGTTTGTTGGACCTTAAAATAAAGTGACCTATTTTTTTTTATTTCAGTATTGCCAAATAAGCAAAACTGCAGAGTAAACTAAGAAAGTAGCATTTAACAAATTGGGATAGACAAAAGAAAAAAAAATTAACAAGTAAATATTAACTATAATGGTATTATAATGAGCATAAGTTTAGTAATTGAGACTCTCGTTCTCTGGCAGACAGACACATACTGTTCCCCTAATGGGATAGGGACTTTTTCATCCGGTAAATGATCAAATGTGTTGTTTATCAGTGTCATTTTGTGGTAAAAGCTCTCCCGGATTGTGTATTTTGTGCATTCTGTCAGAAAGTGCAGCTGTCTGGATTTTGCTTTGATCGCAGTATTGTAACTGGACACAACCATTCCTCCTGAAGCCGCCATGTTGTTCTTTGTCAGACCGTTTCTATAGCAATGTTGTGTCCACTCAGTCTTAGTTGTTTATCTACCACTCTGTACACAGTGTAGTACTTTTTAGGGTCAGACAGCGCTGTATTTTGTGCTTGTACTTTGTTGTTATGTTTGAGTGCTGATTGGGTTTAATTTAATTAGCCTGACAGTGTTGTTCTGGTGCAGAGCACCAGTTTGATGGGGCTTATGGGAAGAGTTGTAGAGATGTTTATCTCTGTTTTCTCTCAATCTCTTTTCTCTCTTTAAAGGGGTCCTATTATGCTCTTTTTCAAAGTCTTGATTTTGTTTTGGTGGTGTACTAGAACATGCTCTCATGCTTGGTGGTTCGAAAATCGCATTATTTTTCACATAATTTACATTATTACAATGACGTTCTCCCCAGCCTGACATAAACAGCTCAATTAGTTCCGGGTTTGATGAAGGCCCGCCTTCCGGAAAACTAAATGTGTTGTGATTGGTTAGCTGTCCCAGTGCGTTGGGATTAGATAGGATATCAACAACAGCTTAAAATAACTGCATTGACTATGTACAGATAAGTGCAACGGTAATATTTATTATGCTTATTGTTCTTTAATTATAATATCATGAATTGCACTGAAACTGTTGTACAGTTGAATCTATTTATACCATAGTCCCACAGACTTACACTATTTGTGGCGGGATATATATGCAAATTAATTCTCTGCCAGCAGGAGGCGCTGTTGGAGCAGGAGAGCTCGAGGTTTCCCATGTTTTTTTTTTAAACGTGCAGTGCTCAACCAAGCGTTCTCCCCACCCGCCAACCATTCGAAAATTTGTGATGTCACAAATACAGGAAAACAACTTTGTAGTCCAAACGAGCTGTTCGTTGTAGTTCTTGAAAAGGGATTTTTTAAAAACGAAATGTCTCCCTTTGGAGTGGACTTTGAGATTTGTAACTGTAGATCGTTTTATACCCAAACGTACACGCTACACACTGACTAAAATTAAAAAAGTGAAAAAGCATAATAGGACCCCTTTAAATAACTGTGTATGTCTCGCTGTAAATCCTCACGGTGTTGAAAGGGAGATTTAAGAAAACCTAGCTTTCTGAAGCCTCCAGGACGAATATAAAAAGAACATATACCTTCATCTCTTCCTTCTCATCTCCCCCTGCTTTGGAGCGATGAGCAGGGTAGCGTGTGATCAGCTTACCTGAGAGAGATGGATGAGGTGACGAGAGAGTGGAGGGAGGCAGCCGAGAAAGAGGAGTAGAGACGACCTCCCAGGAGAGAGACGGATGGAGAGATTTGGACTGAAGGATGGTGGCGGAGGAGGGGTCCACTTACACATCTCTAAGTGTTGGGATTACGTTAAAACACCATCGGGCTGTCTAAAGTTTCACATCAACAGCTTGACAAGATCAGAGAAATTTGAATCGAGGCATGCTCATCTGTCAGTGGCTGAATGTTTTCACGAGAGTGCACTCTCCCCCTTCACCGCAAAGACGCACCTTTATTTTCCTCAGTCATAAATGATAAATGAAGAAAATATTTCCTGTTAACCCATGATTAAATGCTCAAGGAGTCAGATCTCTCATCATTTGCACTACACTTTCAGTTTTCCCGATGAAAACACAAGCTATGACCGTGCTCACTTGTTCCATTTGTTTCTGCGGCGGATTTCAGAATTGTGCGAATATGTTTTATAATGTTTATTTAGTCATTTATCTTAATATATTTCTGTCAGTGAAGTGCTGTTTGTCTCGCCTTCCAGGGAAGGTCGTCAGAGCTTCGTAGATCTCTGCCATTTCCTCATATGTTCATCATGTTTAGATGTGATGAAGAACAAACTCCTTTTGCTGTCTTGGATTCGCATATTTTTAAAAATCTGTCATGAACAAATTTAAATGTCTGCCAAATGTGCACGTGCATGCAAAGTTGTGTTCAGTGAACAGGAAATGATCTACCCATAAAAAAAGAAAATTGAAAATATTGAAAAATCATGAATCATGGAGAGCAGATATGGGGGATGTGATTACTTTTTTTTTTTGATTATAAACTTTTTTTAAGTTTATAATAGTCATTGTCTTTTTTTGACTGTAATATTTGACAAGTTATTGTTTTTATTTTTTATTGTTTTTTTTTTTTTTTTTTAATCTAGCTTCTTGCTTTAAAAATCGTAGTTATTAGAAGTGCATTTAGGTCATCATATCTGGTCAGGTTTTATACTGTGGGAAATAGCTGTCAAAAGGTTTATGTAAGTGTTTATATAAGGTAAGAATATTAAATGTAGATGTATAAAATACATGGGTAAATATAGCTCAGTATAAAAATATAAATGGGAAAGTCACTATCTGGACAGAAAATCAAACTTTAGTTTAGGGACTAGTTATCACTAACAACAAATTTTTAACTATGACGTTTGCCTCAATAAATTTCTCATTTGCTGCTTATTAATAGCTAGTAAGGTATGGTGTAGGATTAAGGGATCTAAAATATGATCATAAAATATGGTCATGAAGAATAAGGCATTAATATGCGCTTTATAAGTACTAATAAACAGCCAATATGCTAGTAATGCTGAAAAAGCTAGGTAATAACTATTTATTTATTTTATGTTTTTGAAAAAAATCTCTATGCTCACTAAGGCTCCATTGAATTGATCTAAATCAGTAAATCATTTATATTATGAAATATTACCATTTAAAATAGCTGTTCTATTTAAATATATTCAGTGTCACATGATCCTTCAGTAATCTTTCTAATATGTTGATATGATGCTCAAGAAGCATTTAAAAGTTAGAAAAAAACAGCATTACTTAGAAATAGTGAATACATTTATTAAAAATGTAAATAACTACCTGTCACTTTTGATAAAATTATTTCCATTCTTGCTGAATAAAATGTGTTTAAAAATCTGACTGGCCTAATACTTGTGAACAGTGTCGTCATTTAGAATTTTATCTTTTCAACTTTTCCTCCAAAAATATAAAAAATGTCTAGGATACATTTTAAGAAGCCAAATTAAAAATGAGTAAACTCTGTCCTCCAGTACTACTTAACTTGTTTGATACTTTTGCAAACAGGTTTAAAAATGTGTCAGCAGTAACTGAATTTGCATCTCAACCAGAGACCGGAAACAGCTGATGTTAATGGTCCGCTACAGCCCTTCACAACAGCATAACCCACACCTAAAACAAAGAATTCAATGATTTTACTGCTATGAAAGTCAAGATGGCAGGCCGGTCATGGTTCTGTGCAGACTCCGAGATGAAAGACTGCAGGTGCCCCTGAGCCTCAACCCAGCTTCACTATTTATTTTAAAGCAAGATGCATTTAGATCCTCCACATTTGCTCTCCAACTTTACACAAAACCTCAGTCATTTTTCATCGTTTATGGATTTTGTAATTGTTTATCAATAAAATGGACCTTTTGGCAGAGCGGTTTGTGGCGTTGCCTGCTGTGCATGTGTATGCTTTCTTTTTCTTTCTCTCTGACGTTTGGCCTGCATGTTGATGGATGCTCTGAGGAGAACGGTTCCTACAGGTTCAGACAACAGAACCAATCACCCTGGACTGTAAACATGGAACTGCAGGCCAAACACAGACCACTAACTCAGCACTTGACAAAGTCTTTCAGCAGCATCATACACTGCAATAGCAAACATCTGTCCAGCCCACTTAACCAAGGCCAAGTAAGTTTTGACATATTCCCAACCAATAGTGTAGATTTGGCCTATGAGGCTGAGGTTAGTTTTCTAAAGGCGCTTAATGTGGACCAGTATTTGTGACCATTGTCTCCCAGGAGCCAACATAAGTGGTGTATATTTATCTGAACACTTTGTTTAGTCTGTTTTTCTTCCATTAGAGCTTTTTTCTTACCTTTTAATGATGTTCTTGCTTACATTTGATGGTCATATGCTCCTTTGGCGGAGGGAGAGATATATTAGAGAGTAGAGACTACTGTACTGTAGTCAATTTGGGTGGAAATAAAAGGATTTCAGAAAGGGAGTGGAGACATTTAATGGAGTGGCAGCAGATGGCTCCTGTAGGCCTGCTCATGACCATGCTAAGTTTACGGCCATTTTTCACGAGCAGTGCAGTCAGCGAGAAGACTACCTGACTCACTGTACTGGTATGCAGTTTAGATGGGGTGACCAGATTGTTTAAGTTTCAAACCAGGGCACAAAAAAAACCTGGGTGGAGTGTATTCCTGTGAATTTTTTTGTTTATAATACATTCATTTGTGTAAGGTTTGGTGAAATTACTGTTGCTCCAAAATGTGATGAATGAGTAGGTGTGTCAACACTTTACTGGCAGTGTGTATAAGATGACGGAGCTCTAGTAAGTGTTTGAAGTTGTTGTGGCAACAAAATATATCGCAAGCTGATTCGCTGAAAAAATGCTCTGAAATGAATATATCAGCAAATCAAATGTTCTGTCAAATCAAACTATAAATATAAAAATGTTATAATCATTCTTATTGTGTGAGCATAGGGAAGGCCACACCACAGCTATAATGATCACTATACAGTGGTATCATTTTCAGAATGTTTTTTCCAGCAGATTAGCAATAAAAGCATTGACCGCTAATCAGAATCCACCCGAATTTAACAAGCTTGAGCATTTAAAGTGGCAGAAGAATGTTATTGTGCGTTGGTGTGGACGCTCACGTAGTTTTTATATTATACTTATTGTTCTTGGTGTGAATGGGCCTTAACTCAGTAACGGATATGAAAAATTTAGACCTATTCATGATGATATTTATGGTTGACTCATTAAAAAAAGAACTGATTCATAAGAGTAAATTTTCCGCAATTTGGACACTATTGCTGTGTTAGTCACTGAATGCCGAAAATTAACATTTACACAATATGATATCTAACAAAAGGTTTCCAAGAAAAGATTGTCACAAGTGTTTTTTTTTTTTTTTTTTTGGTCAGAGTCTGGAGCCTAGAGAAAGTCAATCTAATCAGATGTTTTGAAACGAACCGCTCTGGAATCCCAAAGAGCTTCTCACTCACCTGACAACAAGCTGTCCACCATCGGTTGTGTTGCCTTTCTCTTGAGAACACAGAGCAAAGAATGAAAAAGGAATAAAGGATAAGTCATAACAGAAACCAGAGCTAAACTCTTTGTTCTTTGCGATTTTTTTTTTTTTTTTTTTTTTTTTTTTTTTTTTTTTTTTTTTTTTTTCTTCATTCAAGAAGAGTGCGGGTGGGTTCTTGAGTGTTTACGAGTCTTTGTTGTCAGGGACAACGAGGCCAGTGGCCGACAGATCTCACTGACAGTAACCCAGGCAGAAATGCCAACCATAAAGTCTCCAAACATAACAAACCAAGCAGAAACAGCTGTACCGCACTCTTACAGCCTCTTTGCCTCCGTCCAGAAACATCACTAACGCACTTCTGACCATTACAGAGTCTGCATAAACCAACCAGAGCCCGAAGAACCTCCTAATGAACGGTGCGAGCCAAACGCAAGACAATCGACACGTTTTTAGAGACCCTAGTCCAAAAAGACCATCATATGATGAGAACTGTGGGTTCAAGGAAGCGTTTGAGTCTCAATTGAAGTGTTTTGGTGATTTGTTTTTAATTAGGCGTTTATTCAACATGATATTTTTTGCTCTTTGACTAAGTCATTTTGAAACCCTAGTGAGTGTAGCAGTTGTCCATTTAACAGCATGCATGCTGAATTAGTCTAGTCATCCATCCATGGCCCATTGCATGTAGCCTCATCTTCTGTACAACATTAGGTGTTTCTAAGGTGAAAGATGTTGCAAGGCCAGATTTGTTCAGTTGGGTGAGATAGTAGATGAAGCAATGCTTGTCAACAGATTCGTCACTTTGTAGATTAAGCATCTGCTAAGCAACCATGCAACCAATAAAAGATTCTCTTCTTGTTCGTCGGCACAATGTAGTCTTGACAGGGACCAGACCTTTCTGGCTTTCTTTGAACAATAGTAAAGGGCTGTCCAATAAAGTCATGAATGTTGCTGGTGTCTTGAAGTAGGGTGGAGTGCACGCAAGAGATGGAGACAGGCCACTTTTTAGAGCTCTTTACGACCCCCTGGAGACCCTTGATTATGCCGTGCCAGGGCAGAGGGCATCCAGAGAGCAAACCCAGGCCCTTTCCCAAACCTCAGAGGTTCAGCCCTACTGCGCACTTACATGACTTCAGTGAGCATGGCCATCATCGTAAATCCTCAGTTATGTATCCTGTATTGTGTTTGTGTTTAGGACAAATAAACCACATATACAATACTAACCTATAGACCACCACAGTGACACACTTCTTTTTCAGCGGCTTCCTTTCCCAGTATTTTTCCCATGTATGTTTGTCTTAAGCCAAATCAAACAGATGATTCACAAACACACAATTTCATTTGTCACAAAAACGACAAAGGTACCAAAATTAATGAGCCAAAAAAACTAAAAAAATTAACCAGCTAACCAAAATTAACTACCAGTCTGTCTACAAAAGTATTTGTAGATGTAATAAATATATATGTATATATATATATATATATATATGTGTATATGTAATGTAAATGTACCAGTTTTATTTTAATATTATGTATGTACTATTTATTTTCAAAAATATTCTGAATTAGCTTTTATTTTTTGTACTTTACGTTTTTATTTTCATTTGTTTAGTTTCATAATGTGCATTGTTTTTTTTATTAGTAAGTCTCTTTATAGCTTTATATTTACTGAATTTAGTTTTAGGCGTTTTAGTGACTCAACTTTTTTTTTAATTTAAAGTAGGTTGCCAAGGCAGTATTTTTTCCTTGAATATTTATATTTTATTTCAGCTTTATTTCAATTAACACAATTTTTATAGCATAATTTTAGCAATGTGAAACTGTTGACTTTCAAACACTGATTATAGTATGATTGCTATAACTATCACCTATTGTGGCACAGTTTCAACAAATTTAGTGGTAACGGTGAATTCTTCTCTGCTTGGCAATTAAGTGCCATTTCTAAACACTTAATCTAAAATTGTGGTTTTCACAAAGCCATTTAGCAAACTCAGAGCTTATGGCAGGTCTGACCGGAAAAGTTTTGTTCATGTTAAAAATCAATTTAGTTTCTTAACTTTTGAATCTGCGCTATTGCATTTCATTTTAATGTAAGTAACTGTAGCTGTGCTGCTTCATGCATCCTGATGCTATAAAATCTGTGAGAGCAGATTTCAGAGAGCTTGCTTCCTTCTGTGTTTATAAACAGATGTCAATGTCATCTCTTACAGCTTGTGACAGTTTAGACAGCAGAGAACAGCCAAAAACTGACTGAGTGTTAATTGAAGGAGGACTATATTTCAGTGTCCAAAAGAAAAAGACCATCCTGCCTGACTGAAGTAAGTGATTACATTCAACATTTATTGGCAAACCCAATCTGAGTCTTATGCGCTCTTTCCACACACCACCTCAGTTGTTTCATAGAAGCTCTGAAACACTAATTACTTGACTGTTTAGTTAAAAAAAGACATAACTATCCTGTTACAGGGAGCTAGAGAGGAAGAGAAAGGAATGGGAAGGAGGAAGGTAGGATACGGAGAGAGTTAGCGAAGGGAAAAAAGGGTGTTTGTCAGGAAATTTATTCCACATGTAGTCGTGCAGGACTGCGCAGTCACACGGAGTGCACCCCGTTGAGCTGCGGTGGTCAGGGAACCCTGCTATTAATCTGAAGAGGTGACGGGTCGAACCACTTCCGTAACCGGGGGGTGGGTGTGAGGTCCATAACAGAAGCAGGGAAAGGGAAACATTCTGGATTATGCTTACCACCAACATGAAAAAAAGATACATATTAATCTATTGATCTAAAACAGGACAATTGAGGATAGAGAGATGTAGAGGGAAAATTGGTTACTTATTGGATGAGTGTTCTTGAATTGGGATGGACAAAAACTTGAAACATGAAAAACTCAGCATTGCTGTGATACAGTTTTATGATGTCATAGGTTATTTCACTTAATTTAAACTGAAAAAAGGAAAGAAAAATAATCAGTATTTTTGTCTTGTTTTCAAGTACAAATATCAACACATTCCTAAAATATAAAATGTAATCTAAATAAAAAGTATTTAATATTATTACTATTTACACTGCAAAAAAATATTTTCTTAGTTTTTTTGTCTTAATTTCTAGTACAAATATCTAAACATTCTTGAATTAAGATAAATTTACTTGAAGCAAAAGGGCTTAAGATATTAGGTCTTGTTTCTTGAAAAGTGTATTAAATGTTGTTTGTTTTTGCTAAAAAACAATGAAAAAATATCTGCCAATGGGGTAAGAGAATTGGCTGATATTTTTTCTTGTTTTAAGCAAAAACTTCCAATTTTATTATTCAGAAAACAAGGCTTAATATCTTAAATCATTTTGCTTCAAGTAAATGTAAATTGATTTAATAATGTTTATATATTTGTAATGGAACACAAGACAAAAATACTAAGAACCAATTTTTGGCAGTTTTACTAGTAAATTTGCCAATTTTGCTAATAAAACTAACAAAATTGAGTGCTATTTTAAGTTTATTCTTAAAATAAGAAAACTGTTTTCCATTTTTGCTTCAGATTAATCTTGTTTTAAGAACGTTTGGATATTTTCTGCAGTTTTTACTTTTTAGACTTTAACAGACGTAACTGAAAGGGGAGCGTATGCCTTTGAAGAGAGTCTGTGTATTTGTGAAATTTAGCATTTGACAAAAACAGGGCATTGCAGCATCACCGCAAAAGCAGACGAACATTTTAAGCCAGAAAGAAGAAAAAAGATAAAAGCAAGCACACACTTCTGACAGAATGCAGCGATAGTCGGACGGAAATGCTTTACGACTGGGAGTCATTCGTTTGGTTAGTGTCTCTGGCATGCAAACCGCAGAAGCAGGGCCTTTTACAGGACAAAAAACATGTTCACTGCTACAGACACAGACACACACACACACATGCTCTCAGCCCCCATTACTGTGGTCCACGCTTAAAAACACACTCAACTTCAAACACATTTTACTGTTTTTAATGAGATATTTATCTTGATGGTGATCTTGAATTTTAAGAATGGCACATATTTCAGGGGTCACCGTGATCTCATCCACACATCCAAACAGAAGATGGTGGTGATTGGGTCAAAGAGTCAGCTCGCAGGTGCTCTGTTTATCCAATCAGGCGCTGTGAAACTGAATTATGTGAAATTTTCTAATCAATCATTAAATCTTGTGTGTTTCTCTTTGGACACCTACGGGGTCAACAGCGACTTGGCTTTTGGCTGTTGAGAATAAAGCTGGAAAAGTACTTTTGCGTGATTATGAAGTCATTGCATAGAACCGTATCATCAGATCTTGAACATAGTTCATCTGGATTTGCTGAATGCGAGACATGCGAGTTTTGGATAATTTCAACAATTGATCAAATATTAATCAAAATGTATGACTTTATTTAGCATTAGAGGAAAAAAGGGCCTGTTTAACCAAAGAGCTGCGTTTGGCCAGGCTGAGCAGATCTGTATTTAATTTAGAATTCCTCTGTGCTATAGACAACACAAGGGGAAAAAAAGGCTACAGGCAAATGTTTGAGTGAGCAACCCTCTTGTTTCTTGAGCGTTTCTAGTATGCCATTAACCCACTTTATCAGAGCCCAATGGGAGGGCTGAAAACAGTGGGAAAATGCACCCGGTGTCCTTTTTTTCCTCCCTCATCTTATGGTTTTGTGTTTTAATAGGAGATCATCTGGCTGTAAACACACAGCGCAGTATTTGCCCAGACAGCTGTGAGTGGAACTGCTGTGTTATTTATAATTCTGCTGGTCACTGTGAAGGAATTCATTGAGATTAATTCAGAGTGGTCTCTTTATGATTGTGCATTTCTATCAATATTGTGAAATGTCCTTCCTGTAATGACAAAGATGAATATTCAGCAGCCAATACTCCATTTCTTCTTAAGAAATCCTTTAAATATGCTGATTTGTGGTGCATTTCTTAGTCATATTTTTTATCAATGTTGAAACAGTTGTGCTGTAGTTGTTCTTTGATGAACAGAAAATTCAAAAGAACACCATTTATTTAAAACAGAGATCTAACAAAGTGAAGTAACATTATAAATGTGTCTTTTGGTCAGTGCATATCCATGCTGAATCAAAGTATTTATTTAAAAAATAAATTTGTGTTACTTTTTCCGAGGCAGTCTCAAAATGGGTAGTAGTTTGTATTTTTAGACTCAAAGCTTAGAGTTGCCAGCGCCAGTGGAGCAAAACACTTAGTCTTTTTAGGGAAATACAGGAAACTTTTGCTTTTTTTTTTTTTTTTTTTTTCCTATTACATATTCCAATTGGGAATTAAATAAATTGGTGGCTGGTGACAATTGACCACATAAATGAAAATAATTTTAATCTAATACTAAAGTGTTGCATACTGTTAAACATATCCACTTAGCAACCTAGCAACAACCAATAAAAGGTAAATGTGTTTCACATCCATCCTTTGCGATCTGTTTCCCATTCTAAACTTTAATGATTTAAATCCAATAGCTGAAATCCTGAGGCATTCTCAGCCGTCTGGGTGTAAAATACAACCCTTTTCATATGGATTTATTAATGAACCCAGCTTTGTTCCCTTAAATACAGAATGATTCTGCTATATTCAGGGAGGTTGACAACCCTGGGTCAAAGGTTGTCCAGGACACACACTCTAAGTCTGATTCTTGCAGATGCTGTGTTGTGCGTCACTTTCTCTTTCACACTGTCTGTAATGTTATCCAGGACAACTGCATATATCAGAGTTTGATGCCTTCCAGACGCAACACTAATGTGTCCACCCTCAGCCAGTGTAATGAAACCAGCAGCAGGCTGAAACTATATTTATAGGAAGTGTGGATAATTTCACATCTGGAAATGAAAACCCTGCCCTAATTAGTATATGCTAGCTATTGATACAGTAGATGTTGAGTTGATAGTTAACTTGGTTTTAGGTGTGCTATATCATCCAAAACAAAGAAGCTTGAGAACCTGAACGAAAAGTATCAGTGATTTAATTTATTCACAATGCTTTTTGTTCAGGCAGGAGGGGAGGATTTCTGATTCACAAAAAACACACAGTGACCTCTGTGGCTGTCTTTTGCTCATTTGAATCAGTCTGTCAGTAGCTGTGCTGTTCCAAAGAGGCCAGACTATTTTCATCATTTCCCTAAACTGCTGCTCCCTCGGCCCTGACCCATGCAAACAAGTCTGAATCACAGGGACCTGATTAAGTCTCTCTTTTTTTTCTTCACCGCTTCCCTCTGTTTTGGCGTAAAGAAAACAGTTGCATACATTAGTGTTTTCCCTTTCATCAGTCCAAACACCCTGGAATGTGACCCCCCATTAAATTCATTTAAATTACACTCAGCATCAGCAAGCATTCAGGAGGAATATGTGTAATTTCACAGAGTGGATGTGTGTCTGACAGGTTTCTCTGAGTGGAAAATAAGCACCTCAGGCCAGTTCAGGGACTGTTGTTTTAATCAGCACTCATTCGGTATGTCTGTGTCCTAAACTGTTGGTCTTATTTGACAACATATTGGATATAAAAACTAATATTTGTGCAAGAACAGTTTCTCAATTCATTTTTGACTCTAGTTTTGCTATACTGAGAAACCTAAGGTTTGAGTCAAAGTCCTTTGGGTCGAAATACAGCCAAAGTGAAACGGTGAAGGTATGACTAGTTTATTTTCCTGAATATTTGTGTCTCCCTCAATCTACTGTGGTCTTAGCTCAAACTCAGGTAGCATGTACATAAAACCCAACAGTCCATAACTATGCTAATCTGAACGCTTCACTGGTTTTTAATGAAGCCCATTAAACATGTGTTCTGGGGGTCCTTCAGCACTGTGTTTTAGGGCCCAGCAGCAGGGGGTTTAGTGGCTGATGCGTCCCCAGGCAGCCACGCTGATCAACACAGCAGTTTTATGGGACTGAAACTTTAGAGAGTGTACAGGAGAAGTAAGTGCCGGCCGTAGCTGTGAAACTGTAAATTGTGACGTCCCATTGGTTCAATGAGGGTGATCAAATGCAATAGCAACACTGCATAAAATGTTTTACTTGTTCTGTATTTTTGTCTTGTATTCCATTACAAAAATCTGAGCATTCTTAAAACAAGATAAATTTACTTGAAAAGATTAATGACTTGAGATATAAAGTCCCATTCTCTGGGGGGATTAAAATGAAGTGAGTTTATGCCTAAAACATTCAGTGGGATAAGAAAAATAATCTTGTTTTCCCTTGCATTTTTCTTACCCCATTGGCAGACATTTATTCTTGTTTTAAGCATAAACTCACTGAACTTTGATAAATTTATCAGAAAACAAGACATCTCAAATCATTTTGTTTATCAAGTAATTGTTTCTTGATTAAAATAATATTTGCACTGGAAAACAAGACTATTTTTTTTATCCTCATGCTGTAACTGTGACTTTCTAATTTTTAAAGAATGTGAATCAAAACTGGTAATTCAAGCTTCAAAATGACAAAAAAAAGCACCATAAACGTATTATAAAAGTGGTCTGTGGTTTATGGAAGGAAATGTATACAGATTTGAAACGACATGAGGGTGATAATGACAGAATTTTTATTTGGGGCTGAATTAATCCTTTAAGCATTGCAATATGTCTGCTGAATCAGTGCATATGCGCATGGGAGTCAGATCTGTGCTGCCAACTGCTGAATAGATTAATGACTTTCAACCCAAGGTGTGAGGTACTTGCTTTGTTTTGACAAGAGTTGTGAATAATTGTGATAAATCAAATTATGCGTTCAAAACTTGTATCACCCCATGTAAATGATCCATGCTTTCCACAGGAGGATTTTTCCAGGGAATAAATGAACTTTTAATGGCTGGCCTCTAGATGGCTCTGCACTAAGCATAACTGAGTTCCAATAGTTTTGGATCAATGTAGAATAAGCACCCCCAATAACTGTGGAATGATTTAGTGTTTGAGGATCTAATGAGAGCATTTGCGTTCTCTTTTCCTTTTTCAAAATCCATGGTGATTTAGTAAAGAGCAGAGATCTTTTCATTGAATGCAGAGAAAGGAGCAGATTTGAATGTGACTCATTGTAAATTATGCTTAAGGTCAATTAGACTCAACATGTTACACCAGATTCTAATTGCTGAAAATTCACCTGTAAATGTTTTTAATAATGATCAGTGAAAAAGTAGGACAAAAGCAAATGGCCAAACATGATAAACCTATTACCGTAGCTTACATGTCACTCATGAGAACTGCAAAGGAGGAAACAAGCAAGAGAATGAGAGAATGAAGGGCAAAGAGAGGGTATTCCAGGAGCATTTAGAGCCATCGGCCTTAATCATATAATTGTAGGATATCCTCTCTCTAAGCTTTACTGGTCCAGTGGATGGTGGGCCTCTTAATGACCCTTGACCTTTGTGATTCCTTGACCTTGGGAATGGGAGTTGAGGGAAACAGATTGGAGATGATGTCAAATCTGCAGCATTTATCCATCAGTACTGCATTTAACTCTGGAGCGAGGTGGTTATGACCAGCATGCTGGAGTACTTTTGTTGTAGTGTGTATGTGAATTTGTTTCAGGGTTATCGGTCAAGTTTGGGTGAAACTGCCCACTGATGAACTTATAGTGTTTTGTTTGAACTTTACTAGTTCATGTGACTTTTATATTAGTATGTATATCTCACATAGTGTGTGTTATTGTAAGGTGGCCAGATTTCTGAAATGGAAGGGACATATTCTTAGTGAAAATTTCACTTGTGAATTTAATCTGTGAATTAAAACAAGCAAAAAAAAAAAAAAAATCCTAGAACAATACACATTTGTATATTTTTGTTAAATAATAACAATACTTTTTAATTAATATACTGTTATTGTAATTACTAATTATAAAGCTTACGGATCAAACTGATCCTATCTATAGCTATATTATAAAATCCCACTTTAAAATATATTAAATATTAAACATTGCGTGTAGCAGATCAAAACAATACTATTAAAATTATGAATGTATTTAACATGTTCTAATTCTGTTTAATGTTTTCATTTTCACAAACTGTGAGTATGTTGCCGTGTTTGCAGTTACATTGTCGTTCTTATAGGCACTTCAGCTCTAGCCATAATAGTTTTATCCTTAGCAAACTGCTTAGGTATTTGTCATGTATTACCCAATATATGCACTCTCTTAAGAGTTGTTTTGCTTAGACATTGTCTGCCAAGAACATAAACATAAAGCTAAATAAATGCAAGTGCTTTAGTAAACCTGGCTCTTCGTCAAAGATCTCTGGATCTGGCAACCTTGTGTTCCCTGCTCCTATCCTCATATGCGATGGACTGAGAGGAGGAAATATTTGGGGAGATTCCGAGAACTTTCCTACGTCCATTCACCCAATCCTATGATCTGGGAATCCAAGTGAAATTGCAGGATGCTGTTTCATAGATGGAATTAAAGTGCAGAACTGTGAAGGGCAGATGCAAATTGAGAGTCTTAAGCCACCCTGAGTGTCGTCCTTGTACACTTACACTCTCATGATATGAAACAATTAGCAATACTGCATGTGACAGTGAAGTGTTTGTATTGAAATTAACATGGAATATTCCCATGAGTGGCAGCTCTAAACCAACCTGTGTATTGTTTTTACTGCTTTGTTACAAGTCTCTGGTGTTTCTGAATGAAGCAAACCAGCTCTTCCTGTTTTCAATTCAGCTTAATTCACTCTCCAATTCTCTTTTTTTCTTTTACTCAGTCCTTGTTCTCCTCAGTCCTTGGTCTCCACAGAAAATTTCAATACATTAAAATTTTGAAATACCCATAGCTCTAGGACTGCTCTATTGAATGTTCTAAGAAGCCACAGTTTCTAACGGCACAAAATTCTTGAATTTCATTTACTGTTTTTATTTGCAATAAGTCACCTTTTCACTATTTTTGACACACACTGGCCTGGAAGTTAATCATTTTCATGAATGACAGCTGTGTGAAGTTCCAACCATATGCTTATGCAGAATGTTTTATTCTGATTTGAGCTTTAGCAAGTTAAATTTATTTGTTTAATTTAAAAAAAAAAAAAATATTTTGTGGACTGTATGTGACCGATATGAAGTGTTTAAATCACAACTGTGAGTGCGAGATGAGAATTACCAATATTTTTTGCACCAAAATTTACATCGGCAAGCATTAGAACACCTTTTCCAACATCTTGGCGGTCATTTGTTGTTTTTTTTTTTTTTTTTTTTTTTTATGCATTCATTATTTATTCATTTTAACAGCATCTTCACAACCAATTTAAACATTTGTGCCTCGGGGGAAAAACGCAACAACTGTATATGAATGTTGGAGATGGTAGAAATGCATCTTCAGTCTTTCCAGTGGAAGTTTACACAAAGGAAATTTCAAAGTGGACGGGGCTATCCAGAGATTCATTAAAGAATGTTATATTTGAAATTACTAAATTCAATGATGTTTTATGCATGTCTGTATGGTAAATACATTCCTGGACATTCTACCTTTTTTTTTTTTTTAAAGGTTTGTAGTCTTCTCGACCCCCATGGCCTTATGGGATAACAAAGTGGCCACTAGTTGCATGCTTCTCAGGAATTTCAGCAGATGCTTTAATGTTTTGTTACCTGCTCTTTCATGAATACTGCATATTTACACATCCTGCTACTATCTGGACATACTGCTTTTTGCATACTAACCTATATAGTAAGGAAGTATGCATATTTGGATATGAAGATACTATAGAAACTAAGCAATCAACAAAATGCTCTTTGCATTTAAGAGAGCTTTTAACACATGCCGTCCATGAGACATTGTAACAATAAGTGAGTTTGAAATTATAGAATCTGATTTGAATTCCATTTACACTGGTTCTGTTGTCTTGTGTTGTCTCCATAGCACTGGGAATAGAGTTAAATTTACTGTAGGGGAATTTTATGGAGGATATATGCTCTGGATACAGGAATTATTCCTCACATGCTCCCTACCATTGTGTAGTCAGTGTTTAGAGTTTGTAGCAGAGTTGACTACTCTTCTGTCAACTCTCATCTCAAGTCGGTCTTGTTTATGAGTGTTGTGTTTGGATGTCACCTTCACTGCTGTCAGGTCTAACAGAGCGTTTGTGTATGGGAACTCACTCCATCAAATGTTTCTTACTGAAGTAGATACGCTAAAATGGCAGTTCACTCTCTCTGTAATGTGACTAATGCGACAGTGCTGACTAGCTCCAGAATCTTCTTTGGCCAAACACTCTGGATGACACACGGGCTCCATGATGAGTGTTCGGGTAGATGCAGTTGTAAAACACAGATATATCTGTCTGAGATAGGCCAGGAGATGAATCCTCTTGTTAATTCATAAAATGCAGGGAAGCATTGAGGTCTTTTTCTCACAGACCATGTTTGGCTTCTTTCATTTATTTAATTTTATTTTTTTTTACTTCTAAGGAAAACAGTGAGCGTGGAAAATAGAACTCATGTTCAGCACACTTCTTACAGCATATCTCTCTCTCTCTCTCTCTCTCTCTCTCTCTCTCTCTCTCTCTCTCCCTTCCTACCCATTTAACAGGATAAATAATTCTTATCGTATTTTTCACATTTGAAATGTTGTGTTTGCATTGGCTTATGTTTCTGGAAGCCGTGTGCAGTCAGGGTCATATTTTTCAAAGACGCATTTTTCAATTTAGCGAGCCAAAACAGCGAGCTGCAGTAGTTATGTTGACCAGCTTGGCCAGACCAGCAAAATATGGTTAACAAATTGAAATAATATGGCATTCGTTCAAAAAATAGTTCCACTTAGATAACTACAGGCCATTTTTGTTTTTCTAGCTAATTATAATGAAATACCACGCAAAAGCAAGACCAATCTGGCACAAAGCTGGACCGTTTAAGGCATTTGAGTGTGTGCTGCAGACAAAAATATTTTCTTTTGACTATTAACAGAAGAAAATGGTGTTTAGGCAACCTAAAGAACTGTAATCAGCTTGTGTAATTTTCGGGCGCTCAGGTTAAAGTGAAGTTCAGTACCTAAACTAAAGTGATTACATCAGTCAGTATAAATAGATTTACATGGAAAATGGGAGAAAGGAGAGGGATATGAGGCAAATAGATGAAACATCATTCAAAATAGTCTGAGAAACAGAGAGGTTGATTGATTTCTGTAATCTTAAATGATTTTCTTCATGAAAACATGTTCTCATGTGCTTCTCTCTGATGAATAGCAGACGAGAGGAGGGTGATCAACAGTATTTTGCTATGGGGAGTGAAGAGATGAGACGGGATCTGAACCGCACTAAAAACAATAAAGCTAGCCCTTGCTCTCTCCCAGTACACAGACAACACGGTTTCATTCATGCTACTGTGTAAGATGCATTGCCTTCAGAAGTGGGAATACTGACCCTGCTCATTTTTACATGTGGAAAAGGTTAAAGTCACTCAGTGTTACGGTTGAGCTGTTTTCTTCATTTAAAAAAAATGAGCAAACGGTGCCAGGTTTATGTCAGACCCCAATTCCGATGACTGCGCAGGATGTTTTTGTTTTCAGTGTGTGATTGTCTGTTAAAGCTGCACTCAGTATTTTTTTCTTTAAATTTAATCCATTTGTTTTTTTCATTAAAGTTAAGCTTAAAGTTGTAAATCTTACATGGAGTGGGTCACATCATAGAGGACTCCATGTTGTGATCACATGACCAGTTGAATGCTACTCATAACAAATTAGTGTATGTGGGAACTGTGTATGTGTATCTTAGTAATCTTGGGGTCAGTAAGATTTTTTTTTCTTTGAAAGATATAAAAAATTTAGCAAGGATCTATTACATTGACAGTAAAAACATTTAGAATGAAATGAATCAAATGAATGCTGTTCTTTTAAATGTTGTATTCAACTTTGCATCAAAGTATCCTGAAAAAAATTATAACAATATTACCTAGCACAACTGTTTTCAACATTGATTATACAGCCCGAATTCCGGAAATGTTGGGACGTTTTTTAAATTTGAATAAAATGAAAACTAAAAGACTTTCAAATCACATGAGCCAATATTTTATTCACAATAGAACATAAATGTTTAAACGGAGAAAGTTTACACTTAATGTCAGGTATCTGGAAGGAGGACCCAGTTGCAGATTGAGTGAAGTTTATTGAAAAAAAACAGACTGATACAGGAGGGTAGTGAGGTGCACATGTGATACAACATCAAGAACACGGTGAACAAAGAGACAGTGGGGAAAGACCACTGGAAAAGTCTCATACAGCAACTAGCAGATTACAATCGCAGCAAAAGGAGTGGCAAGACCAGGCAGATAGAGAGGACCAAACAAGGCACCATAGAGCAGAGCTCCGAAACTTGTTGACTGCCGACTCTGAAGCAGACCAAGTGCCACGCATGGAGAACCAGTAGCAGGACTCACAGGAACAGGTCAGGACAGGAACTCTAACATAAAGACAAGACAGGACAAGGCTCCACAGGAACACGGTTACTCCAAAGCAGGCAGGGGGGTAAATAAAACAAAAAGAACTGAAGTAATAATATAAGAAATAATTACCAATTTAACCATCACAACTAACTTAAAGAATATCAAACAAAAATGCAAAACAAAAGATCAGGACTAGAAGAACTGAATTATTAAAATAAAAGCAAAGGCAAAAACAGACAAAAATGCAAAACAAGGAGCAAGACAAGAACATGGAACTAGAAAGGACTAGACAAGCCAAGGACACAAGACCAACCAGACGGAGACAGAAACCCATACTCACCCACATCCACAGGCAGAGACAAAGACAGTGACAGAAGGGGTGAGAATGACAACGAACCGGCAAAGACAATAGGACAAGGGGCCCTATAAATAGGGAGGAAAGCACACGAGGAACAGGTGAAAGCAATTACACTAACAAGGACTCAACAAGGGCTAACAAGAGCGTGTGGTAAGGTAGAAACAAGGAGGAGGGGCTAGAGAAGCACATGGCTGACGAAAACAAAGCCATGTGCTAACACAAGACAACAAATACAAGAACAACCACAAGACAGAATGTTAGGGCCGAACCCTGACACTTTTATCCACTAAATGAGCTCATTTCAAATTTGATGCCTGCTACAGGTCTCAAAAAAGGTGGCACGGGGGCAACAAAGGGCTGAAAAAGCAAGAAATTTGGAAAAGATTCAGCCAGCTAAAGAAGGAGGGAGACCTTCCAGCGTGTTATCAACGTTGTTCAAAAGCATAAGTATGGGGGTGCATAAGTGCATACGGTATGGGCAGCTTACATGTTTTGGAAGGCACTATGATTGCTGAAAGGTATATAAAGGTTTTAGAGCAACATACGCTCCCCTCCAGAAAACGTAAATTTCAGGGAAGGCCTTGTGTATTTCAGCAGGACAATGCAAAACCACATACTGCAGCTATTACAACAGCATGGCTTCGTAGTAGAAGAGTCCGGGTGCTGAATTGGCCTGCCTGCAGTCCAGATCTTTCACCTATAGAGAACATTTAGCACATCATTAAACAAAAAATACGTCAAAGACGACCACAAACTCTTTAGCAGCTTGAAACCTATATCAGGCAAGAATGGGACCAAATTCCAACACCAAAACACCAGAAACTCATAACCTTGATGCCCAGACGTCTTCAAACTGTTTTAAAAAGAAGAGGAGATGCTACACCATGGTAAATATGCCCCTGTCCCAGCTATTTTGAGACCTGTAGCAGGCAACAAATTTGAAATTGGCTCAATTTGTGCAAACATTTTTAAAATTTGTCAGTTTAAACCTTTATCTATGTTCTATTGTGAATAAAATAGTGGCTCATGTGATTTTGAAATTTTAGTTTTCATTTTATTCAAATTTAAAAAAACGTCCCAACATTTCCGGAATTCGGGTTGTAATAAGAAATGTTTCTTGAGCAGCAAATCAGCATATTAGAATAGTATCTGAAGGATCATGTGACATTGAAGACTGGAGAAATGTGTGCACGTTTGTGTTCTCACACTTCATTGGTTGATTCTGGCTTATTATTGTCAGAGGTCAATTAGTAAAACCTCTTGCCGACCATTCCTCCCTCTGATTGATCTATACTGTGTAAACACACACATGCGCTCACACACACACCTCTGACAGGGGGCTTAGTACGTGCCATTTTGCACTGACAAATTAGATTCTTACCACTGTGTATCCTTAACCTTTGCATACCGGTCAAGCACTCACTAGATCCCTAAGAGACATAATAAACACACATTGATTTCACAAACTGCAGTAGTTGCTGGTCTCTGGTAGGAGGATAAAGGAGGATAAAGCTGGTCTCTTGGAGTATAAAGCTGTAAACTAGGATAATCTACAAAACTGTTAAGTAGCACAACTGTTGTCAACATTGATAATGATAAGAAATGTTTCTTGAGAACCAAATCAGCATATTAGAATGATTTCTAAAGGATCATGTGACACTGAAGTCTGGAGTAGATTGTTGAAAATTCAGCTGTGTCATCACAGGAATGCATTGCATTTTGAAATTAATAAAAATAGAACAAAATCTACATTTTAAATTATAATATCACAATTTTTTTGCTATATTTTAGAATTTTCAAAAACATTAAAATATCTTACCAACCCCAAACTTTTAAACAGTAGTAGGCCAATTATTTGGCCACTGTTTTAGGTTAATTCAAATATAATAATTTCCAACCCAAAGGTAATTTTATTTTTGCCCAATATGAGAAAATATCTGTCTAGAATTTATTAGTTTTTTTTTATCTGACACAGAAGTTGTGTTGCTGTTTGATTGGCACTTGTAATTTTCTCATTTTCTTTCCGATTTTGTGCATTGCAGCAGACGGACTGTGAAAAGTCCATGGGCATGTCATTTAAGGTTAACATAAACTGTCAAAGGCCAATTCCAAAATTCATAGTACTTGATGTAGGGGAAAACTACTTTGTTGGAAAATTACTGTGTTTACACTTTCGGAGAGTTGGTAAATTTCCACTCAGTGGTGACCTATGAAAACTAAATATTATTTGCTTCTGCTCCATAATAATCCATCTTAGCAAAGTTCTTTTAGCTACCTGTGTAGCAGCAGACAAATAACCCTAAAAGAGCCGGTGCTTAGAAGTTTGAGGGTGACACATTTGACAGCCATTGTTCAAAAATTCAAAGGCTTCCTGTAAGCGCCTACCACATTCCTTTCTTTATGTTGAATTTGACTTATAGGAGGAAAAATGGCTAGCAAACATATTACCCAGGAAAACGACTTCGGAACAAAGCATCAAACGAGAGTTCTGTTTGAAATATGACTAAGGAATATTTTAACATGCTCCAAAATGCAGGAGTGCCAGATTCCAATTTTTTGTGACCTATTTCATAAATCTACCTACATGGACCGCTAAATTGAATTGTAGCTGCGGGGGAAACACCAAGAAACAAGATCAACAAACATCTGTGAGTATCAGTAGTTTTACGGAGTGTTCGTTTTACCCAACTATTAATCTTCCAAACTTTTATTTCATTTTACTTAAATATTCTCACAGTTTCCACATCTCAGTTTTGCTTCATAACACTGGAAATAACAGCAGACCTGATCAGTGCAAGACATTGGCAGAAGACCGTTGAATTGTTACGGCATGTTCTGTTCTGCATTTCAGCTCGGACTGTCAAATTTTTAGCCCAATATTGATACATGCGATTACTTGCGGCTAATTTGCACATGACCTTGTTAGAATTTTAACTGAATTATTTGATATGCAGATGAATTAATATCAACTAATCTTATCAATGTTCACTTCCCAGGACCACTGTGCTTGGTAAGGAAAATTCCATACAGAATTGACTTATTAGCGGAGCATGATTCATTCATTTTATTTTTTATTAATTGAATGATGTATTATTGGTATTATTTTAAGTAAGTTTAGTATTTATATAAAAATGACAGCCTTTTAACACTTTAACGTTAACTTTTTTTTTTTTACTTGTAAATAGTGAGATTAACTAAATCCTCACCTTCAATTCTCATCCTCATCGTTTTCTCTGTTTGTCCTGTCTCAAATCGTTGACACGCTGATGGGCCGCGTGTCCCTCCAGATCAGATACGCTGCAGTGGGCCAATAATCTCTCCCAGATTAGCTCAGATTATAGTGTTTATTTTTCACAACTGCTGAGATATTAACTACCTAATCAGCCACAGCTGTGTTCGCTCCTCTTTCTGTTTACAAGAAAAAAATGAGCAGCACCTAATTACCTAACTGAGGTGCTCAGATGCCAAGGCCTTAGATTCGCTTCTCACTTCCAAAGTAGTAAGGAATTCTAAAGATGGATTAGTATTCCTAAATAGTTAACCAATTGCCTTGGAATGTTTTTCCACTCTGCTTTGCCAAATCCTCAGAATGAGCCCATGTTAAGATAAGGTCACTATGCCCAGCACACTATCACATCCGTATTTACTTCACATGTGAAATGTGACTAAATTTGAGGGTTTATTACTGGGATGTTACAGTATCTCTCCTACCTTAAAATGTCAACTCGTTTTCTGTATTATGTGTACATCCAACCCAAATTGGGTACAGGACACCTCAAAGGAGTAGTTCACCCGTAAGTAAATACTTTTCTTGAATTTTCATGTTTTTCCTAAACCACTATGGCTTTCTGTCTTCTGTGGGACACAAAATTTAAACAATGAAAACCTAACTCTCAATGATTTTCAGACAATGAAAGTCAGCGGGGTCTGGTGCTCTTGGATTTTAAACATTCTTCAGAATGTCTACTTTTGTGTTCTACAGTAGAAAGAAAATCACACAGGCTTAAAACGTTATGAGGTTGAGTAAATAATGACCAATTTTTTTATCTGTTAATTGAAAGACCTGAAAGTTCAAAACATTGCACTTGTTGAAATAAACATTACTGTGGTCTGTATAAAGTCTTAAAGAGCATTTGGGGGAAATTGCACAGACTCCTGTTTCAAGTTTCTTGATCCACTAATATTTTATCAATACATTTAGCAGCTTTCCCCAATCCATGCTCATTTATCATGAGTGCACAGGTTATCTCAGGTGAGAAGGCAGCGATAGTATGAAGATGAAGATTTCTACTGTGACCTTCATGTTTCCACATGTAGCAGATCTGATATAGAAGCCAAGGGTAGATTTCACTGGGTAGAAAAAGCTGGACAGATGATCACTATCTTTGATGTTTAGCTTTTGCCAAGCCTTGGCTCTTTTAGCTGTCTGTCTATAGAGCCAAGCGCACATTGTTTTTGTTTTTTTTTCCATTTTGGAGGCTGAGTACTCAAGGACCACTGTTTTTGTGACTGTGCCAACATCTTGCACAATATATTTTTTTGTTGTTGATGGATGGAAACCATACCCCATTGTATACATGTTTTTTCAGATCTCCGTAAGAAAGATCCGTAAGATCGGCTCATTTTCAAAATGGAAAGAACACTGTTATCTAAATGAAATATGTCTGTGGTTTTCAAGGATGTACTTGGCTGTTTTTTCCCCTCAGAGGGAACTGCAGGGATGCAGTTTAATGAAGAACCCAGAGAGGAACAAATAGGTGAGAGGAAGTTTGAGAAATGTCTGAATGGAGTAGTTTTGGTTGTCTACACCTGAGATTTATCCTTAAAGTTGCTTAAAAATCTTGAGGCATGTTTTAGTAATACTCTGGTTGGCACAGTGTATTTTGTCAGTGATGGTACAATTTCATTTTAATAAATGACAAGTTTGAGCACAAAATGAAACAAGTTTATGCAAGCAGGAGCTTGTACGGTTTTGGCGGTGTAACAGTGGCCATGTACACACTTCAGCCTCTTCTGAGCACTTAATCCTGTTCTGTACACACAGAGTTCGGTTATTTACAGAGCTACGTGTCGTGACTCATTTGCTAATTTTGACACTAGTCTGTTTCCCTCCATCGTAGTTGCTTCCAACAGCTCTGCAGTCAAGGACTAACCCATACATTACAGTTCACAGAGAGCATGCTGTTTAAAGCAGCAGCTTAAAGAACATAAACACAGCATCTCTGTTGATGAGTGCGTATTAAAATTGTTAATGTCTCTTGTCAAAAACAAGTGGGTTCAATTGTTGGCATACAAGATGTCTACTACTGTTATTACTCCTGTACTGTATACACACAGAGATTGATAATTTAGGGGATGCACTACTGTATGTACAGTAAATGTCACTGTAAAACTTTGCGGAGTGTATGTGGTTAGTATGTATTTTCTCAAATGCTAACAGTTATCCTTAAAGTGTTGGTGCTCCTTAGGCGAAATTTAAATCATGTGATGTTTGATATCATAATGATGTCATAGTTTCTTTTCTTTGGCTGTGTGTAATGCCACTGCACTGACAAACCAACTGGCTTATGAATATGAAGTTCTGCAAAAAGCCAAGGAATACACAATATATACACATGCATGTATAGTACGATGAGAAAATGCTGACCTGTTGTTCAACTGTGAAATGTTTTGTACAATTAAAATTGAATTTCGGAACTTCCAGAAGATGCATTTTACAATGTGTTGAGATCAAGTGTAATATTTAAACTTTTGTGTTTCCAAAAAATTGGAGAAAGGGATTATTATGTGACTCACAGCTAAAGCAAAAGATTATATTACTGGATTCTGGCCAGAGCATAATCACGATGACTCAGTATTAAGTGATGTTCTGGTAGAGAGCCACCGACAGTCTTCTCTGAGTAGATGCAGAATACCACGCACACTTATTTAATCCAGTGTTTAGATAACGTCCTTGGGAACGGGTTTTCAACAGACTGTTTGGCATTCATTTAGCATAGTTAGAGGGTTTATAAATATGGAAGAAATTGTATTTATTGCTTAACATTCATTTGCGAAGCAATAGACCAGAAAGTTTTGTTTTAGTACTGCGCTCGCTCATTAAAGACCTTTAGTCAAGGTTTCAAGATGTTAGAATTCAGTCTGTAAATGGGTGTTTCTCCAATTATGGGCAGTTTTGGACTTTTAGAAAGTAAACTCCTTTTAAAACACACATTTTTTACACTCTCACTAGTTTATTTGTCTGCAGACAGTGTCCAACAGTGGATATGCATACGTTTCTCTGAAATTCTTGAACATTTCTACCACAGCATAATTTTCCACCACATCTCAAATGGCGTTTTGTGTTTAATAACATTTTGTGGTGGGAATGACTGTGATGGAAACAACATTTAAACTTTATTTAAAGTAAATGTCTGACGACTTTGTCTAGTTAGGCTAATTTCATAGCTAGCATTTTAGGTATCTCAAATAAACGACTTTTAATATTTACACACATTATTTGATAATTATGTTTGATTGGAAATGCTACATTGATCTGTTCTATACAACACAAACTTTTGAAAAAATTTAGTTGCCAAATTTTTGGTTATAGAGGAATTAACATAAGATAATCAGAAGTGCACACGCAGTCATGGCCAAAAATATTGGCACCCTTGGTACATATGATCAAAGAAGGCTGTGAAAATTAATTTGCATTGTTAATTCCTTCTAAAAAAAATTCACAAAAATCTAACCTTTCATTAGATAATAAGAATTTAAAATGGGGAGAAATAAATGTTTTTCTATAATACACATTGGCCACAATTAACGGCACCCTTTTATTCAATACTTTTTGAAACGTCCATTTGCCAGTTTAACAGCTCTAAATGTTCTCCTATAATGCCTGATGAGGTTAGAGAACACCTGACAAGAGATTAGAGACCATTCCTTCATCCAGAATCACTCCAGAACCTTTATATTCCCAGCTCCATGTCAGTGCTACTTCTCTTCAGTTCACCCCTCTCATTTTCTACAGGGTTCAGGTCAGAAGACTGGAATGGCCATAGCAGAAGCTTGGTTTTGTGCTCAGTGACCCATTTTTGTGTTGTTTTTGAGGTCTGTGTTTGGATTATTGTCCGGTAGGAAGATCCAAACATGGCCCATTATAAGATTTCTGAGTCAGTCACTTATTGATTTTTTTATCTGTTGGTATTTGATAGAATCCATGATGCCATGTGTCTAAACAAGATGTCCAGGACTTCCAGCAGAAATATAGGCCCACAACATCAAAAATACAGCAGTATATTTCATTGTGCTCTTGGGGTGCTTTTTATCCCCGTGTTCACCAAACCCATCTTGAGTGTTTGCTGCTAAAAAGCTCATTTTTTTAGTTTCATCTGACCATAGAAGCCAGTCCCATTTGAAGTTCCAGTCGTGTCTGATAACTGAATATGCTGGAGTTTGTTTTTGGATGAGCTAGGAGAATTTTTCTTGAATTTTTCTTGAAACCCTCCCAAACAACATGTGGTGATGTAGGTGCTGTTTGACAATTTTTTTTTTTTTTTTTTTTAAGGTTTTCTGACCCAGAGACTTGGAGAGTCTTTAGACACTCAAACTCTCCTTCTCACCATGCATTAGGACGATATAGACATAAAAGATCAAAAGGATTAACAATGGAGAGAGAGAAAATATTCCTCGGCTAAGATCTATGACCTAGTGAATCAGTGTTCGCAAAGGCTGAGCTGTTCTTGATCTGTTTACAGAAGGAGGAGTGTGGGAGATAAGAGAGAGACAGATGAATGACTATACAGCAGCTTCAGCTCTGAATCACAGAGGAGGGTGGACAAGAAATAACAGCCTCATTCAAATTGATAAGAAAAGAAGAGCTTGAGTGCAGAGAGAGCGGGAATGTTGACGATTTTCTCCTTGTGTTGCTATAGCACTATTCAAGAGCTGCTTTCAGCTATAATAGTATTTACAAATGACTAATATTAGAGCCAACAAATTAAGCTAGTTATTCAGTCTATGTATCCAGGCCTCAGTAGAGATGTGTTTTTACCAATCACTGATCAAACTCTTGAAGACGTGACCTGAGGTGAAAAGCCAGTCTTTATCATTTGCCTTCTGTCTCTCTCTTGCCCACAGTGTGTGCAGATTTGGGAAGGGTTCCATATCTCCACATGCTGTCGGACGGCTGCCAGAAAGGGCAATCGTTTTGCTACCTTTTCAGCAGCAGACATAAGTGATTAGCAGGTGAAGAATCGGCCATGTGCTTGTGGTCACGCTGCACCGGGTTGGAAATTTCCAAAGCAAACTAATGCACTAATAGCGGCTATCTTGAGGGAGTGGGTTGTATTGTGTCTGCAATTTTCGATAAAGCAAATATACTCTTCACCTTATTCAAATAGAGCTGTCCTGCAATCATCTGTATGGTTTCATTATTAGGGTCATTTGAGAGAAAAATTTGAAAATTATTTGCTCATTGATTTGATTTGTATTAATGCCAAAGGATTTATGATTTAATCAGAAAAAAAAAACGTTTATTGTTAGTTCATGATAGCCAATACAAATTGGGTATCATGCACTAACAAGAAAATGTTTTTGCATTTATTAATCTAGGTGAATGGTATAAATGTACTATTATACTGTACTATTATATATTATTTATGTATGTGTGTGTATATATGTGTGTGTGTGTATGTGTATATATGTCGTCGTTTGAGTTTTCCCTCTTTTCCTCGCTTTCCTTCGGTTTTAAATAGCCTGCAAGCGCCGTGCTCGTTTTACTTTCACTTTCAAATTAGCGGCAATTCGGCATCAAGCAGTTGTTTGCTTTTAGTTCATTTGAGTTTTCCCTCTTTCACTCACTTTCCTTTGCTTAAATAGCTTATAAAAGCATTGTGTGCATTTTACTTTAACTTTTAAATTAGCAGCAATTCGCCATCAATTTCTTGAATTCAATTCAAGCAACAACAAAATACAACGTAAAACATATAACTTTTATTGACAAAATGAATAAAAATACACCATGCTGCCTAATATAAAATAACAAACAACATACACAAAGTTTAAATAGGTATACACAACAAAAAATCAGTAAAGAATGAGGAACCAAATAAATGAGAAACGAATGTTTAAAAAATATTCCATTATCACGTAGATTAATGGCAGAAGTCAACAGGCTTTTCAATAAAATAAAACAAGCGCTTTTACATTTCATTTTGAAAGTCTTCCGCCATTGTCTTGTCTTTTTCACCTCACTCTTCTTGTCAGTCAGCTCAACTCACTCTCCTCAGGTGATTTAAATGAAATCTGAGCTGTGATGCGCGACTGTTGTTCATTCGGTGCGCTGCATTGAGCAGCCAAGTTCAGTTTTAATTGTAGTGTCCTCTGAACTAAATAAATTTTATTACTATAAAAAAATCTAAACGACGGTGGGGGACGGTGCAGCGGTGGGCAAGTGATGTAACCAGTGTTGTGGCTTAACACCGGTATCACCACCAACACCGTCTATCACAGCAAGCCTAAAATGTACAACAATAATAAAACCGTACGCTACAAACTAACTTATATGATGTAATTAACATAAACGAATAAGACGAGGCATGGCATAGGCTACACCAGAACCTTTAGTAAACACTGAGGAATCAAATAAATAAAGAACATTTAAAGAAAGCCTCCATAGCGTAACGTGAGATAAACAGCAAAGACAAAACCAACATGTTCACCTTCTCTGGTTTAAGAAGCAGTCTTGTATTTTACTTTCACTTGAAAACCAAATCCTCCATCCCATCCGCTATCCTTTCCTCAGTATTCGCGTCATTTGTGCCGCTGGTGCTGGCGCGGCGAGTATAAACCAGGCTCTTATTGACATGATAGCATCACGCAGTTGCTGCAGATTTGTCGGCTGCACATCCATGAGGCGAATCTCCAGTTCCACCACATTCCAAAGGTGCTCTATTGGATTGAGATCTGGTGAGTGTGGAGGCCATTTGAGTAAAGTGAACTCATTGTCATGTTCAAGAAACCAGTCTGACATGATTTGAGCTTTGTGACATGGTGCATTATCCTGCTGGAAGTAGCCATCAGAAGATGGGTACACTGTAGTCATAAAGGGATGGACATGGTCAGCAACAATCCTCAGGTAGGCTGTGGAGATTAAACAATGCCCAATTGGTACTAAGGGGCCCAAAGTGTGCCAAGAAAATATCCCCCACACCATTACACCACCAGCAGCCTGAACCATTGAGACAAGGCACGATGGATCCATGCTTTCATGTTCTTTATGACAAGTTCTGACCCTACCATCTGAATGTCGCAGCAGAAATCGAGACTCATCAGACCAGGCAACATTTTTCCAGTCTTCTACTGTCCAATTTTGGTGAGCCTGTGCGAATTGTAGCCTCCGTTTCCTGTTCTTAGCTGACAGGAGCAGCACCCGGTGTGGTCTTCTGCTGCTGTAGCCCATCTGCTTCAGGGTTCGACGTGTTGTGCGTTCAGAGATGGTATTCTGCATACCTTGGTTGTAACGAATGATTATTTGAGTTACTGTTGCCTTTGTCATCTCTTACCAGTCTGCCCATTCTCCTCTGACCTCTGACATCAACAAGGCATTTTTGTCCACACAACTGCCGCTCATTGGATATTTTCTTTTTCGGACCATTCTCTGTAAACCCTAGAGATGGTTGTGCGTGAAAATCCCAGTAGATCAGCCGTTTTTTCAAATACTCAGACCAGCCCATCTGGCACTAACAACCATTCCAAGTTCAAAGCCACTTAAATCCCCTTTCTTCCCTATTCTGATGCTCGGTTTGAACTTCAGCAAGTCGTCTTCACCACATCTAGATGCCTAAATGCATTGAGTTGTGATTGGCTGATTAGCAATTTGTTACCAAGCAATTGAACAGGTGTACCTAATAAAGTGGCCGGTGAGTGTATGTGTGTATGTTTGTGTGTATATGTGTATGTGTATATACTGTATACAGGTCCTTTTCAAAAAATTAGCATATTGTGATAGTTCATTATTTTCTGTAATGTACTGATAAACATTAGACTTTCATATATTTTAGATTCATTACAACACAACTGAAGTAGTTCAAGCCTTTTATTGTTTTAATATTGATGATTTTGGCATACAGCTCATGAAAACCCAAAATTCCTATCTCAAAAAATTAGCATATTTCATCCGACCAATAAAAGAAAAGTGTTTTTAATACAAAAAAAAAGTCAACCTTCAAATAATTGTTCATTTATGCACTCAATACTTGGTCGGGAATCCTTTTGCAGAAATGACTGCTTCAATGCGGCGTGGCATGGAGGCAATCAGCCTGTGGCACTGCTGAGGTGTTATGGAGGCCCAGGATGCTTCGATAGCGGCCTTAAGCTCATCCAGAGTGTTGGGTCTTGCGTCTCTCAACTTTCTCTTCACAATATCCCACAGATTCTCTATGGGGTTCAGGTCAGGAGAGTTGGCAGGCCAATTGAGCACAGTAATACCATGGTCAGTAAACCATTTACCAGTGGTTTTGGCACTGTGAGCAGGTGCCAGGTCGTGCTGAAAAATGAAATCTTCATCTCCATAAAGCTTTTCAGCAGATGGAAGCATGAAGTGCTCCAAAATCTCCTGATAGCTAGCTGCATTGACCCTGCCCTTGATAAAACACAGTGGACCAACACCAGCATCACTGACTGTGGGTACTTGACACTGGACTTCAGGCATTTTGGCATTTCCCTCTCCCCAGTCTTCCTCCAGACTCTGGCACCTTGATTTCCGAATGACATGCAAAATTTGCTTTCATCCGAAAAAAGTACTTTGGACCACTGAGCAACAGTCCAGTGCTGCTTCTCTGTAGCCCAGGTCAAGCGCTTCTGCCGCTGTTTCTGGTTCAAAAGTGGCTTGACCTGGGGAATGCGGCACCTGTAGCCCATTTCCTGCACACGCCTGTACACGGTGGCTCTGGATGTTTCTACTCCAGACTCAGTCCACTGCTTCCGCAGGTCCCCCAAGGTCTGGAATCGGTCCTTCTCCACAATCTTCCTCAGGGTCCGGTCACCTCTTCTCGTTGTGCTGCGTTTTCTGCCACACTTTTTCCTTCCCACAGACTTCCCACTGAGGTGCCTTGATACAGCACTCTGGGAACAGCCTATTCGTTCAGAAATTTCTTTCTGTGTCTTACCCTCTTGCTTGAGGGTGTCAATGATGGCCTTCTGGACAGCAGTCAGGTCGGCAGTCTTACCCATGATTGCGGTTTTGAGTAATGAACCAGGCTGGGAGTTTTTAAAAGCCTCAGGAATCTTTTGCAGGTGTTTAGAGTTAATTAGTTGATTCAGATGATTAGGTTAATAGCTCGTTTAGAGAACCTTTTCATGATATGCTAATTTTTTGAGATAGGAATTTTGGGTTTTCATGAGCTGTATGCCAAAATCTTCAATATTAAAACAATAAAAGGCTTGAACTACTTCAGTTGTGTTGTAATGAATCTAAAATATATGAAAGTCTAATGTTTATCAGTACATTACAGAAAATAATGAACTTTATCACAATATGCTAATTTTTTGAAAAGGACCTGTATATTAGGGATGTGCATCTCCATAACTGAGGCCAATGCGATATGCATCTCAATGCATAGCCTACGATACATTGAAGATACATATGAAGCAGCTAGCGATGCGATATGATTCACCCCTATTACGATGCAGTTCGATTCGATTCAGCACAATGCGATTTGATGCAATGGAAAAAATATGATCGCTTTTATTTCTTTGTTTCAGACAGACAGCAAATCATAAATTAACTTGTGTGCGTGTGTGTTTGTGTGTATGTGTCTTCACATATTGTGGAATATTATTACAATTGAGTATATTTTTAAATGGAATTAATTCCTGTGATGCCATAACTCCGTCTTCAGTGTCACATGATCCTTCAGGAATCATTCTAACATGCTATTTGCTGAGACATTTCCTTTTTTTTTTTCTTTTTTAAATCAGCGTTGAAAATGGTTGTTGCTTAATATTTTTGTAGAAACCATGATTCTTTGAAGTTTAAAAGAGCAGCATTTATTTGAATTAAAAATATTTTGTAACATTATAAAAGTCTTTACTGTCACTTTTTGATCAATTGAATGAATTCTTGCTGAATAAAAGGATTAATTTCTTTAAAAAAAAATCTGGACACAAACTTTTCAACTGTAGTTATATGTATTATGTATTTATTTCTGTGTAATTTATTTACATCTATTATTTATAGAAATTAACGTTAACCAAGATTAATAAATGCTATTATTGTAGTGTTACCAAGCTTCCTTCCAACATTAAAAGCACTGAATAGTCCAGTAATACAATTTTAAATGGAACAGTAATGGACAGAAATAGCCACTGCTGTGTATAACATTTCATTATGTTGCGTTAGTCATGGCCCTGCTTTGACCTCAAGCTTATGGCTGTTCCTACTGTACTGGCACCCGCAGCTGTGTGAGCCTTACACGCTTCTCTGGAGGTTCATAATGCGGTATGATGTCAGAAAGCACCCCGAGTTTGGCTGTGCGACATTCATCAGTCAAAATTCCCATCCTGAGTGCCAGCACTTGGAGATATGACCTCACAACGCTACGCTTGGCCTGACCAGACTCCCCCCGACCTGTCCAGAACCCTGGCCCAATTCCTGCCAAGGTTGCCAGGTAACTCGATTCAAATATTGCCTCACTGTCTGCTTTATAAATACTTTTAATTAATTGTCATTTGAGCAAAAATTATGGTTGAGAGTCAAAATGGGGTTGCAGTGGACCCTCGGTCTTTGCCGTGTGGGCAGCAGTGGCTTAGCTGGGTCAACTCCATGTTGGAAGCGCAGCCCAGTCTGTAGACATTTTCCCAGCTTCTCACACATGCAGCAACCCCCCCCCCCCCCCCCCCCCCCCCCAACATTGCCAGACCTAAGGTTAATACAACTCGGTGTAGTTGAAATTTACTACAGAGACTAGAATCCAAAGCAACAAAGGTAAGGATTTAGAAGCTGTAGAGTTATCATAGTATGTAATTGCAGGAGGGCAGATCTCGAAAGACCGAGGGATTTTAGATAAGCAAGGAGGTGCTGAAGGAAAGGGAAGATGTACGCGGCGCTCTGAGCAGACCTCACACACCCACACATCGTGTGTTTTGCGGCATTCCCCCCTCACTCTATTCCTGCTCAATCTCAGGTTTCATATCTGTCAGTTTTTACGAGCGGTAATTTGTTTAGGAGGGCTGGGGGAGGAGGACCTTTACAGCTGCACGACCAGGGGGTTTGCCGAGAAATGCTTTCGCTGATTTGTGCCTACAGACACCAGGGTGAGGCAGTGATGTCATCAGCACGCGCCTGTGTCGTCTCAGACGGGCGGGCTGACAGGGTCATCCTGTGGGTGTGGCAAACCCCGGGTGCTCTGCTTTGTTTACAATAACCCGACAGCAAGTATCGCACCTTGCAGCTGGAGGCCTGAACGCATTGGAAGTCTAATCCTTTCTTTGGTTGCAGTGTACACATAATTTTGTGTATGTGTATTATAATTCTCAAATTCATCATTTTTAGTAATTAGTTATTGTTTATAAAGTGACAACTGTGATGTTCTCTGAAGCACCCCTTCTGTAAAAATAAATCTGTGAAATTTACTCAAAGAACTGGCAACTGTAGTTGTCAAACCCTTACCATTAAAAAATACATTATGCAAGGTTACAGTTATTCATTTATCATATTCATTATTTAATAAATATAAATTTTTTGTATTTAAAATGATATAAATTTCTGTAGTAGTACTAAAGACTGTATACTTCAGGCCTGTTCTGACCAAGAATATTAACTAATAACAATATCTATACTGTTTTAGCATCCACACCAGTGCACGATAACGTTGTTTATTATAAGCACAAGCTGCAGTTATGTTGTCCGCTGCTTTAAATGCTCGAGCAGAATGGATTGTTTTTGTCATTTATCAGCTAGAAAAAAACTAGAAAGTGTTTCAAAAGATATTGTGCCATTATCTTTACATCTGTGGTGTGGACTGTGCTAAAACTACATCTTGTTTGCTATTGTTATAGTAATCGTCATTGGTGTGAACAGGCCTTTATTCAAGATAAAAAATTTTAATAATCCAAAACGTATTAGGAAACTACGGAGCCCCTAAAGGGACATGGTGATGGAAAGAAAACATATGAGTTAGGAGTTAAAATTATATTTCAATGCTTTTCAATGCATTTATAATTGAGTATCATTTTTCCTCTTATTTCCTTTTTTTCATATTTGTCATGTCCCTTTAGGGGCTTCCTAGGACAACATTTTTGAAGTGTGTAACTTTTTTTTTATTACAACAGGCCTGTACACAATCAAAGTCAAATCTTTGCTTGATCACAATGTAGAAGAAGCACGGGTCGGTTTTCCTTTGATTGATCTAATGGAACTCTGGGAGAGAGGGAATCTGGTGATGTCATTTCAACAGCTTAACCATTTATGATGCTTTTACTGCATGCCTGAATGACAAAGGCATCACGTAACAGCTCATGCTGAAACACAGCCTTGCATGTGCCACCCCTTCTCAGATGCTGCTGTTTACCTTTCTTCCACTAATGTTTTTATGTAAAGCAGTTTATTTGTTGTTCGCTAAAGGTCTTACCTCAGTATGATGTCAGAATGAAGTACCTGCATCCAAAAACAGCCCGAATCACCAGAAACAGCAACCAGAACACCCCCACCCTCCAAAAAAAGAGAAAAAATCCTGTAGAAAAACAAGGGCAGCTCAGGATGACTGTTTGGCTCGGGTGCACTTGGCCCGAGGTAGAATTATTGTTAAATGGAGCAGTTGGCCGTGTATCAGGGCAGTTTGAAAGTGTCTCTGACAGTCTAATGCCATTGTTGGAGCAAAGACGAGGAGTCGTGTTGTCTCTGGCTTGGTGCAGGAGAGCCGAGAACAGGGCTTGGCATGTTTATTATAATACGTTTCAGTGCAGCCCAGTGGGACCAGGCCTTCCAAAGGATCCCCTGTATAGGACCCCTGCACAGTGGTGCATATATACCGCACACTTTACAGTACAGATGAGACGTACAAAATGACTGACTGGAAGACTATAGAAAGCGGAGTTATGATAATGACCATTATCTTGATAAGTTTGCATTTGTGTTGCACCATTTGGAGCCAGGATTGTCCTAAATGGTCAATAAATTGTCAAAGGATGAAAACTTAATTAGAACTTCGACTGTACTTTGTTTAAAGATCGCATTCTAAAATGGCTCTTTTTTTGATGAACCTTGACAAGCTTTCATGAAGCCAATATTTACAGAATTTGCTGCCAGTCGTATAGTATAGTGAACACAACCGTCAGACAACAGTAGATCCGTCAGTAGACTTATAGAGCAACTATTCTTTACACTTGTTTGAGGTTTTGTATGAAGGAGTGTTATCTAACAATAGATCCCTCAATTGCTAATGTCTTTGTCTTTTACATATCCTTTCATTACAACAGAATTATAGCTAGTCATAGAGTAGCAGCAGAAGTGATGCATGTTCTCCACACTAAAGGACACAGCTGCCTGGATGCAAATTTACAATTACTGCCAAAATGGCAAGATGTTGCACTGAGAAAACACCGGCATTAATATACAGCACTCCAGAGGATCGTTAACCGAGTTCAGGCTTTGCTATTTAATTAATGAGAGTAGAAGTGTTCTAAAATGCAATACTTGTGCAATCACCGTGGCATAATATTTATTCTATTCCATGTCAGTGGTGTTCTGTGTACACCTGACAGAACCTCTGAAGCTTTTCAAAAAATGAATTACAAAAAATGTCAGCATTTTCCTTTTATGTGTGTATGGAGGGAACAGTGGGCATTTGGAATTTTACATCGATTATTTTGTCACCCTCTCTTAAATTTGGCTTAAAATAAGTTCTACAATTAAAAAAATGTTTCCTAATTATTATTATTATTTTTTTTTTTGATTAATATTCATGAGCTGAGCCTTTACCATTTTGTGATGTCACAGTCAGAACACTGCCTGCACCACAACAGTGACGCCCATCCTTGCTAACATGGTGTTAGTGCAGAAGGTCCTTACTGTGTTCTATGAATATTAAAATTATAATTTATATGACTTCTGTACCTCTAAGCCTACCTGAGTATGGTGGACATGGCAGACCCTTTGAAGAGTCCCATGGCAGGCCCGGTGATGGATCGGCCGTATCAGGGCACATGCAGGGCCCAAAGGAACTGGGTTAGTGGCCTGCATAATGTCTGCTCTTCACAGAACCTCCAGCTGCATAATTGAGCTGTAATTAGGCCTGGCAAAACAGTGTAGAAATCTCAGAGTAGCTAAATGAAGATATGTTAAATGTAGCGATGTCTCTGAGCTGAAGTTTAGAAGCCAGTGAATAGGAAATTGATGAGAGGTAGAAAGTCACATTCACTTTAAAAGTATTAGTCAGACTGGTGATTGCAGGCATTGTGGCAAACAGCACATATTATTAATGAATGACTGGCGCCCTTTTGACCTCATATGTTCTATATAACTGACAGCTATTATTAAAAGTAGAGCAAAGATTTGGGTAAAGATTTGGATAAAGATTTGTCAAAACCAATTAAATCTCTAGTCCAAAGCATGTGTTTTATTACATTGTGTCCAAATATCCGGATTTTGACTCCTATCATCCCATGTTCAAAATCCTACTCATTCCCACAACTGCACCCGACAGAGGGGAGTCAAGTGGTTCCAGCACAGGCTTGTAAGCCGATTACATAGTGCCAAAATGGGGAAACAAGACACTAGTAGCCCATTACCTCAATCACGACAGAATTATGATATTTCCTTCAGTTCACTCCCTGCTGGGATTTGCCAGTTTCTCCACATTTGCTGTTTGGGTTTGTCAGTGTGGAAGGATGGAGGTGGTGGACCTTTAATCACTCGCAGTTTAAAGTCATCTATTATCCGTCTCAGGAAACGGTTTATGTTAATAGGACTATTGCCTGGTCTTTTCATAAAAGTCAATTACCTACCGTCGTTAAAACACATCAATTAAACTAATTTTACTATCATGGCAATGGTTCATAGTATCTTTGAAGTTAAAATATGTTGAACATAATCATTATAGTTTGAGTCTGTATTTATGAATTGGAATTGGATCTAAGATTTTATAGCCGTGTGTGTGTGTGTGTGTTTAAACAAATGCGTGTGTGTGTTTAAACAAATGCTAAATAATTTTTAAGGGTTTTCTTGTTGGAGTAATATTTTTACCTTTTATTTATTTGTTTGATTCGCATTTCTGTGCTCCTTACAACTAAGATATTGTAATACTAAACATTATTAAAGATTAAAAAGTAATAATTAAATGCTGTTGTTTTGATTGTTCTACTTTTTATTCATCAACCAATCCTGAAAAAGGTATTACAATTTCCACAAAAATATTAACAGCACAACTGTTTTCAACGTTGATAATAAATAGTAACTTTTTCTTGAGAAAATCAGTATATTAGAAGAATTTCTGAAGGATCACGTGACACTGAAAACTGGAGTAATGATGCTGAAAATTCAGTTTTGCCATCACAGGAATAAATGTTATTTTGTTAAAGCAGAAAATATGAATATGTGACTGTGTTGGCTATATTTTGGACCAAATACATATTAGGCTTCTTTTAAAATATTTAAAAATCTTACTGATCCCAAGCTTTTGTTGTAGTTGCATAATCGTAGTTGCATAATCCAGATATTTTCCATTTGATTTTCATTTGATCACCTGATGAAAGGTTTACATCATCTCTTGATGACAGCTTTAAAATAATAAGACCTTTATTCCAGAAATAAAGAACTCCTTTATTTATTTAAAAATAGGATTTAAAGATGTTTGAGATATTGGCTTGTCCTGTCAGACTGTGATTGTGTGATGTTGTTTTAAGAGAGAGAACTAGGGAGTAGAGGAAGTGATGTTTAAAAATGATCCGTTAGATCCGTCCATCAGCCATAATCTGGTAATCACATGAATGGTGGTTAATTTCCTGTGAGGGCTCGGGGCCGTACTGACTCACACCTGCAGGAGGGCCGCGAGTCAGTGATACGTCCACCAGCTACTCTCATCAATACATACATCAAATGTGCAAGTGACGTAAAATTTACATTAGCAAGTTCACATATGGGCGTAAGCTAAAACAAGACATTTAGAGAGAGAAAAACTATGTAACAGTTCATGTCAGAGCTAAAGTTCAGGTGGTTTATTTGTTTTAACAGTCATGTGACATATGGAAATGTTTTCTGGAGCATTTGAGAAGTTGGCTGTAAATTCGAAGTAAAAGGTGACTGAGAGAGCCACAGACTCACGGGAAGAAACTATCAAATATCTGGATTCATTGTTTTTTTGCAAATCCACCAAATTTTGACTCACCAAGAGACATAAAACTCCTTTGGTAGCTTGCTGTTTCCATGAATCGTTCACTTGTACTTGTCTTGGATTTCTTTTTTCCCTAAACAAAGAGTTGCTGTACAAGGTCTCTCAGCAGAGGCAAACGTTGGTTTATAACAATGTTTTTTGCAGTGAAATTAATATTGATATAGTTAGGAAGAATGACTGGTCTCACCTGGCCATTTATCCTTCATTGGGCCTATAGTTGCATTTTTTAAAAATAAAATCAAAGATATTCTTATGGCTTCAAAGATGAATTATTTGCAAAATCATCAGTCTTGCTATTTCTATTAGGAGTGTAGCCATATCCATGCTAGGTCATTTATGGCATTGTTACCATGCCATGGTTACTATCAGTACTGATTAGTTTGGCAAAGTTAAATCTTTCACTGTTATATGACGCTTTTCTTATAGAATCCTCTCTCCTCTTTAGTTTTTCAAGACTACCTGAAGAATGATAGACTGGAGGGCCGTCCCATGTCGGATTACGTCATCTCTGCCATTACTAACAGTGATGAGTCTAATGTGGAACTGCTTGTCTCAAAGTGATATTTGATTACAGTGTAGCTTTACCTTCCTGGCTCGGTCCTTAAAGCTCAAGACCCAGCTAAGGGACAGAGCATGTGTATATGGAAGATTTGGGAGCTGTGCAGAGAGAGGAGAACACATGTTAACCATTAATTTCTGTATTACCAGTTTTCACCCTGTCAGGACGTGCAGCTACATGGTGAGAGCTGTTCAGTGTACGAGGTAATGCAGGCTGAGTTAAACTAAGCAGGACTGAGGAAACCAGCACCAGAAAGCGAATCAGAGAGAGGGAATGCTGTACAGAGGAACATATATGCTAACATGCAGATTTGTAGTCTTTTTCATAAGACATTTGTACATGGATTTGTTTGAGGACTTATACTTGAAGTTTACAGCAAGAATGAAACCAGTTCAAAGCTGTTGACTGTTTAACAACAAAAGCCAGAGATGTATGGACCTTATTTTAAAGGGTAGTTTGCACAAAAAAAGAAACTGTTCATTGTTTCCTCATCCTCATGTTGTTACAAACTTGTGTGAACTTCTTTCTTCTGTGGAACACAAAAGGATACATTTTTGAAGAATTGCACCAGTCACTCTTCCATGCAATTACTCTAATATTACGCACCATAAAATTGATCCATATGACTTTCACGGTTTCCCAAGTCTTCTTAAGTTATGCGATAGCTTTGTGATAAGAACAATTTAAGTCATTATTAATAATCTCCTCCTCCAGTGAGCTGTTAACATCTGCAACCTGATCATTGAGTCAGTGAGTTGAATTTGAGAAACGGATCGGTAGGATTCATGAACAAATCATTTTGTGAACAAGATCAACTGATTCGGTAACACTTTAGAGTATTGGTCCATTGTTAACAAGTAACTATGCAGGAAGTAATAGGTAGTACTACATTAACACTTAACTTAATACTATTAACTAATAGAGAAGCAAGATTAAGCAGTAAGCAGTAAAATTTTAGGACAAAGGTAGTTCCTTATTAGATAAGTGATAATTATTAAATAAAAAATCTACTCATTGAGAATTACTTGTGAGCTATGACCAATTAATTAAGATTAATTACTAATCACAACAGTAACGTCTTAAAAGTGAACAAATGGGTTTTTTGTGGAAACTAATTTATGAATATGATAATCCCCCAAGTAGGCTACAGGTTGAAATTGTGACTACTACTCTTACCAAAGGATGCATGTTCTCTGTTTATTTCAAACAAAAACAGAGAATAATAATAAAAAATAATTAAAAAATATGAATAATCAGGAAGTGATTGAATTTAACAATTAATGAGCAATTAATAATTATCAGAATTATGAGAATTTAACAATTATGAGCTCTAGTTTGTGTCAGTATGCCTCAGACTCCAAAAGACCTACCTTTAGTGACAGTAGGCTGGGGAGGACTTAGTGCTTCTAAGGAACTACTAGTGATCTGAACCATTATTTTAAAGTGAAAAACACGTTAACCCCTCAGTAATTACTCGCACTTAAATTAATATGTTTTATATCTGACACATGATGTACAGTCATACATTTGTGTGAGGCACTAGTGATATTTTACCAGTAGGTGATTTTGAGTGGGATACATATTGAACTGACATAAAACAGAGTTCATAATTGTGAACTAATTCAATCATGAGCTTGTCAGCATCACTTCCTAATTATTAACATTTTTAAGTGAATTATCGTTTTTATTATTATTCTCTGTTTTTGTTTGAAATAAACAGAACATGCATCTTTTGGTAAGAGTAGTAGTCACAATTTTAAAATATAGTTGAGTTATTTGGGGGATATCATATTCATAAATTAGTTTCCACAAAAAACCCATTTGTTCACTTTTAAGACGTTACTGTTGTGATTAGTAATTAATTGGTTATTCTTTATTAATTGGTCATAGCTCGCAAGTAGTTCTCAATGTGGAGATTTTTATTTAATAATTATCACATCTAATAAGTCACCTTTATTTATATAGCGCTTTTAACAATACAGATTGTGTCAAAGCAACTTTACAATATCAAAATAGGAAAATAGTGTCAATCATGTAAAATGACAAGATTAAACACTCAATTTTCAGTTAAAGGCATTTCATTATTGAATTCAGTGATGTCATCGTCCAGCTCAGTTCAGTTTAAATAGTGTCTGTGCAATCAGGTCAACGATATCGCTGGAAATGAAGTGTCCCCAACTAAGCAAGCCATAGGCGACAGCGGCAAGGAACCAAAACTCCATCGGTGACACAATGGCAAAAAAAAAACCTTGGGAGAAACCAGGCTCAGTCGGGGGGGCCAGTTCTCCTCTGGCCAAACGAACCAGCAGTTTGTGCTGAGGACTCATCTGGTTCCCGAGGTCTACCTTTGGAACTACCTTTGTCCTAAAATTGTTACTACCTACTGCTTAGTTAATCTTGCTTCTCTATTAGTTAATAGTATCAAGTTAAGTGTTAATGTAGTACTACCTATTACAACGGACCAATATTCTAAAGTGTTACCACTGATTCGTTGAAAAGGTCTGACCCCAAAGAATCATTACTTCTGTCAAAAACTCCCATGAAAACACCAGGCGAATGTCAGAATTGTAAGTGAAATAAAGTCTTTCAAATTTTAGTCTGTTCCTCACTCAAAGCTATCGTATGCCTTCAGAAGACGCCAAAAGGATCATTTTTATAGTGCTTTTGCATTCTTTGTGAAGTAAAAGATCAAGTTTCCATCCACTGTAATAATTTAATGTCTTTTGTGTTCCGTAAAAAGGTCAGGTTTAAAAGTAATTTGGAGTAAATATTAACACTGTTTTCTATGCGAACTAATCCTTTAACCTTCACCCAATATAGCCTAAGTCCAACAGTCTGCCAACTTTTTACTACTTTTCTTTATCTTTAGGTGCAAATTTTTTTTTTTAATGGTCATATAAACCACATCTTCTCGTAAAACACCCTCTCGTTCTCATGTTCTCTCTTTGATGGAATTCTCAGTAATAGTGCCACTTTTCTGCAACCCACTTCACAATGCATGTGATACATACTTCTGGCTTTCTCATTACAGTGGTGTCACCCTCTCACTGGCTCATGAATTCCTCTACACTATTTTTATGACACTCCTCCCAGCAGCCTTCAAAATGTATGTGTAGGGTCTACCTCTTGATCTGTTTGGGATAGTCCAGTCAAAAAACATTCTTCAAAATATCTTCTGAATGTTCAGAAATCCATACAAAATTGAAACAACAATGATGAGTAAAAGGTGACAGAATTCCCATTGTTGGGTGGGCTGTGAGATCCTTTTTGAGAGCGAGCGCATTCTCAGATGGAGGCATCTACATGTTATTTAACTTTGTGTAAAATATATAGGTATGACACAAAAATCCTTTTAAAAATCTGAACTGTTTAGGTTTAAACAGAGGTGCAAGTTGGTGCTTTTCATCTTTTTGAAGATTTCTTCATATCCAGCCTGTAATCTGCAGTGACACAGCCTTGATGCCCATTTACTGTAAATCAACACCAAAGCGAAGTCATAAAACTTCCAACATCTTTTCATCTACCAGGCTGGTGGAGGCATTACCAGTTCATTTGCTCTCTCTTTCTTTCTTTCTTTCTCTCTCTCTCTCTCTTTCCCTGACTCTAGTTTCAACTCGCACAGTAGTAGCTACCACAGAGGGACCGGTTGGGTCCAAATGAGCTTTGAGCACTGAGAGGATGTCAGCCTGCCATGGCGTCCCATTCCCAGCCAAACCTCCTCTCCGCTCTCCCTTCAGCGCCCGTGGCCTTGCTGCGTTTCAGTAATGGAAAACGGACCGTCCTCAGATTTTGATGGTTGATTGCAACCATATGGGGAATGTATTAATTTTTTTTCCCTTTTAGTCCATTTTTAATAGCCATCTCATATTGCTCGTTCAGCTGACTGGTGTTTGTTTATTAAGAAATTAGCTTTCTGAAGGTTGAAGGATGGTTAATTGGGGCTGATAAGCAGCCAAACCTCTGGGAATGAGCCACTGTCATGTTTCTCAGGTGAAGCTGCAATGGCATGAACAGAATTTCACCAGAACAGCCAAACTCAGAGCAGAGAACTTCTGGGCTTTGCCTTGGAGATACTAACAGCAGCCAATGAAGGCACAGCGACGGGGTGAGAGTGTTTACAGCAGGATCCGAGCGGTGTTTGCCAAAGTAAATTTAGTGGTGCGCTTGCGGGCCATGCAGCTCTGGGGTTTCTCACCCTTATGGGGCATTTGAGGGTCATTATACAATTACATCTTTCAAATATAAGCAAAGTCATAAAACACGACAACAGCTGCTTGTGACATTAAACCTGCACTGGAAGACCTAATGATTTGCTGTAACATAGTCATATTTCTGATGCTTTACTTTTAGGACACTAAAATAATATTGATTGATGGTGATAGGACTCTGGAAAATGTCATCTTTAGCCTTTTTCCCTTCAGTGAGGAAAAAGTGCATTTGGGCTGCTCAGTGCACCAGGGAAGTGGTCTGGAACTTGTTTTTTCACCTGTAGTTTGTATATGGGGTCCTTTGAGACCCTGGTATCCTGAATTAATGCTATAAACAGACTTGAGCATCATTCTGAGATGACTGAGCTTATGAAACCACTCAGAAACAAACATTATGACAGCTTTTGCACTGCTGGACCTTTCTGCAAATACTATCTTACTCATTTTGCAAATCACAAGACTGTGTTTGGAACAGACACATTAAATGTGGTTAAAAATAGCTAGGTTTCTGATTCTATTATATTGCAAATGTTTGACTTGACATGTTTTAGCAAGCTTTTTAAATTAACGGTTCATGTATGAATGTTTTTCATTTTATTGTTGCATTTGGACATGTTGAGTCCAGACTGCTGAACTGCACCATTAGACCTTTTTCTGTTGACAATGACCTGCCTTTGTTTTATTCAAAATCCAACTCGACTGTAGCAAAACGTTTATAGTCTTAATCGTTCAGCTTCACACTGGGGATACAAATTGCGCTTTTGGCTGCATTTCCCATCCAATCCTGAAACATTGCTCCAAATTATTCACATCCACCGATTTTTCACCTCACCCCTACGCCCACATTGGCTTATTTTAGTCTCTGCTTCCCAAGCGTTTTATCATCAGGGAGTCACCCTGACATCTCTCTTACCTCAGCCCTTTTGTGCTTGTGGCCTTCTGAGGTTCCAGCCTGCATCTCTGACACGTTCTCCTTTAGTGAATCCCAGAGATTTAGCCAGAGGGTCCATTACGAGCCGCTTCGGTACTGAGTCTCCAGCCCACTTCTCAGGGGAAGTGCTGGTCAATCCTGTGTTAGGGTAATGTACATTACAAGTGGTGCAGTCATAAAGCTTCAAAAGCACACCAGTTAGAGCATGAATATGAGGCTTCAGGGACCAGAGTTGGAACTGAATCTGATTTACCTGCATTATTCGTAGTCTGGAGCAGGAAACTGCTGTATGGGTTAAGAGTAGAGAGTTCATAACTGTGGCCTCCAGCGCTGTAACTTTTGGACTCTGTCCTGTTGGACTCTTTTAGATGTTAGCTTCTCTTCTGATCAGCTCATGCAGGCTTCAGAAACATGAAGTGAATTTCTGTAGATAGACTCATTCTCTGCTGAAACGTTTATTCATTTAGAATAGCTATTGGTTGCAAATTGGTTTATTTTCTTCGAATTAAGCGTTAGAATTTCATTTCATGAGTGTAAATTCGGGGTGTACTGACCACACAGGAAGTTAAATTTACTGAATTGCTGTTCAACTGGTAATGGTATTGTGGGAGATCAAGTGTTCCTCCACTCTTGTCAATAAATTAGTTAAATATGAATATGAATGTTGTGATTTGAGTAAATGAAGTTTCCATTGGTAACTTTTCAAAAAATTCTCAAGGCTTTCTCAAACTGTCATTCAGAATTTCTCTTTCTGTAAATGTTAATTCTACATTCTTAAAGGGGTCATTGGATGCAAAATTAACTTTTACATGGTGTTTAAACATAAATGTGTGTTGGCAGTGTGTACACATCCACCCTATAATGATAAAAATCCACCCAGTGTTTTTTTTTTTAAAATCCCTAATAATAATCACTTTCTCGGATCTGGCTGTTCTGAGATTCTTGGCAGAGTGATGTAGTTCTGCACAGGCCCCTCCCATGACTATTGACGAACACAGGCTTTTTAACGTAGACCCGCCTGAGTGAGCTGTCAAAAGTCCGCCATTGTTTTGACACCGGAACAGGGGTGGACAAGATTGTCTTCTAAGCGATATGAACTTAGCAGTCATCATTTACTCCTGACATCCGAGATGCTGAAGACGCAGTGGATTACTTTTGTTTTTGAAGGGAATGCGCCCCCGATCTACCTAAATGCATCTATGTTCACGTGAATCATTTGTGATCCAGCTTCACTTACAGAAGAAGTGAGTGTAAGGTTGTTTTTTTTAATGAATCTTTGCAAATCGTCTTCCCTAATAATGTGCTAGTTAGTAAGTTCCGCGGCTAAAGTTTACAGTCTCTCAGAGAACTACTCGTCACCCCATGGAAGAAAGGGGTGGTGTGAACAGAGCTCATTATCATTTAAAGGGATGTGCACCGAAACGGGTCGCTGTGAACAGAGCAGTTTTTGACATGGTAAAAAGGGTGTTGCTTTACACTACCATTGAGAAATTTTAACCAAAGTCAGTTAAGACTATTCATTAAGACCCCAAAGAATCATATCAACTTGTGGAAAATGGGCATCCGATGACCCCTTTAAATTCAAATTCACTTCCACATCCTGTTTGCTACCTCAATTAAAAAGCATTCTCAGCTCACTCCTGAATGGCACACAACCTTGATTGCATTGTTGCTTGGCAAATGTAAACAACCTTATTACACCCTGCTCTCACAGGATGCGTGTGTCATGGCACAACGTGCCAAAAGTAAATCGCTCTCATTATAATCAACGAAACTGTCAACACTAGAAGCACCCATCTGTGACACAGTTTGAGTAGGACATAGATTTCTGCATGACGTCGGTTTTTTTTAACTTGTGCTGTGGATATAGTATAAATAATAGAACAGAACATTCAATTGTTAACACTTTTTTCATTGCATGGTGTGTAGAGTATTTAAAATGAAAGCTCAATTTAAAAAAAAATATATATATAATGAGCGAATCATAAGACAGCAATGATGTGCTCGATTGGAACTGAAAAAAAGAGCGTTTTCAATGCCTCATTATATCTTCAACCTCATTCATAGTCCAAACACCTAGACAGGTCCCAGATGACAGCGGTTTTCCTATTCAACTGTAGGGCGATTCACAAACTCTGCCTATCATTTATTAGTGTCTCTGAGAAGCTTGCTAATCCTAATGGAATTAAACAAATGCACTTTTAATGAAACTTCTCATTCTGACTTCCTGCCTGGGTGTAATTTCTCTTAGTCCGACCATCATCCTCCCCTATCATTTTTAATGTTGTCTCCTTGGAAACTATCTTCTGAACAGAAGTTCTTGCATCCTCTTCCCTCCTGCTGTATCTTGGCTCTGGTTCATGCTGATGGGAGGATGTGAGTGTCTTATTACTGAAGACTCTGACCTATGACTGCATCCATTCAGAGCCCATCCCTGCAACGTTTTTGCTCTCATTAATCTCTGCTGTTTTTCCTCACTCTTCTCTTTTTCTTTCTCTTTTCTGCTACATTAAGTGCTGCTCTATAAGGTGTATTTGGGACTGTGGCCGTAGGTTGGTTGGTGCCAGGAATAAGGGAATGAAAGTATTGTCTGATTTCTCTGCTGTAGCCCACACCATTGACAGCATTAATGAAGCATTTATGAGCTTTGAAAGAGGAAGAGCATAACTCCTCTCCTTAGGGACTGTGTAAACAGTATGTTTTCTGACTACCCCATACCTGCCCGTTAATGCATTTAACAGGGAGTCACAGCATAGAATGGAAGATTTTCATAGTAAATTGACTGGGAATTGAGTACCCATCACTAAATATGTCATGGCATTATGTAATTATTTTTGGTATCAGTTTTATTGTCTGTCATGACTGCCATTGATTGATTTTATCAATTCATCCACCTATCCATCCATTTTTCTTTTGTCCTCAGTATATTGCTATGTAGACAACTGATTTAAAGTTTGGGAGCGGTAAAATTTGTTTCTGGAAGAAGACACTTATGCTCATCAAGGCTGCTTATATTTGATCAAAAATACAGAAAAAGCAGTAATATCCTCCTGAAATATTATTGCAATTTAAAATAACTGATTTTGCTTTAATAGATTATAAAATGTAATTTATTCCTGTGATAGAAAAGCTACATTTACAGCAGCCATCACTTTCAGAAATCTGCTTATTTGATGCTCAAGACACATTTCTTATTTTCAATGTTGAAAACAGCTGTGCTACATAATCATTTTGTGCAATCCGTGATGCATTTTTTTTCAGGATTCTTTGAACTATTTACAATGGAAATCTTTTGTAACATTATAAATGTCTTTACTGTCACTTTTGACATTTCTTCTGTCACAATTGAATGCATCTTTGCTGAATCCAAATAAACAAAAATAAATGTGCTCTTGATGGTTTTTAACATTTAATGCTTTAATATTTAAGGTTAATTATGCCGCCTCAAAAGACCAAAAAAAAAAATTTAATTACTTTTGCATGAAATTTAGATTATCTAATTTTATTGAAATTATCTCATTTCTTGCTAATGTTTATTTCCTAAATATTATATATATTTCATAAAAGTATGAAAATAATTGTTCATGGAACCGCTATGAAACCAGAACCATTATATGGCACAGGAAGTGTTAAATTCTTCCCCGAGATTCACATACCAAATATTGTGTAAAGTATTTTTATTTTTGTTGCACTAATAGAGTCGAGTCGACTCTCTGTCCATCTCTGAGCACAAACTAAAAGTTTTCACCTCTTACCTTTCCTAGGTTGATCTCAATTCACTAGAACCTCTAATTAGCAAGTATGCATGCATTATAATGACATGTCCATCCCAGAAAACTCTTAGGAATTTGTTTGGTGTCAGATCTGGCCTGCAGAAGTCTTGCTGATCTGTCAAATGCTGATGAGCTGCCAGAGATGAGTCGTTTTAAGTCCTTTCCTTCATCTGCAGAGCTTTTAGTCCTGTAAGCAGTTGGGGACAAAACTCTTCTGGGCCTTCTGGAGACCTCCAAACACTCACTCTCTCCTTTCTATGCTGACCTGAAAATGAGGTCAAGCCTGCTGTCAAACAGATAAAAAGCATGATCTTCCCCAGGAGGAGAAACAATGTGAACTGCATCCGCAGCCCTCCCTGCTCACATCCTTCGTGGAGGTGCTCATAATAGTGCCTGGCTCTGGACAGCCAAAGTAGAGGAGAGGGAAAATATCTCTCTGCTCTGGAAAAAATCTCCATGGTCTCTCCTCCACTCACCAGGCTCCTTCCTGGTCAGACCTGATTCCACAGATATCAATACCACAGGATGAGGTTACTCCATCCCTTCTGCCTGTCCACTTGCCCTCGGTACGGCCCAGCACTTCTCTCTCCCCTCAGTGAGTCACCTGCTCAAAATGAACATACAGAGCAAAGATGACTTCCTCCTCTCCACACTCATCCATACTCTCTGCTTTATCTCTCGCTCTGTTTGTACATCTCTCATCCTCCTCTCCATTTCTCAATCACCTCCTCCTTTCTTCATAGTGTTTTTAGCAATGTGTTTTTACAACAACCACAAAAAATTGTTTTTTAGTCATGATTTTTGAGTTGATTTATTATTACTTATTAGTATCAATTAATTGGACAAATAGTGTTCCAAAAGTATATATGTGTGTGTGTATGTGTGTGTGTATGTGTATATGTATGTATATGTATGTGTGTGTATATATATAGATAGATAGATAGATGAAGACGACTTGCTGAAGTTCAAACAGAGCATCAGAATGGGGAAGAAAGAGGATTTAAGTGACTTTGAACGTGGAAAGGTTGTTGGTGCCAGACTGGCTGGTCTGAGTATTTCAAAAACTGCTGATCTACTGGGATTTTCACGCACAACCATCTCTAGGGTTTACAGAGAATGGTCCGAAAAGAGAATATATCCAGTGAGCGGCAGTTGTGTGGACGAAAATGCCTTGTTGATGTCAGAGGAGAATGGGTAGACTGGTTAGAGATGATAGAAAGGCAACAGTAACTCAAATAACCACTCGTTACAACCAAGGTATGCAGAATACCATCTCTGAACGCACAACACGTCGAACCCTGAAGCAGATGGGCTACAGCAGCAGAAGACCACATCGGGTGCTGCTCCTGTCAGCTAAGAACAGGAAACGGAGGCTACAATTCGCACAGCCTCACCAAAATTGGACCGTAGAAGATTGGAAAAACGTTGCCTGGTCCGATGAGTCTCGATTTCTGCTGCGACATTCAGATGGTAGGGTCAGAATTTGTCATAAAGAACATGAAAGCATGGATCCATCCTGCCTTGTCTCAACGGTTCAGGCTGCTGGTGGTGTAATGGTGTGGGGGATATTTTCTTGGCACACTTTGGGCCGCTTAGTACCAATTGAGCATCGTTTAAATGCCACAGCCTACCTGAGTATTGTTGCTGACCATGTCCATCCCTTTATGACTACAGTGTACCCATCTTCTGATGGCTACTTCCAGCAGGATAATGCACCATGTCACAAAGCTCAAATCATCTCAGACTGATTTCTTGAACATGACAATGAGTTCACTTTACTCAAATGGCCTCCACAGTCACCAGATCTCAATCCAATAGAGCACCTTTGGGATGTGATGGAACAGTAGATTCGCATCATGGATGTGCAGCCGACAAATCTGCAGCAACTGCGTGATTGCTATCATGTCAATGTGGACCAAAATCTCTGAGGAATGTTTCCAGCACCTTGTTGAATCTACGCCACGAAGAATTAAGGCAGTTCTGAAGGCAAAAGGGGGTCCAACCCGGTACTAGCAAGGTGTACCAACGTGTACCAAGGTGTAATAACGTGGCCAGTGAGTGTATAATATAATACATATATATATATATATATATATATATATATATATATATATATATATATATATATATATATATTTATTTATTTATTTATTTATTTATATATTTATTTATTATGTAACCAAGACTTTAGTCTCGAGTCTCACACTTTTTCCGATACAAATATCTAAACATTTACATATACATTTATTTGAAGCAAAATTACTTAAGATAATAGGTCTTGTTTTCTGAAAAATTTATAGACTTTAAGCAAAACAAAACAAAGTAAAATATTGCCAATGGTGTAAGACGAGGGGAAGTAGGAAACCAAGTTTATTTTTCTATTTAAAAGAACTGTTTTCTGTTTTAAAATATTTGTAAATGAAATGTATTGTTGTGATGGCAAATTCTTTGAATAGAAAGTTCAGAAGAACAGCATTTATTTGTAATATATATTTTTTATAATATTATAAATGTATTTTGCGGTCTCTTTCGATTAATTATCAATTTAACGCGTTAGGGTTAAAATTATTAATTTCTAATTTCTTTACAATAAATAAGTAAATGACCCCAAATTTTATATATGTGTGTGTGTGTGTGTGTGTGTGTATATATATATATATATATATATATATATATATATATATATATATATATATATATATATATATATATATATATATATATATATATATATATATATATATATATATATATATATATATATATATATATATATATATATATATATTGAGAAAATAAATTGTAATTCATTTTAATGTTGATTCTGTTGTAGAAACAATTTAATTTTATTGTTAATTCTGTTGAAACATTTTTTTTTACATGTGATTTATATTTTATGTACTCATGATATGATATATTGAAGCAATAGAAGAGCATCCAAAGCTAGCACAGCTACTCTGCAGGCTACTCCATAATCCCGTAAACCATTTCTGATGAACTCTGCCATCCAACACCAACAATTACCTCAAAGGTGGATGTTTGTCCTGGTGGTTTGTCAGTGTTTTAACTTATTCTCCCATACGGTCATGGAAATCTCCTACAACCCAGTGCAGAAATGTGACATAAATCTGTGTTCAGAATGAACGAAAGCCACAGAGTGAGTATGTGAAGCCAATTAACTGCTGTGTAGGGGCCTTTTTTCCCCTGCAGAGCAGTGAAGGAGAGCTGGTTTGAGATGCATGTGGGGGTGAGGGTCGCCATTGGAGAAGTGACCAGAAGTGACTAAACTGTGAAGAGGTTTTGGTTATTTAAAGGGCACACTTGCGGATTAAAAGCACATTTGAAAATGTTCAAAATGAGGCTTTTAAATCTGAAGGACCTCATCGTGATTACAACCTGGAAAGTAGTTCCTGTCAGTGGTACAGCAACAATGAACACCACCAATCAATGGCACTGCTATTATAGATCCTTCTGAAGTGGCTTATTCCATGTGTTCTCATGTACAAAGTTCCCTTGTGTAGTTTGACGCCAAGTGACACAAATACAGGCGACGTTCAGCGCTATGGATTGATTTTATCGGGTTACAAGAAAAGGTAGGATATGGATTTAATTGCGAACTGTTAGGCTACTGATTTTATGAATGATCAGGCTACATGCAACAGCATTCAAGTACACACGCATCCAACTAGAAGTGACAGCCTAGTGAATGATCTGCATTACAAAAAGGGAAAAAGAATCTTTAAAGGTTATTCACGATTATGTATTGCTGCCAAGGTCTTTACAGCACTTGTTATATGGAGCTGTTTGGTAGATCGCGATCTAATTCATTTGTCTACACCGAAATTAAAATGCGGCAGACTTTAATGGTCATTAAAACAAAGGCAGAACACTGTATAACTCCAAGCCGGCACCGTAACTTCATTTTGACGCGCGGCTAAACAAAGGCAGAACGCCGTAACTCATTTTGAGCATTCCAAACAAAGCGAAAGAGCCGTTACTGGTGTTATACGGTGTTCTGCCTTGGTTTCTCCGGGGCTTTTCGAAGTTATGGTTGAGACGACCCATTATTTTCTCGGAAAAACAACTACATTTACTCAAGATACTTATGTACATGATAAAGGATATCTTGAATGTTCCAAAAATATCAATAACTCAATTTGGACAAAAATCGAAGTTACGGTCTTTTTCACGGCAGTATACTGATAGTTTACTAATTAGTATTTTTTTTAAAAGTAGCATTTTTAGTACACTTTGAAGTATAGTCTCAGTAAACTACTAGTTTAGTAGTTTTAAACTGCAAGTATACTCGTAAGTTTTCTTTAAGTGAACTTTGCATCATACTTTAAGTATACTACTATGTCCCTATTTAGGTATTAATTTGTATACATTTTGTTATATGAATATCTGAACATACAAAACATGCAAAGAAAGAACAGGATATCTGCTTGTAAACAAAAACATTTTATTCTAGCTTCATTCATTCATTTTTTTAAACATTTGAATGTGGGTAAGTTTCATAAGAAATAAAGAAATAAACAACATTTTGAACAAAAAGCTGAAAAAAGACACTGAATTAGATTCAGAATGATAATCAAAACGTAGATGAAGTCGATCAGCACCCCAAAGCTTGGCAGTCATTATTACTTCTTCATTGGTCGACATTTTATTCTATAGCGTTACACAGTTTTGATGCTGTTTGATGTAAGATGTTGTTTCTTTTTCTTCTTCACTTGTGTTTTTTGGAAATTCTGTACAAAAGATGTGTACTATCGCCCCCTACCATATAACAATGAAAACACCGATTCTAGGAGCACAAGTATAGCTCAAATATATTTAGACTTTTTCTAAGTATAAGTCAAGTATACTTAAATGTCATTTTAAGTATATTTTTGAGAAGTACATAAAGCCCGTTTCTGAGAAGTACATAAAAAGTAAACTAAAAGTATACTTTCTTGTTTTTTAAGTTTAAAAGAAGTATACTTTGGGGAAGTCGTGGCCTAATGGTTAGAGAGTTGGACTCGTGATCCAAAGGTTGCGGGTTCGAGTCACCGGCCGGCAGGAATTGTAGGTGGGGGGAGTGAATGTACAGTGCTCTCTCCACCCTCAATACCACGACTGAGGTGCCCTTGAGCAAGGCACCGAACCCCCAACTGCTCCCCGGGCGCCGCAGCATAAAATGGCTGCCCACTGCTCCGGGTGTATGTTCACGGTGTGTGTGTGTTCACTGCTGTGTGTGTGTGTTCACTGCTGTGTGTGTGCACGTTGGATGGGTTAAATGCAGAGCACGAATTCCGAGTATGGGTCACCATACTTGGCTGAATGTCACTTCACTTCACTACTAATAGCACACTTGAATAAACTTCTTTTTCCTTTTTCGCAGTGAAGTCTGTCTCGTTTTGATTTGCAGAATTAAAGTCATATGGTTTTGGAACATTTTTGGGTGAACTATCCCTTTAAGAGAACACAGCAGAATTAATCTCATAATATCTAGAAACTGTAGAATAAACCATGCCATCTAGAATCTCAGAATGTTTGGAATGTTTTTTGACTAGTCGCGTCAGCTGCAATATTTCATAAATGTAATTGTTTTTTCTCCGAAACCTCCTAGTATCGCAGCAATAAATAAATGTCTGCTACTGATAACTTTTATGTCATGTAAATGATGCGGTCATTGAGTAAGTCTGCCATGGTACACAATGACTTGCCAAAGAGCACATTTACTATGTCTCTGTTAATGAGACAGCTGTTTGTTATTTAAGTAAATATGGCAATTACCAGCTGCTCAAAAGACTCGCTGCAAGCGTTAGAACCATGTTGCCACGTTTTTGAATTCCTGAAACAAACCATGTTCTGAATCTTTCCTTTTTCAGTTCTTAAATGTAAGGCAGTTTCTCTCTTTCTCTTTCTCGGGCAGATGTTATAATCAGTGCATGCATTGCTGTCCTTTAACAATGCAAACGTGTCCAGTTAATGACCTCATAGTTTTTAAACAAAAGAGAGGGAGTACGCGGGAGTAGGAGAGAGAGGGAGAGCGGAGCCCACGGGGGAGCTTGCAGGTGCGTTGGGATGGCTCCAAAACCATTGCGGGTACATTTCTAGGCTGCTGCTTCACCACTGAACGGCGTCCAACCTTGCAGTAAAAAACAGCTTTGTGATCAGGGACTATTTAAGAGCAGGTCCCCTCCTCCCCACCACCACAGCTCTGCCAACTGGCCACGGGAAAAACACGTGGGGCGTCTCCTCACAGCCGAATAGCCAGTTTTGCTGAAGTCAAACAGAACTGAATTACAGCAATGGGACATTTTACACAGTGTGCAAAATAAAACTGTGACTGAGAGCCCTCAAGCTCAGGGCTCAGTGTAAATGTTCATGTCCATCTCTCCTGTTTACATGAAATGCTGTCAGAATAGCTAGGTATGGGAAGGTGACAGTGACAATTGATGGCAAATATATATTTCTAGGGGTATAAGTTATTAACTGGATGGGTTGGATGTTTTGGTTAAATCTATTTCTGTCATGACAACTCTCGGAGGGACTGGCATGGTAATGTACATGAGTCATGACAATGTTAATTTATTTGATCTTAGCGGAATAGATCTGCCGTGCTGCTGCTGCTGCTGCGGCAGAGCAAGTACCGAGACTTGCTACTGCCAATACATCCTCAAAATACTGCTGTGAGCATGTAGGAAATACTGCTGCTGCACATATAACACATTTGAATAACCCCATATAGCATACATGAATCACCTCATAGCAGATCTATACAGGTGGAGCTGGGGAAGGTGTATGTATGACATGTATGATATTTTTATATTTATATAGCCTGCACAATAATATTCTTTTACACTGTAATCCTTTATTTTTTTATATTTGGCATGTTTGTGTGCTGCTGTGCATCCCTGTGTGTAGTAAGCAAAGTGAACGTGCGTTGTGGACCTGCCCAGAGGTGCATTTTTTACTAATGTGCTCTTTAAATAACAAAAAATATATATATTGCGCCATTGACTTTAAACCAGGTTTGAGTTGATATATATATATATATATATATATATATATATATATATATATATATATATATATAAATATATATATATATATATATATATCTCAAAATAGCAACGTGCCAATAATGCGCCTGACCACACCTCTTTTTGAACCTGCCCGCCCATGGGCACACAAATGGGCGCAAATGCATTTGCTATAAACAACGCGGTGCAGGATCGGAAAATGAGAACTGCGTCGGGCTGAAACTAGCAAAAACACTTGCGCTGCGCCTTGCGCCGGGTGTATGATAGGGCCCTTAGTTTCATGCCAGACCTCTGTATTTAAGTGTTTGGACAGTTTTACAAGGAATTTTGCTGAAATTATCCAAAACGATGTGTAAATGTTGTTGCAGGATTTCCGGATTGTGACTGATTATACCATGGGAGATTACAATTGAGATTTATTATTTATATAATTATTATAGTATTATTTAAATAATAAATACAATTAAATATTATAGTATTATATAAATTATAAATAAAATTAATAATACAAATTTAAAAGTAAATAAAAATTATAAAATGTTTCTTTTCTACATGCTAAAATATCTCTTGAATTTTTAATTATTATTTTATATATTACATTTTTGTATTTATTTGCATTTTAAATGATTAAATCAGGAGTTCACAGACCCTAATCAGTATTTTATAGTATGGCTATCATAATATAACAGGCTAAATTGCTTTCGTTAATCACTGTAAGCATTTGCATCTTTTCTGAAACAAACCTCTTTATGATGTATATTCGCCCACTGTTATTTAATACCTTTCATGTTTGCCAGAAGCATAGAAAGTGTTAGTGGGAAAGTTTGACCAAATTAGCAAAAGTAAGTTAGTGGGTGTGGTTTAGCTCTGGGTCAGTTGTTGGGCGAGGAGTCTGATGGTTTGTGGGAAGACTGTCCTTTGAAATATGTCCTGATGCATTTATGTTGCCAGTGCTGCAGATTCAGATTTGAATCATTAGTGGTCAGTGGCTGAATTTAGTCAGTTTCTTTTTTCAATATGAAATGCAGATGTTACACTGCAGCAGACAAATGAGTCTCTTATTTGGAGGAATACACTGCTGGCCTGTATAGTTTTTTTTTTTTTTTTTTTAAATCACTCTCTTTCATACAGTATATACAAGAATACATTTTCACTATCAGAAGCAGACAATCAGTCTGGCTCTCACCTTGGCTTTCTCCAAACTTTTGACAGATTTTATACCACAAGGGTGTGTAAATCTCTCTCTTGTAATGACTTTCTCTGTCTTTGCCCTGTTGGAGGCGGTTTATGCTTAGTCTCAGTGATGGTTATTGCTGGCAGAGTGAAGTGTATCTGATAAGGGCCTGTCGTAATGAAATATCCTCAGATTCTCAGGTGCTCAGTTGTTCTGGGTGGTTCAGTTTCAGAACCCGGTTTGTTGGCTCGGTCTTAAATTCAATTTTTGATCTGAAGCCAAATACATTGACCATTTACTTGTATTTCTGAAACATTTCTGAGGGTCAGTGAACATGACTCTAAATGATAAAATAGCAGATTGGGGGGTGGGGGGGGCATTTCTTGTTCCATTACTAAAGGTTGATCCCATTGCTTATGTTGAGGCCTCTTGTTGTTATATTCCAGGCTGACGTTGCTGTAAATTTTGGTCTTTATTGGGGTCTCTAAAGTGCCTTTCCATCAGACGTGGTATTTAGACACAGTTGTAACTGGCTAATGACAAAATAATACTAACCGTGGGGGCCGATTTCCATCCCATGGACGTGTAGGTGTTGAAAAAAACGCATTCTTCTATATAGCCTCTTTATTTGCAATCTGTCACTGATAAAGCTTGTGATGAATATTAAGGGCTGCACATGTGTAGGTAGAGACTCTTAACGTGTGCTCTTATGCTTTATCATCGACTTAGACACATATAGCCAAATGTCCCAAAACTAGCACTTTTCCGCTGTGTTATGGTTTTTCTGCATGGAGTTTAAGTGATTGGAAACAGGAAAAAATACCAGAGGAGACGAAGCTCTTTTAACCTCTGAACTCTGCCAACACAAATCTAAAAAATAAAAAGACAGCTTATGTTCTCCTTTCCTCTTACATGACAGATATGGCTAATAAATGCTAAACGACAGTTTCAGGGATGGAGTCTCTCCTACTCTGACGCTTTTCTTCTGCTCATTTCCCATGTTGTGGTGTGCTTTGTTTTGTACAGCCACAGTGACATGGTCCATTTCAGGAGGGCTGGTGTTGACGCTATGCAGGGACTTTCCTCATCCTGTTGGGCTGTGGTTCAAACGTTCGCTCTGCATTTTTTCTCTTTCCTTTTCTTTTCTCTCTTTCATTTTTCCAAGGAGCTGGACATACTTAATACACATTATCTCTCACATCCATCACTCAGCTATGCGCTAAATGACATCACCCAGGCAACCGATGTAAAGAGAGAGCGAGAGAAGAGAGGAACTGAAGCTGAAGCTCTCAGGACAAATGTGTCTACCGCTTATGTTGCTTTCTTATAAACCAATTTAAGACATGTCATAATTGTTTGAAATGCAACAGCTCAAATGGACATTTCTGGTTATGCATTTTAGTTACAAACAACATTCGAGATTTTCGAGAACTGTTTGTTCAAATGGGAGTCAAACAACCACCAAATTAAGTTGACAGTTTGTTTCTTTATACTGGACTTGATTTGGTTTCTCTGGCTGTAAGCTGGTTTGGCTTTACTGTGCCGAATGCTTTGCCACTTTATTGTCTCACATTTTTTACGAGTGAGAAACACCCTGATCTCCAGCACTCTGGAGGGTTTTAGTTGAAGGGTGTTGCCCTGAAACTCAAGCTCAGAGGCACCAATCCTGGGCAAAGGTCAACTGTTTTTTTACCCAATCAACTGTAAATGTCATGTGACTAATCAGTTTGGAGATGCCAAACATTTATGTTATATACACTGAACAAAATTATAAACGCGACACTTTTGTTTTTGCCCCCATTTTTCAGCTCAAAGATCTAAGATTTTTTCTATGTACACAAAAGGCCTATTTCTCTCAAATATTGTTCACAAATCTGTCTAAATCTGTGTTAGTGAGCACTTCTCCTTTGCCGAGATAATCCATCCACCTTACAGATGTGACATATCAAGATGCTGATTAGACAGCATGATTGTTGCACAGGTGTGCCTTAGGCTGGCCACAATAAAAGGCCACTCTAAAATGTGCAGTTTTACTGTATTGGGGGGGGGGGGGGTCCAAAAACCAGTCAGTATCTGCTGTGACCACCATTTGCCTCACGCAGTGCAACACATCTGATCAGGTTGTTGATTGTGGCCTGTGGAATGTTGGTCCACTCCTCTTCAATGGCTGTGCGAAGTTGCTGGATATTGGCAGGTCGTATACGCCGATCCAGAGCATCCCAAACATGCTCAATGGGTGACATGTCCGGTGAGTATGCTGGCCATGCAAGAACTGGGATGTTTTCAGGTTCCAGGAATTGTGTACAGATCCTTGCAACATGGGGCCGTACATTATCATGCTGCAACGTGAGGTGATGGTCGTGGATGTTTGGCACAACAATGGGCCTCAGGATCTCGTCACGGTATCTCTGTGCATTCAAAATGCCATCAATAAAATGCACCTGTGTTCATTGTCCATAACATATGCCTGCCCATACCATAACCCCACCGCCACCATGGGCCACTCAATCCACAACGTTGACATCAGCAAACCGCTCACCCACATGACGCCATACACTCTGTCTGTCATCTGCCCTGTACAGTGAAAACCGGGATTCATCCGTGAAGAGAACACCTCTCCAGAGTGCCAGACGCCATCGAATGTGAGCATTTGCCCACTCAAGTCGGTTACGATGACGAACTGCAGTCAGGTCGAGACCCCGATGAGGACGACGAGCATGCAGATGAGCTTCCCTGAGACGGTTTCTGTCAGTTTGTGCAGAAATTCTTTGGTTATGCAAAACCGATTGTTGCAGCAGCTGTCCGGGTGGCTGGTCTCAGACGATCTTGGAGGTGAAGATGCTGGATGTGGAGGTCCTGGGCTGGTGTGGTTACACGTGGTCTGCGATTGTGAGGCCGGTTGGATGTACTGCCAAATTCTCTGAAACACCTTTGGAGATGGCTTATGGTAGAGAAATTAACATTCAATTCACAGGCAACAGCTCTGGTGGACATTCCTGCAGTCAGCATGCCAATTGCATGCTCCATCAAACCTTGCGACATCTGTGGCATTGTGCTGTGTGATAAAACTGCACATTTTAGAGTGGCCTTTTATTGTGGCCAGCCTAAGGCACACCTGTGCAATAATCATGCTGTCTAATCAGCATCTTGATATGCCACACCTGTGAGGTGGATGTATTATCTCGGCAAAGGAGAAGCGCTCACTAACACAGATTTAGACAGATTTGTGAACATCGTTTGAGAGAAATAGGCCTTTTGTGTACATAGAAAAAGTCTTAGATTTTTGAGTTCAGCTAATGAAAAATGGGGGCAAAAACAAAAGTGTTGCGTTTTATAATTTTGTTCAGTGTATGTATATGGATACACTTTCTTTCAAAACTTTTTTTCAGCGGAGGATACTGGTCAGGGTTGAGGGAAAGCTGAATGGAGCAAAGTACAGAGATATCCTCAATGAAAACCTGTTCCACAGCCCTCAGGACCTCAGAGTGGGCCGAAGGTTCACCCTCCAACATGACTATGACCCTAAGCACACAGCCAAGGCAACACATGAGTGGCTAAGGGACAATTCTGTGAATGTCCTAGAGTGGCCCAGCCAGAGCCCTGGCTTGAACCCTATCAAACATTTCTGGAGAGACCTGAAAATTGCTGTCTACTGACAGTCCCCATCCAACCTGACTGAGCTTATGAGGATATGCAAAGAATGGCAGAAAATCCCCCAATCCAGGTATGCAAAGCTTGTTGCATCATAACCAAAAAGATTCGAGGCTGTAATTGCTGACAAAGGTGCTTCAACGAAGTACTGAGTAAAAGCTCTGAATACTCATGTAAATGTGATATTTCATTTTTTATTTTTTTTATTTTTTATAAATTTACAGACATTTCTAAAATTCTGTTTTCACTTTGTCATTATAAGGTAAGGAGTGTAGATTCATGAAAAAAATGATTTAAACAATTGTATTAGCAGGCTGCAACATTAAAAAAGTGAAGGGGGTCTGAATACATTCTTGGGGACAATTCAGAGATATCCTCATTTCCAGCGATATCGTCGACCTGATTGCAATTTTTTTTCTTTTTTCATTTTACACTATTGGCACACTATTTCCTTTTTTTTTTTTTTTTTGGATAGTGTGCAGTTGCTTTGACACAATTTACATTGTTAAAAGCGCTATATAAATAAAGGTGACTTGACTTGAATACATTCTGAATGCACTGTACATAAAAAAAAAATGCTGTTTGAATCTAATGTATATAATGTAATGTATATAACAAATGTATTTCAGATTCCACAAAAATATTAAGCAGCACAACTGTTTTAAATATTGATTAATAAGAAATGTTTCTTGAGCAACAAATCATCATATTGGAAAGATTTCAGAAGGATCATGTGACACTAAAGACTGGAGTAATGGCTGCTGAATATGTAACTTTACAATCACAGAAATAAATTAATTTAAAGGGGTCATCGGATGCAAAATTCACTTTTCAAGTTGTTTGAACATAAATGTGTGTTGGAAGTGTGTGTACACATCTATCCTATAATGAAAATCCACCCAGTGTTTTTTTTTTTTTTTTAAATCCCTATTTTAAAATCCTCTTTCTCAAATCAGGCTGTTCTGAGATTCCTGTTAGAATGACGTAGTTCTGTTCAGACCGCTCCCACGATAGTTGATTGACACTAGCGTCTTACCTTAGACCCGCCCTGAGTGAACTGAGAGCTGCCTGCCTCCGGTGCAGGGGAAGACAAGATGTCTCAGATTAAGCGATTGAAGTGTTTAGTTATTCGATGTAATAATGAATAAAGCAGTCATCATTTACTCCCGACATCTAAGCCGATGAAGACGCAGAAGATTAACGTTACTTTCCCTTTGAAGTGAATACGCCGATCCTGATCTGCCTAAATGCATCTATGTTCGCGCAAATCATTCGTGATCCAACTTTATCTACAGGAGAAGCGAGTATAAGAGTTTTTATGAATCTTTGCAAATCACTTTTCCTAATAATGTGCTAGTTAGCCAGTTTCGCAGCTGAAGTTTAGTATGCTCCATAGAACTATATACCTAGATGCCTCATTATCGACTGTTTCTATGGGCCGCGAGACGTAAGCCATCCGCCATTTTTGGAACGGTCTGCGAATCTTTGAGCGCATTGTGTGCATCTACAACAGCAAGTTATACGCTTGTTTATCTTTTATTATTCATTGATTATTATGGTGAATGCGAGATGGCTGACACGTCAATGTATCTGGAGCAGTCGAATAGGGAATCTACACACCTATGCTCTGCTCGTCACTCCACGGAAGAGAGGGGCGGAGTCAGCAGAGCTCACTAGCATTTAAAGCAACATTGACTAGATCAGCGTGCTGAACGCAGAGCTGATTTTGTCTGGTTAAAGAAGGTGTTTTTTATGCTACCATTGAGAAATTTTAACCAAAGTATGTTATAGACTTTTCATTAAGACCATAAAGAATCATATCAACTTGTCTAAAATGGGCATCCGATGACCCCATTTTTTTTTAATCAAATTAATGTGTTAGTGAGCATAAGTCTTTTTAAAAACATTAATAAAAAAATCTTAACAACTGTTGAACCATATAGATTGAGAGATGGCTGGATGGTTGGTTTTTTTATGGCTGTCAAATAGATGCTTTTCCCTCACAGAATAGTGTATGCCATCTGCAAGTATCTTACTGGACTATATTAACAAGCCAAACCTTGACCCTTATCCTGTTCTTCCTTTATCATTTTATAAGCATCTTAGAGCATTGGTTCTAACACTGCTTTTGTCATTCACTCTGTCATGTATCAAATATCGCACTGTTGTGAACAGAGCCATTAGCAGCTTCTGGCTGTGCATCAGAGAGTCTTTAAGGTCCAACTGCTTCTCTGTGGGGGTTTGGAGTGCGTTTCACATGTGAAAAAATCACACGCACTCTTGATGAATGCGTTAAAGCGGCAAGAGCGATTGCAGCAAGCTGAATATTAGCCTCTGTGGCACCATAACAAAATTATGGCAGAACGTTTACTAAATGCTCACTCAAAGGACCCCCATAATGCCAGAGGCCCCAAATCTCTCCCTGCAGCGTCCCAGCAGGAAAACACCGCCTCTCTGCCCAGCAGCATTCCTCATAATGGCTTTTTACCTTCCAGACTCACAACCACAGAACTGCGAATATGACTTTATTTTAATCATGCAACGGCATCTTTCAAAGCATTCTGCTGTGCAATTAAAAAATATAAAAATCAAGACCTCTCCAGTTTTTACAGGGGTGAAAAAAGCAGCCGTGCTGCCCAGAAGTGTGTGTGTGTGGGGGTTGTGAGGTGGGGGGATGAAGTATGTTTGGTAGGAGAAACCATGCTGGTTACGGCTCTGTAAATGCGCAGGTTTTGTTACGTCTTCAAAGATTATTTGACTATGGAGAAAAAAATGGCTTTATTATATTTCTCTGGATGGTGAATGGTTCTGTTTTAGATCTTTGGTGAGGGGGCGACACTCAACGAGCTGCTGAATGGCTGTCCTTAAGATTGCCGATAAGGTCTGTCAACAAAAACCGCCTGACCCTGTTTGATGGATATTATCTTGGTGTTTGATAATGTGTGATGTTAATACATCACCATTACCAGATCATGCGCTGTTGTGAAAGACTCATCAATCTTTGGTTGAATAGTTCCAGTGGTTTCCAAAAAGCATCTGACAGAAATATAAATGTAAATAATGTCGTTAAAAACAGACCAAAACGCGCAAGAGCATCGGCTTCCGCTCATTACGCCATCAGCACAATTGTGGTGTGTGCTGGAGCTGCTGTTTGAATGAAAACAGCACTGGCTCTGACCTCGCTGGTACCCAGAACACACCACATAAAACCTCACCAACCAGCATCTTTTTCCCTCAGCCAACTCCATAAAACTCCATTTCACCCCTTACAAATACGCACACTTTCTTTCCCTCTTTTTCTCCATTTGACACACTCTTTCTGTCTCTCTCCTTTTAATTTTTGTTTTTACACACAAACCACTGACTAAACTTCATTTGAGTCTTTAAAGAATAGGCATAATTAACAGTCATCATTTACTCATTCTCTACTCATCCTCAACTTTTTCCAAATTTGTATTACTTCCTTTTCAGCATCAATTTTGAGTTATTTTCTGGTCCGTCTTTTCCATGCAGTTGCAACAATTGGAGTATGGCGCTTTAAAGCATCAAAAAGGACACAAAAGCACCATTAAAAAGTTTGTGATACTGTCCGTATGGCTCAGACACTTTATTTCCGATCTTCTGAAGTCTTATGATTAGTTTGCATGAAGAACAGACTGAAATTGTATTTATTATTTACTAAATGACTCATTAGTGAACAGATTAATGTGTGGTCACACTAACTGTTGTTCAGCAAAAGTTTGTAGGTGATATTCAGTCATTTTAACAGGAATCTGTTTGATTAGGAGCTTCATATGAGGGTGAAAGCTGATTTCAAGTCTTTTCTCTCGAATTTGCAATTGACAGTGGACCATTTTTTCCCCGCTAAAATTCACTGACAAATCATTCAGATCTGTTTTATGAATCACAACAGATTTATCGAAAAAGATCTGACTTTCACAAACCAAAAATTGCTGTCTCTCATGAACATGCCAAGAGGGCAAATGTCAAGATTTTCATTTAGTAGTCACTTAAATTTGAGTCTGTGCTTAGCACTGAAGTATTTCTTGTGTGTGTGTGTGTGTGTGTGTGTGTGTGTGTGTGTGTGTGCAGCCATTTGTTTTCATCACATGGACAGTAGCATGCAGACAATCTATAAAAAATCTTCTTTTGTGTTCCACATACGATCATATAGGTGTGGAATGACATTAAAGTGAATAAATGATCAATTAATGAATTCATTTTGTGTAAACTATCCCTTTGATGTATGCATTCATTTAGCTTAAAATGACTGTCAAAATTTATACTTTATAATTGACATACAAGCACTGGAGACTGACATCACACTGAAAAATGTATGTAGAAAGTAGAAGAGCTGTAGAGCTGATAAATGTTGGGAGACTCATTTAAGACCTGCCTTCTAAAAAGATTCAATGACATTCTGTTAGAGGGACAGCACCAACAGTGCCCCCTCGTGGCCAGTGCATTAACTGTACTGATGGAGGTCATGGTCTGCTGCTGAAAAATTCTCACTGGACTGTAGCCAATAAAACACAGCTTCATTTGCTCTCTTACAGATCTGTGTTCACTATAGGGGAAGAGAGGCTATAGTGATAGAGACAGAATGGATAGAACAAATAGCCAATACCATAAATATCACTTTTTGAGTAGTCTTCTGATTTCAGTCTGTCAGTCTTTAAGTTTTGCCAGCACGTCGCATGCCTAGCATGTTGCCTTTGCTTTAATATGGAAATTAGATGCAAGGTTGAATTCCCATCGGCCACACTGATAGTGAGCTTTATCAGGGGTTTTATACCCGAGTCAGAGTAACATATTGTGGTTGAACAAACAAAGGGAGTGCTGATATTCTTGCTTGCGTTTAGAGAAAGATTCTGGTTCTGTTGACCAAACGTCTCACTCAGATAAGGCATAATGCTTTTGGCTTGAAGCATTACCCGCAAACATACGCAAAATCTCAAGAGGACATATTTGTTGCCACTAGGTTCCTAATGAGTTGACCCAGTGAGATGGAGTTTCCCAATATAAACTTTGACCTTTGACCCGTGTCTATTATTTAAGCCAAGTTTTTGCTACTGCATGATTAAAAACATCTCAAGTCAAAATTTAAAGGGGCAGTTGAGCCAAAAATGACATTTCTGGCATTATTTGCTCCATATCAAACATGTATGTCTGAATTTCTGCTTTTTCACATGCAAAGATATAATGTGGCTTCATAAATCTCAGCCTAGGCTACTTCTATAGTAATTCATACAGGTTGGGAACGAATGAGGGTGAGTAAATTCTGACAGAACTGTCCTTTTAGCGTGAACTTTCCCTTTAAGGATGGACAAGTTGAGCGCACACACATTTTTTGAGCACACTCATAGATCCCAATACACTGCTCGATGGCCCGGTCATCTGTAACAGCAGAGCAAAAGAAGCCTACTCTCCAAAATCACTCATCGCTCACACGCGCGACACTGTCCCAGCAGTGACCTGAGGCTCTGGTGTTTGTGGTCCATGTTACACGGGCCCCTCCAGAGTGCACAACCAGCTAGAGCACCACAGAAAATAGACACGTAGAGATGCACACGAACAAACACACACTCATTCATACTCAAACTCTCATACATACACACAGTGTGACACTGCCCAGCTGGAGGCAACACACCGCGGTTGGCCTGTCGCTATGGAGCTTCCTTCTCTGTGCTGTGCTTGGCAACCGATCACAGCACCCCCCCACATGCTGCTGAACTGGAGCGCTGCCTTACAAACACACTCTCATAGTAACTACATCTCTGTGTGTACTGACCATGGCATTCTGGGATAAAACTATGGAACTTGATTGTTTTATTTTTTTATTGTAATATCTACAGTTTACAGTTTTAATTTTTGTTTTTAAGAGAACACCATTTATTTTAAATATATTTTTTACATTGTAAATGTATACTGTTATTATTGATCAATTTAATGCATCCTTGATACATGAAAATATTAAATTATTTAAAGTATTTAAAAATCTTACAGACCCAAAACTTTTGAATGGTAGTGAATCAGTTTCCACAAATATTAAGCAGCAAAAACTGTTTTCATCATGTGATAATAAGAAATGTTTACTGAGCTCCATTTCATGTGACACTGAAGACTGGAGTAAAGGCTGCTTTGTCATTGCAGGAATCAATTACACACATGTATGCATGCATGCATGTATGTGTGTGTGTGTGTGCGCGCAGTGTTAGGGAGTAACTAGTTACATGTAACAGTTACGTAATTTAATTACAAAATAAGTGTGTAACTAACTGTAAACTGTTACAGTTTCTGAGAAAAAATGTGCTATTAAAATAGTTTCTTATGAAAATGTAAATGATTACAAAGGGGGTTAAATAATTTCACACACAGATTTCCCAAATTGCATTGACTGATAAGTGTTTCAGGTGTATAAGACACAGAATAAGACACTTATTCAATAACTGTTATTTTCTATTTGGGTTTATTTATATGCTTTTTTATTCTTTAGTTTTCCAAGGCATAGATATGCAAAGATTTGATTTTAAAAAACAGCATCATAGCTATTAAACTATATGATTTTAAATGAGTATTTAACTTCAGAATGATCTCAAAGTAAAAAAAAAAGAAAAAAAGGTGCTAATTCTGATTTTGTGGTGGCTGTGCTTTAAAATTAAATAAAAAATTCTCATGACTTGAATTATAATAAAGTCTAACAGCAATAATCAGTGTTGAATACTACTGTAAAGGGTAACCCTGTTTCAAAATGATTAGCAGTTGAAAACATTCATTAGAAGTTTAAAAGTAATCAAAAATATTGCTTTAATAAAGTAATTGAAATAGTTACACTACTACTTACATTTTAAATAGGTAACTTGTAATCACATTTCTAAAGTAACCTTCCCAGCACTGTGTGTGTGTCTGTGTGTAATGTGATTTTGATTTTGTAGTATATGGATATGGTAATCATTCGGTAATGCATATCAAAGTAACATTGTACCTTAATGGTATATAGTCCTAGCGATTGGAACTGGCCAGCCAATGAGAGAACTTTGCTACATGTCCATCTCAGAAATCTGTTTATAAAAGTGGTCAGCGGGAGGATTTCTGCGGAAGAGCAGTGGGACTAAAAGGGTTTATAACTCCTTTTTGGCATATGTAATCAAAGGTTTAGAGTTCAATCCTTTGTATATGAGTGAGAGTTGATCAAAGCTGATTTTCATCTGGCTGATTTTAATTTTTCTTCAGCCTGAAGGATGAGCAGGAAATCAGGCCGAAATCTCACAGGGCTGTTCTTTCTTTCCCTTCTTTTTCAGTCTCTATTATCTCCCTCTCTTACCCATGAGAAGGTAATGGAGCAGGAATACACACAAGCAAACAGTGGGAGGAATAGAGCCCGTTCTCTCTCTCTTTCTCTACGGGAGGGCAGCTTCAGGGCTACATTCAGCCCTTGTGGCTTCTCCTAAACACTCGCACGCCTGTCAGTGGAAAGAGAGAGAATACAGAATGAGGGAAAAAAAGAAGATATAAAGATGCAACTGATATCCCTCAGAGGCATTGGGTGTTTGTTTTTCGTTGTGGGTGTCCTGTTTCCAAAAGCTGTGATTCTGTAGGCCGTGTGCTGCTCCTTACAACCGTCCGTTGTTTGAAACACATTTTTCTGCAGATGGAGTTTGTCCATATACAAGAGGTCGGGTAGACAACAGAGCCAAGTTCACAGCAACCAACCTGCCAGGAAAGAACAGTGCATGACAGTGACATGACTGATGAACCAATCGCCCAGCCTGGGGTTGGTTTACTTTAGAAAACATGACGGCGAAGGAATTTCATAACAAAAAGATGGAGCATTCTGAAAGCGTTTGTTTCATTTTTGGCCTCCAGCGTGGTCTCGTGGTTACACGGCATGTGTGTGTTTGTATGCTGCAGTCACATCAAAGCATCTTTGTGTCGGATGAAGTTTTAGCTGCTTTGGTTAATGAAAGGATGTTTTGTCATTGTCTACAGTAGCAACACAGATCAAAGATCCCAGTGAGTCAGTACATAAAAACTTGTAAGCTTGAAAGTTCAGTTTAGCCCCTGTCGTCAAGCTTCTGATGCATATTATCGAATTGAGGCTGATCTAACGGTACGTTCGGTTCAAAATACACAACTGGAAGGTACAGCGCATGTATTTAACAAGGAATAGGCACGGTAAATACTCGTCTCTCTTGGACATTGATCCATGAATAATGTCGGATGTGCAAATTTCAGCTGCCATGACGGCTGTTTTATTTCATTAGCCCCTTAGTTCCTGCCAAGCTGGGCCCCAATGCTTGGATTTAGCCGCGATTGGGCCGAGAGCTGCGTGGGGAGGGCACTAGAAGAGCGCCGTCCTATCCCAGCACTCCTTGTCAGGAAATTCAGACCTGACTGGTTTATTCGAGTGGCCAGGACAAAATCCTTACCATCTGCACCTTTCAGGCATTAAACTGTTCCTGCTTTATCTTTAATAGGGAAATCGAAGACAGTCCCTTTGGGATCCGAGCGCAAATGCACACACACACACTAGCATAAAAGCATTCTGCACATAAACACACTCATACTAACACTCAGACACACACAAACACGAATAAACACACTCATCCAAACACTGGGGCACAAACAGACATTCATAAACACACTCCCGACCACTCACAGAGAACATGTGCTCTAACACACACACACACATCAGAAGAAAGTGCCTCTCTCTCTCGATGCCATGTGCTTTGGCACGCCATGCCACCTCCTATTAGCGTGTTTTCAGTTCAGTTTGAACTTTTGGGCTTTATTTACTTTAGGTCTGATTGGTGAAATCAACCATTTGTGACATTTATGTGTTTTCAGATGGAACTCATAAATAGGAAATATCTAAGACCGAGCAAAGGGAAAATATTCCGATATCGGTGCTTCAGGATAAAAGCTCTTATTTTAGAACCTCATAGCACAGGGAATATGGATTGTCCTGACCTTCCGTTTTACACAGATTGTATCCTGTTAGAACTCTGATCAACGACACGTAATGGGAATGCTGCATCTCTGAAGACATCAAAGCAGAAGGGAGAGATGGAGAGACATTGAAGGGAAGTAACTAAAATTAAGTAGGGGAGATTTGGGGCAATTGTAACATTTTCCTTCATAACTCACAGATTACTGCAAATCTACCTTCCATATTTTGGTGTAAGAAACATTACTATGTTCCAAAAAGTAACTACCATTAACAGGCTTATAATGGAATGAATTTAATAAAGAGGTCAGAGGGTTATAATCACACCCATTTTGTCAACTGTAACACTTGGCGATCTGTTTTAATTGAAATAAAAGCACACAATTAAGTAATAATAATTGCTTCAATATTTACTGAGTTGTTATTACCATAATGTGCATTTAAAACAAAAGTCTTAGTGGGACTTTCATTAAAATGATCTGAAGCAAGTTTTACTAAAGTATACCCTTGTGAAATGGAAGTGTGCTTAATTATATTTAATGTACACTTGTAGTGTACTGTACTTGAAATGTTAAGTATATTTTAAAAACTGTACTTGCAGAAAATATAACATTATTTTAAAAAGGCCACTTTGGTGTTAATGTAATAAAAAAAAGTTTTACTTTAAATCAGTTTGTTTTAATAATATTCTGTCTAGCGTTGTAATGTATAAATTCGGCTTACATTTGTAAGTGTATTCTTTTAAAGTATATATTTCCATAATAAGTACTGTTTTTAAAGGTATGATAAAATCTACTTCTAGAAAATTAGATATTTTGATGGAACAATATTTGTGCATATTAATGTTCTAATAAGTTCAGACTTATTACATATCTACTTTCAATTGCCTTGATATCTACTTGCATATCTACATATGAGGATGATCTACTTACATATCTACTTACAATTGCCTTGATTGCAAGATTTCTGCATAAAATCTTGCAGAACAAAAGTGTTATCAGAAAATAACATCTTTTAATATCTAGTTTCACTCACCAAGTGAAGCATTTTCTCAAACAGATAGATATCTCTACTGAGCATGTGTTGAATAAGTGTCACCACTCTGGCTTATTTGTAATTGAAGAAATTTAGTGTTACAAATTGTCCCCTGTTGCAATTGCCCCCAGTCTCTCATATACTTCATTTTCTGGATTAATGACACGCAAAGATAAACACGCATACACAAATTGTTTAAGTGTGTTTTGACTTTTCCCAGCTTGGGAATCTCAGAGCCGTGCAGTAATGATGCTGCGTTATCTTCTGCTCTCAGGTCAGTAAAAGGATACAGTCCAGACAGTGGATCTCTTTCAATGCGCTGTCTGCTTGATTTTTGTCCCTTGTCTAATATCAGCATGGGTCTGTGAGACCCCGCATGTGTTCTTAATTCTCATAGAAGAGAGGGGCTTCAGTGTGAGTGTGATTATTTCCTGTATAAACTTGTAATGGTTTTATCATACAAATGATAACTTCTGTGCATGTGTGTGCCTACAGCAATTTTTAAGTGTGAGGACTGTCTGAAAAGGAAATGAATTCAGGAGCATTGACAAACTGAATATCTTTTGATGTGCTCAGTCTAGACCAGATTGTCATATCAGCTCTGATTTCAGAATTCAAGATAATCCAATCAATATATTGTCCTCCTTTATTCTGTCCCTTTATTTCTTCTCATCCTCATTTGTTCTCTCTCTCTTTTTGCTCTCTTTCTCTCATACCTGTTCAGACCCTTTAGATATGTTCATGCCTTCCTGGGATCAAAATTTGACTGTCTTTAGAAATATTATTTTTTTTTAGTTTTGCTGTGGTATTAAAGTTGTGAGTGGAATGGATTACCGAAAAAGACAAAATGCAGGATAGGGATTTGGTTATTATCGGTTGTTGATTGGATAGAGGCATATCTGAATGCGAGTTTGAGGTTGAATTTAAGCAGACTAAATGAGTGGGGAAGTCTGGCAAACGCCACCAGAAAGAAGCCTGTAGTTTCAGGAGCTTATGCATTGATGAATCATTCACAATAACATCAAAAAGATGCATTTAAAAAATTGTGAAAATATGCTCAGAGCTTAAGAAGCAAAGTATTATTTATTCTTGGAATTTGTTGAAACATCCACAGATACTTACAAGTTTTTTTTAATGAGTAATAAGGGGAGGATTAAGAGTGAAATATTCTCATATCCTACTGAAGCCGCTGTTTTCAGCAAACGTGAAGAAAGATCACATAATCACAGATTTTTAGGCTGTTGACAGCTAAGTTAATTGTAGAGTTTTAGAGGGACTGAGATGAAAGATGGGTGGTTGAAGCCACTGTAAACATGGTCTACCAATGAGTGTCATCCAAAAAATAAAAATAAAGTCATCATTTGCTCACCTTCTTATCATTCTAGCCCCATATGATTTCTAGATCTTTCTTTGGTCAAACACCAAATGGGATGTTAGTCATCCCTCTTTTCAGTGCAAGAGGTTGATGTTGATTTACTTTTTAGTGTTTCTCGGAAAAAAATAACATTATATGTGATTGGAACTACGTGAGGGCGAGTAAACAATTACAACATTTTCACATTTGGGTGAACCATCCCTTTAATATCAACAACGGGTGCACACGTCATATTTACCCATCGTGTACGATGCTATGATAAATATTTTATTCCAAGCTGTCTTCCATACAATCAAATGGAAATTAACTCGGGTTGTATAAAGCATATCGTTAATTCTTTCTGAACTGAATCCTTCATCAGATGCTGGAATCCTCCAAGCAGCAGAGCCGAATGGTAAACACACAGGGTACTTTAAGGCCATTATGTTCTCCGCTCCCTGGAAATGATTTCTAAACACTGTCGTAAATCCCAACACTCGTCACGGAGGCCAGATGAGAGTCCTCTCCTACTTCAGACTCAGATAAACACTTCAAAGGCGACCGGCGGCTCAATTTGAGAGTGGCATTGTATGTAAGGCATGTTGGGTTTACTTTGCCACTGAAACTCAAACAGACCCGTACTCTAAGAGAGGTGTCTATTAATATTACCACCACCCACATGCTAATGTCTCCTGCCAGCTCTACCCTCATCGACTCTGGAGTACTAAAGCTGCTTTTTTATAGGGGACGTCTCATGAGTAAACAGACAGGGAAGAGCGATGACATGACTCACTGAAGAACATAAGGTTTCCTTTTTCTCTGCAGTTAGTGTCAGCGTCAACGAATCCATCACTCGGATGACTGGATCGACAGAGACTGATTGCACCGAGGGCACACGCACTCAGCTACGGGTAACGGCTTGGCAGACCTTCAGCTCTCTGGAGGCAAATTTGCCATTCAGAGTGTTCCGTCGTCTTTTACGCCATTCCCTCCCAAGGAATAATGAATGTTGTGGCAATGACTAGAACATCACCAGTGAACACTGTTTCCCAGAGTTCTCGGAAGTCACTGCGCTGCTCTTGGGATTCTTCCACTGCTGGAGAAATGATCAGGTTCTCCTTCAAAGTCATTAATATTGTCATTAATAATTGCTAAGAGACGATATAAGCATTACAAAAACGGAAACTAATGCAGATCCCGGATTTGGTAAAACTAGGCATCGTCAACTTGCCAGCAAGGAGAAGAAACACCAGACAGTGGGGGGAAAAAGCGCCTGACAATTGAACGGAAAAATGAGCTGTCATTTTAAAAGAGTGAGGGCCGTTTGCCCAGTTGTTGCCCAGTGGCATGAAGAAAGACGTCTGAGTTGGCTAATAATACCACAAAAGTCATTTCCATTCAAAAATGATTCCACCATTCCACAGGTAACACTAATGATGTGGTCAACTTGGCTGGGCATTTTTCATAGAAACTGCATGGTCATGGTAAACCTAGATTTGAACAACAGATTGACTGACTGTATTGCGGAGACCGAGAGTGGAGCATTTTCACATGAGTTTAAGGCCGCAGAAGACAGAACATCAACGGACCCTTATTCACCTGAGGAAAGAGAATAACACGAAGACTTGATCCAACATCTCTGCAGGAGATCGCAGTGCTCCTCCCTTTCTCCCATCTCTTTTCTCCGAGAGTTGCTTGTTTCTCTCCGGGGAGCCATATACAAGTGGAGGAGGGAAAGGAACTTGAACCAACCAAATTAAACGCATGAAATAAGAGGGAAAGTGTTGTCATAGCATCCTAATGACTCAATGAAACCTCTGTAAACCCTGTTGAATTCAGGCCCTGAGCAGTAAATTGAGATGTCCTCAAAGGGTTTTGATGTCATGTAGAATATAAGAGTGTTTTGTAAAGAAAAATTGCCTTAAAATACTCATTTTGGTGCAAATTTGAATGACAGGAACTTCTACTACCACCAATTGAGAGATTTTAGCCAAGATTTTTTTATTATAATTTTTTTGTCATTTACAAGGGTAAAGATTCACTGTAAAAGTTATTTCAATGTAAACGTTAAATATATTGGTCTAATTTACTTGATAATAAGCCATTTACTTTGAATTGGGTTTAAATGCTTTCAAGTATAATTTTTGTATTTTTGTTTTTTTTTCGGTTGGTGGAGAAAGTGAATTTGGAGTTTGTTGGTAGATTGGTAAAGGATTGTGTGTATTTCTTTGACCTGACATAATGTTCTGGAATGTTCTTGCAAGGGGCATGAGGACATTTATCAGCAAGTTCTCAATGTAGAATACTCATTTTGCTGAAATACAGGCCCTGCGGATTGTTTTCTTTTATGCCAAATGTTTTGTTATTGTGTGTCAACACAATCAATATATACAGGCCCATTAAAGTCACTTTTCATTCTTTTTATAAAGTTGTGCTTGAACATACACTCTGGATTCAAAAGCCAAAATGTAATGGAGGCACAGACTCCGATCTATTCACTGACTCAGTCGATCAGTGTAAGGAAATGCTATTAGCCCTTCAAGGCGGTGGTTCCCCGGTACAGTCTGCAGCTAGCAGTTAGTGAACAGGAACGTTGAACGTTTCCCATCGTTTTGACCCTGAACCCCTCCCTCTCTTCTCCTCAGCTTCATTCAGTGTGTTAGCGAAGTAACCCTTGAGTGGTTTTCCATATGTTTGCAGCTTAATGGCGGTCTTTATCCTATAAAATGTCTTTGTTGACCACTGAAGGAAGTTTCCTCATTATTTGGTACCGTTTGAATGCCTAGAGACTTTACACTGGGGTCAGACACATCAAATTGGTTTAACATCATTAGCATACCTGTATCAAGATGTCACCATGCTGCGCAGCTAGAGAAAACCTATGTTGTAAATACTGTATAAGTTGCTATGATATTATGCACAGTAAAATGATTTTACTTTAGGATGGTGTGCTGTCAGTAACTCTTTGACCTTATGGAAGATTGACAGTAACGGCCTCTGTGTCAGGCCTTAGAGGAAAATACAGGTTTGGGATAAGAATTGAAAGTATAGAAAATTAACAATTAGACCCAACACTAAATAAGGGCAGCTAAAACCAGTTTTACAGCAAAGATTAAGATGAATGTGGCTTATTAAAAACCGGAGTGGTATCTTATTTGTACTTTTTTTTCCCTAATGTATTGTTTTATGTATAAATAATTAAAAGGAATTAAATGGAAAGAATTGTGCATTTTCTCACTTGCACTATTTTGTGTGGTGTCTTTCAGGAGTTAATCCAGAAGTTTGGCACCGGGAAAGAACAATATCTACAATACATCCTAACAAAAAGTGGAATTAAAGCCAAAATCAATATATTAAACACCCCCCTACAGTTTTCCCCACTGCTGGAATATATCAGCAAATTGGCAAGTGCATCCCAACTGCTCTTAAAAAAATTACACACAATCCTGACCTGACCGTATCATTTATAATTGATAAATTGGAAAGAGATCTCAATATCGTGACCAGTATTTACTTCTGAACACAAATCTGTAAGTGTACCTCTATTGTGTCCAAGAATAAAAACATAAAACTAATCCAATATAAGGCTGTTAGCAGAATAAATAATACTGAACACAAGATACACATCATGGGATTCACAGATTCAGATAAATGTACAGCGTCTACGTAATACGACTAACAACTGTAATCTGGTTCTGCCCTCCCATGCATCACATTTGGAAAGAAATTGTCAGTTGTTTTTCTTGTTGTTGTATTTCCTCATGTTTTGTTTGTCCAGTTTGCCATGTTAGTGACACAGGTTTCATTTGAACTTTTTAAGCCTTTAAAAATGGCTATTAAAGCACAGACTTGCTGCCACACTAATTTTAAATTGAATGTACTTCACAGAAGTGTGATGAATGAAAAAGAACGTACTGAATATTGAATGAAATTGATTGATTGATTAAATAAGCTGTCCCATTTATTTATGCACTTAATTTTAAAATGTGTCATGTTTGATGTAACTTTCATTCAAGGTATTTTTTTCCAGTTCATGCATTCCCTAGTACACATATGTTTGAGCTACATGAATGTTAATAAATATTTTATAATATGAACAATTTTTGCATTTCTAAAGCTGGGTATATGTAATACTTTCAGGTTTAAAGGGATAGTTCACCCCAAAATTAAAACTGTCATTAATTACTCGCTCTCGTGTCATTCCAAACCCGTAAGATCTTCGTTGATCTTCAGAACACAAGTTACGATATTTTTGATGCAATCCGAGAGCTTTCTGACCCTTCATAGACAGCAACACAACTGAAATGTTCCCAAGTCCAGAAACGTAGCAAGGACATCGGTAAAATAGTCCATGTGACATCAGGGGTTCAACCGTAATTTTACGAAGCTACGAGAATACTTTTTGTGCACAAAGAAAACAAAAATAACGACTTTATTCAACAACTCTTTGCTGTCTAAGGGTCAGAGAGCTCTTGGATTGCATCAAAAATATCTTAACTTGTGTTCTGAAGATGAAAGAAGGTCTTGCGGGTTTGGAACGACATGAGGGAGAGTAATTAATGACAGTTTTAATTTTTGGGTGAACTAACCCTTGAAGATATTGTCAATACATCCATCCATCCGCAAATGTACAAACATAGAGAAATGTGTGTGTAAATGTTATGTGCAAATATCTACAAATTCAAATGAGATCAGACTGTTGTAGCATTTTTTATTTGTTGGTGAGTTTTATTTGTTTATTTCTTTAGCACTGTTTGTGAAGAGGTCCACTAGGATGTTTAATTTTAAAATCTTGTTGTGGTGAAAATTCACAAATGGCATGATGAGGCTTGTGTTCACAAAAATGAGTTACAGCACCTCTGCTGCTATATTGTTTCAGCTCCATCAAAACCAAACGCTTCACCTGCTCGCGCCAAAAGAGCCAAACCATGTCCCCACTGTTTTAAGAGGAGGACATTACTCTGCAGGAGTGTTTTACACTTTAGGGAGGATGTCCGTGAATGATTTGGGCGTCTCTGAGTTTTTCTTGGCCTCAGTCGATCACTGTTTTGCTGCTTTGATGACTTGCTTGTGTGTAAAGGGTCAGCATTGAAAGGAGAGCTTTGCGAGGGAAGTGAAGCATTGGTCATTAGGATGAAATCCAGCTTCACTCCCTCTCAGCTGATACATTACCAAGTGATTAGTGAATAAATTCATCTTTAATATTCATTTGCATGAGCAATCCAGTTATGTCCATTTATTGCATTGCTCGGGTCAGGAGCCACATTCATATACGTTAAGAATGCGTATAATTCTTAGACTCGAGAGATTCCGTGAATATTTCTTGACACCATCAGGGTACTTTATCTTGAATATATATAGCTGGCGTTGGCAGCACAACAGTGTTGAAGGTGTAGATTGATATTAATCTCTACAGAGAGGTTCATCTCAGTCCATAGGTTGCCATGAGTGCTAGTACTGCATGTCTCCATTGTCTAACAAGGCAAGGAACTGAGTCCAGATTTAGTCACCTTTTCAAAAACTAATGATCCACAGTATTACTGTTATAAACCGAATATTGCTGTCGGCTAATGTTGCATTGAGCTGAGCTGACAAGTAGCAAGCTTAAGTTGCCTGGAACATCACTGTTAATTTTATTAATTAAAAAATAAAAACTCATTACATATTAATCCTCATAATAGTCTAAAGCAGGCATCCTCAAATCTGACCCACTCCTGCAGAGTTTAGCTCTAACCCTAATCAAACACACCTGAGCTTGCTAATCAGAATCTTCAGGATCATTAGAAAATCACAGGTAGGTGAGTTTGATCAGGGTTGGAGCTAAACTCTGCAGCAGATTGGACCTCCAGTGAAAGATTTGAGGAACCCTGGTCTAAAGTCAAACACACACATACTAGTTTCTATGTTTTATGGGGGCATTCCATAGACATAATGATTTTAATACTGTATAAACTGTCTATAAATCGCCTTACCCTAACCCTACCCCTTTCACAAAACTTTCTGCTATTTTAGATTTACAAAAAATATTCTGTATGGTTTATAAGTTTGTTTCTTCGTGGGGACCAAAAATGTCCTCACAAGGTCAAAGATTACTGGTATTACTATCCTTGTGGGGACATTTGGTCCCCATAGTGTAGGGTATATGTACATACACTCATGCAATTTTGAAGAACTTCCCATTTTTTTCCCCTACACAATAACTATTCAAAATCTGTACTTTCATGCTTCAAAAAGGACATAAAGGCACCATAAAAGTAGTCCATCTGGCATGTGAAATGCATAAATACATTTCTCAGTAGCTATTTTTATTTATTTTTTTATAAAATGTGAAGCTTTTTGGTATTGAATCGATTTCTTTGAAAAGCAGTGTACAACGGTACAGTTTTCTTGATGATATCTCAGAAGTAAAGACCTGTCTGCTGTATTCTGTCATCACTTTAGAACGAGGAATTTGAGTAATGAATGACCCTTTTGAATCAGGTCCTATAAGTGAAATTCAATTGATCAAAGCAGTTCCAGCCTAATGACGCTTTTCCACTGCATGGTACAGCACGGTACGGTTCAGTACGGCTCACTTTTGGGGGGTTCTCCACTGGGTACAGTACCTGGTACCTGGTACTTTTCTTTTTAGTACCACCTCGGCCGAGCCGTACCATTACCAAAACATGACGTGTAAACTCTGCTGATCACTGATTGTTATGTCTGTCTCTCTCTCTCTGTTTGTGTGTGCAATTGTTTTTATGAAGAAAAGAAAAAAAAAATTACTGTTATATTGTTAAATTCAATGTATCAAGTTACTTTCTCCATGTAATTTGCAGTGTAACTAGCTACTTTCTAGGACAGCTTTCAGCTTGGCTTAACTCATTTTTAGTAGTTTATAGCCTAACTAGCTACAATTTTGAGTAGTTTGCCCAACACTACAAATATGGCACCTTTGTCACAGCTTGGACATCTGTAACATCAGTAACAATTGTCATTGGTCCTCAAGTGTCTCGTAACCAAAAATACCATGACTAACAACAACAACTGTTCATATTTCTTTAATATGAAACAACTTAAAATGCACAAAACAAAACATAGTAATAAGTATGACACATTCATTGCTATAAAGAACTGCAATAAGTCCAGTTTACGAGCAGCGATCTTTGACATCGTCCACGGGGAGATTAGGAGGCTTGGCTTTAGCTGTCTGGCTCTGCTGTGGTAGGAAATATTTCACGTTAGCCTTGCAGTAAAGAACATGTAGCTGGTGGTTGATTTGTCCAAGTATTGTGTTTTAGAATTGTCAGTAAGCTTGAAATTTGCTTTTCTGCTTTGAAACGCAATTGAAAATGTCTCTTAGCTAGACAAAGTGGAGACCCAGACTATGGTCACTTGTATATCAAGCCGGCACAGAGCAGACAGGGTCGGACATCGAGGCTGAACCAGAATCCGTTGCAGTTGCCAGAAGCCTTGAGCTGCTTTGAGAATGACAGCGTCTGGTTTCTTTCTGCCTGATATGAGGCCACTTCACAGTTTCTGAGGCCGAACTAATGTCAAATCTGGATCGAGGCCAAATTTGGGCAACAGTTAAATCTCAGCATCCAAGATTTCCTCCGTATTTCCCATGGGTTTGCAGACAGCAGGCTCATTGGTGTCTTCGGACAGACAGATTTAGGCTCCTGAGAGCGTAGATTCTGGAGTGGAATTACACAGATCACAGCCGCCTGGATAAAACATTCGCTCTTCCGTCCATTTGTTATAAAATATATACTGTTACTGGAGCAACTTTAGCCCTAAGTGACAGGTACCAGATAAACTCTACATGTTCGCTAAACCTCTAATATACCTTTTTTCACCTCTCAACCTAAAAACAAGTTATAGAGAGCCCTCTAGATGACTAAGACACGTTCGGAAAACAGGGAAATGAACCTCAGCCCTCCCATATGGGCTGCATGTGCTGGGAACTCCTCACTGGGCTCTGCTAGTGCCGCCCAAACCCTGCTGCCATCGGCCGTCATAAAATCACTGCATAAACGACACAATCTATAAATTTTAATACACCACTCAAATGTCAACTGTAGACTCAATCAATAAAATAACGTGACTCATTGAATCATAAAATGGATGAAACGATGGAATAATTAGATGCAGATAATCTACTTTCTCATTATGCGTGTGAATAAACAACTCCAGCTGCCCTTGAGACAGCTGCCCTTTCGAGGCTCTCTGGATGCATTGAAACCCAACAACTGCTGTGAGTTTCTGTGGCTTTCTTTCATGGGTTAAAGGAAGGCAAAACAGATAGCATGGTATTGATGTCTACAATTAAATGTCATTGTTTATAAGCTGAGGTCACTGTGACTGTTTTGTAGTGTACAGGGAAGCAGACAGATTAATTCTCTGCACTGGAAATGACAGATTTCCTTCACACATTCTTTATCATGAAATCAATACTTCCCTATAAGACCTATGAGAATTTTGTTATATTGGTTTGTACTGTGACTTTTGATAAAATATATGTGTGAAACAGGCTCTCTTTTTTTTTATTCTGTCATTTACACTGTAGGACAGACACACGTACATGTTTTAGGAGCAATATTCCCTTTTTCTGTCCTTTTTGATTCCCTTTCATTAGCAAATCTCCTTTCTTATTTATGTTTTTTTATTCTTAATCAAAACTGATATGCAGTGCCATAAATAACACAATAATAATTATTATGGAATATACACTCTCCTCCAAAAGTATTGGAACCAGCAAGGCCAATTCCTTTATTTTTGCTGTAGACTGAAAACTTTTGGGTATGACATCAAAAGATGAATATGAGATGAGAGATTAACATTTCTGCTTTTATTTACAGGTATTTTCATCTGGATCTGATACACAACTTAGAAGATAGCACCTTTTATTTGAACCCACCCATTTTTCATGTTACCAAAAGTATCGTAACAGATAGAATTAACATAGATTAAAGTGAAAAAGACTTAATATTTAGTTGCAAATCAAGCATCAAGCATGTGACCCATTGACATCACCAAACTTTTGCATTCTTCTTTTGTGATGCTTTTCCAGACTTTCACCGCAGCCTCTTTCAATTTTGGGGGGTTACTCCCTTCAGTCTCTTCTTTAGCAGGTAAAATGCATACTCTACAGGGTTTAAGTGTGGAGATGGACTTGGCCAGTCTAAAACCTTCCACTTCTTGCCCCTGATGAACTCCTTTGTTGTTTTGGGTCATTATCTTTCTGCATGATGAAGGATCTCCCAATCAGTTTGATTGCATTTTTCTGTAAATTGTCAGACAAAATATTTCTGTAGACTACTGAGTTAATTTTGCTTCTGCCATGAAGATTAATGAGCCTGTCCCAGAAGAAGCGATGAAAGCCCAAGCCATTACATTACTTGTGTAATGTGTACTACTATAATGTACACCTGTGTAAACTGTGTTGTTTCAGGTGAGCTTGTATGTTTGGGATCATGAGCAGATCCTTTCTTTCTCCAAACTTTAGCCTTTCCATCACTTTGGTCCATAAAATCAGTCCATAAAACCTTGTCCCAGAATTTTTGAGGCTCATCTCCTATCGTTCTTGCTAATGAGCGGTTTGCATCTTGTTCATGTTCATGAAGTCTTCTGCGAACAGTAGATTGTGATACCTTCACTCATGCCCTCTGGAGGTTGTTGCTGATGTCACTAACAGTTGTTTTAGGGTCTTTCTTTACAGCTGTCACAATGTTTCTGTCATCAACTGCAGATGTTTTCCTTGATCTACCCGTTTGAGGTGTGTTCCTTAGTACACCAGTGGTTTCTTTCATCCTCGGGAGATTAAAAATGGTTGATTTTTCATCTTCTCTCAGCTTCACAATTGCTCGTTTTTCAAGTTCAAGTTTATTTGTATAGCGATTTTTACGATACAAATTGTTGCAAAGCAGCTCTACAGGAAATTAAGTTTCCACAATATATTTATATATTGCAGAACCTTAATATATTTAATTTATGGCAAAATCTGGTAATTCTGTATGTTGTCTGAGCGTTGGCATCCTCTGAGGTCCTCTGAGGGGTTGGCATTATCTTTTCTCAGGTGTTCGGTCATCTCAGATCATTTAAGGGTTGGATCCAGACTGAAGCTTCTGTAATTCCTAGTTACCACGGGATGTTAATCCCGTGACAGAAACAGAGAAACAAATAGAGACATAATTAGCGTAGCTGCTGTTCCATCTAAGCAAAAATTATTTGTTCAACCCAAGCTAAAGAATAATGATAATGTACATTTGATCAGATATAACTGCAGTACAAGATTATAAGATGCGTTTTTCACCCATAGACACCTCTCTGGTTTTCATGTTGGTAAACACGTCTAACTAACTATAAATGCAGTCTGCACGGATCTGAAACTGAGCGCAGACATTCAGTGTTTTTTATTGTTTGAATAATCAATTAATAGGACACACCAGGGCAACAAAACACACCTGTCAGTCACATGTTCCAATACTTTTGGTAACATGAAAAATGGGTGGGTTCAAACAAAAGGTGCTATCTTCTAAGTTGCGTATCAGATCCAGATGAAAATACCTGTAAATAAAAGCAGAAATGTTAATCTATCATCTCATATTCATCTTTTGATGTCAAATCCAAATGTTTACAGTCTACAGCAAAAATAAAGGAATTGGCCTTACTGTTCCAATACTTTTTGGAGTGCACTGTAGTTACAGTGCCCTCCATAATTATTGGAACAGTAAAGACAAAATTGCTCTGTTGGATGTGGAGTCAAGACATTTGCAAATATGATTAAAAGATGAATATGAGACAACTACAGAATGTCACATTTTATTATTAGCCGTTTCAACACATATATGTTTTACCAAATAAAAAGAACAGCACTTTTAGAGTTCATCCCGCTCATTGATGTGAGCATAAGTATTGGGACAGTTGAACATAAGGCAGATATAAAATATTAAAAGCTATTATTAAGTTGCAGATCCCTTGAGCACAATCACAGCAGTGAGTCTGTGACCCATAGACATCACCAGACTCTTGGTCTCATCCTTTGAAATACTTTTCCCAGCCTTTAATGCAGCCAATTCCAATTGTTACTTGTTTTGGGGAGTTTCTGCTTTTACTCTCCTCTCCAGCTGGTGAAATTAATATTCATTTGGATTTAAATCTGGAGATCGACTTGGGCAACCTAAGACTTTCCATTTCTTTGCCCTTATAAATTCCTTGACTGAACTGGCAGGGTGTTTTGGGTCATTGTCCTGATGCAATATGAAGCACTTCCCAATGAATCTGGTGGCATTTTCTTGAATATTGGTAGGAAAGATGGTTTTGTACCTTTCCAAATTCATTCTGCTACTGTCATCATACATTAAGTCATCAGTAATGTTGAGAGGGCCTGTTCCAGAGGCAGCCATGCATGCCCATGCCACGACACCACCTCCACCATGCTTTACAGATGAGGCTGTATGCTTGGGATCATTGCAGTTCCCTTGTTTTCTCCACATTTTTGCTTTCCCATCACTTTGATAAAGATTCATCTTTGTCTCTTCGGTCCATAAACACAGTTCCAAAACTCTTCTGGCTCACCTTCGTGCTTTTTTGCAAACTCTATTCTTGCCTTTCTATTTTTGGTGCTGGTCAGAGCTTTGCATCTTGCTGTGTAGCATCTGTAATTCTGTGTCAAAGTCTCCTGAGGACAGTAGATTGTCAGAGCATCACCCCAGCTTTCTGGAAGTTGTTGGTGATTTTACAGACACGTCTTTTAGGATTCATTTTCACAGCTTTTATGATTTGTCTGTCATCAACTACTGTTGTTTTCTCAGCCGATCAGGTCGTTGTTGGTTGCTGGTGTCGCTGGTGTTTCCAAGCTCTTGATTTCTCCATGCCCTTTGTTTTTGCTATATAGCTCTAATTGACTTCCTCTTTTCTTTTAGCATCCAAATTGCTTGCTTTTCTCTCAAAGTCAGCTCCCTCATCTTCATCCTGGTTTGTGTGTGTCATCATCGAATGCAAGATTCAGAATACAGAAGTAATAGATATAACTGATACGACACATTCCCTGCTTTTAATATCTGAAGAATTAATGCAACGGGACACAGCTGATCACTTTGAAAGACCTGTGAGGCAACTGTTCCAATACTTATGCTCACATCAGATAGAGGGATGAAACTCTAAAAGTGCTGAACTTCTTAGCTGGTAAAACATTTGTGTGTTGAATCACCCAATAATAAAGTGTGACGTTCTGTAGTTTTGTCTCATATTCATCTTTTAATCATATTTGTAAATGTCTTGACTCCACAGCCAACAGAGCAGTTTTGTCTTTACTGTTCTAATACTTTTGGAGGGCACTGTATGTGATTCTAGTAATAATTGGAAATATATTTCAAAAATTAGTCATATTTCACCAATATTTTAAATTCAGTCATCTTTTACTCACCCTTATGTAATTTCAACCCTTTATGACTTTTTTTCCGTGGAATACACAATCATGTCTTTCTTTCTTCTTTCTTTCTTTCTTTCTTTGTTTCTTTCTTTCTATATAACTGTAGTATTTTTAGATTGATATTTAGATAAAGTTTTATTGATCGCTGTTTGGCATGCAGAAAAAAAAAATCAAATAAAAGACTGAAGCAAAAAGCAAACGTACCATAAAAGTAACATAAAATTGATTTATATAATTTGTTGAACAGACATAAACATGTTTTCAATTGACAATCCACTCTAACTCCTCTTATCACTATCCCTTTAAGACATGAAACAGGAAAGACTGACACAAGACACAGTACATCTTTAAATGTGTACTGTCCTGGATGGGCACATCCATATATAATGCTAAGAAGTGTGTGACGCAACAATGGCTCCTAGTTTAACTCCCCTGTCACAACACTCGAGCCACTGACGCTAACCGGCCGGATGTACCATAAGTGTTCTCCTGTAAAACCGTGTTAAAAACCTGAATGTCCACACACAACACGCAAGCATGTGCACAGATTTCCACAGAAGTATATGTTCTGTCCTTTTTTTTTTCTTTTTTTTTTACCTCATTTGTTCCCTCTCTGTCTCTCCTGTTCTTGGACCTGTGCCCACTCTACAGATCAACTACACTGAGGCAGAGATCCTGTATCTATTCCTGTTTACATAGTGGCCTGTGGAATGAGATGTGTGGATTGCATGGCCTTTTCAGCACTACAGGAATGCAGCTCTGAGCATGTGTTGAGCATGAGAAAATGATCACACAGTCGTGAGGTCAGGGATGTACAGTAACCCTTTACTAGATCAGGTGAGGTAAATTAATTTGGTTCACTATACAGTCAGTAAACTGGGAAATTTGAGGACTGTCTGGTTTAAGGCAGTGGTTCATAGACGTGGATGTCCAAAACAGTGTTTGCTTGTAGCGCATACTTATTGGATAAGTTTGACAATACAGAACTAGTTAAAGTAGCAGAGGTGCCTTAGCCAGGGAAAATAGTTCAGTAGTTGCTCACATGCAGTAGGTAGAAAACTAAACAGACACCCAACAAACTATTAGAAGTGCATGGGTGATGTATATTTTTATAAATGTGCCAATCAGTTAAACAAGAATATTTTCAATAATTCATCCCATTTGAAGGTGGACTTCTAATTATTCTCAACATGTTGCCTGTCTTTCTAAATATCTTGTATTGAAGGCCATGCCAGGGCATTTCTGAAAGAGAAGTTTTTGACAATGAAAATGAGAACAGTTAATTATAATTTTTTTTACAAATGTTTGAACTTATTACAAAATTTGCAAACTTAAGTTAAGATCAAACATAATATAAAGATCTGAAAATGCATTTCAGTAAAGTCATAATCATTTCAGTGTTCATATTGTTCATATTTGCTCTGTTTAAATAGGGGAAAATATAAAAATTTTCCTTTACAAATGAATGCGTAATTATGGAATTATGGTTTCCCCCATAATTGATGAGGCATCTTTGCCATATCTATAGAAAAATACCTCCCGTACCACCTGTGTTTATTACTAATTCTGCGTGAAAATGGTGATGACTTCATTGGTTGCATCTGGAATGAATGGAATGGAGAGAATCGTAATGAAACTGTTTGCCTGCTGCTTTTAAGTTGATTTTGGGGTGAAACTGCTTATGTTTGAATGCATGTAATGTTTCCATAAGACACCAGAGCGGATTGATGCTCCACTCTGGCCTTTAATCTGTGTTTCAGAGAGTGTGGATTCCCCTCAGCTCTCTCCTGGATAAACACTATTACAGGCTGATGCTGAGGAGCTCAAAGTTGAGTCAATATTATCCAGAGCAATAAAGTCCTGCACAGTGCGCTCTGCTCCCCCTGTGAGACCGAGATGAGTTCATCTCTAAACTGCTGAGGTCTAGGAGGACCTGGATTCTGTTTATGAGCAGTAAAGTTTGAGTCTGTACAAACCTTCTACAGTATGTTTCTAATCCAGACTAGGGTCAGTAAAATTTTACTTCTTCAAATTCCATAAACCCTCAAAGAAATGTTTCAACCAAAAATGAGAATTCTGTTCTTATTTGCTCATCTCATATTTCTGTAAATCAGTAATGTTCTTTTTTCGAGTTGAATGTGAATGAGGACTGTTGCTGTCAAGCTTCATGTAGAATGAAAAAGCTACATAAGGTATTGTAAAGATTAGATTATAAATCTTCTGAAGTGATGAGTATTTAAGTCATTATTCAGTGTCTTCTACTTCGCTAAAGGCACAGAATTCACATTTTAGCTGGAAGCAGTGGTTTGAACCTAAAAACATATTTATCAATTTGTTTATTACAAACACATCAACTGCTTTACTTAAGTCATATGTGGATTATTGTGATGTTTTAATCAACTGTTTGGACTCTCATTCTGACGGCACCCATTCATCGCAATTGATTCAATGGTATGCAAGTTGTCCCGAATCCGGTTTATGAACTTCCGTTCACCACCAGAGGTCACCCGCTCACCACATGGACTCTTGCACTACACTACTGTTGCACTTCCCCCCCGGACTACAGTTCCCATCATCCATTGCACTGATGACACACACACACACACACACACAGCTATAACCACTGATTACACAGCTGATTCCGATCACACACCTTACTTAAGTCATGGACTTCCTCATTCAGATCGCCGAGTATTGTAAGCACATATTGCTACCCTAACTGATAGCTACCTTACAGAGCCTTGCCTGTTTTCATTCTAGCCTGTGTATCTTGGTTTAACCCTTTGCCTTGCTGTTTCGGATTGTGTTTCCCCCTGCCCGGATTATTGCTCGCGTATCTGGATTATCTCTCTTTGCCTTGCCCTGTTGGATACTGTTTGCCGATCGTAGACCCGCGCTTGTCCTAGGAATACTCCTTGTCTTGCCTCATCTATGTCTGTTTACTATATATCGACCAATGCTTGTTTCACGACCATGCCTTTTAATAAAGCTCTGCAGATGGTTCCGCACACCTCACGCTTCTGTCACTCCGTTACAGAATACTTGGCCGCACAAGGATCCAGCAGCTTTTCAGAGGAACATTGGCCAGGTATGGACACAGCACGTATATTATTAGCTCTTAAGCAAGGCCTGCGTTCGCTGGAGAACTATATTAAAGAGTATCTAGCCATTGCCTGTTACTCTTGATTTACCGGACTGTTTGTTGATAAAGTTTTTTTGCGATGGCATTAATCAACCGCTGAGGTCTAAGCTCATAAGCGAGTTTCCGTGTTCATCACTTTGGCTGTTTATAGACTATGCTTTGTTGTGTGTTGGCTCTTCATTCACTGTGGGTGTCGTGGAGGAAGAACGCGACACTGCACTCACTCATGTGCCGCATGCCGCAGCCGCACTAGAGTACAAGCACAAAATGGCGGCAACAGCGGAGCCCGATCGCAAGATGGTCTTCACAGTTGATTTTCATGAATCAAGCAAAGTCATAGTTAATCTTCATGAGTCAAGTCAAATCACTGCTGATCTTCATGAATGAAATCACAGTGGATCTTCACGAGCTAAGTCAAGTCACAGTTGATCGTCGTGAGTCCAGTCATGTCTCAACTGATCGTCACGAGTCAAGTCATGTTTCAGCTGATCGTCACGAGTCAAGTCACATCTCAGTGGATCTTCCAGAATCTCTTCACATCTCCGCTGGTCTTCCAGAGTCTCTTCACATCTCCGCTGGTCTTCCACAGTCTCTTCACGTCTCAGCTCATCATCCAGAGTCACACCGTGTCACAGCCGATCATCCAGAGTTATGGCACATCACAGCTGCTCATCCAGAGCCACACCACGTCACAGCTGATCATCCAGAGTCCTGTCACATTCTGTCCATCACACCCAGATATTCAAGGTCAGTCCTTCACTATCCTAGTCTGGTTTCCAGTGTGAGGGATGCACCACTGATGTTTGCACGCGCAGCTGGCATCCCCAAACCCACTCACTTTAGCCCACCTGTCCCTGAACTGATTCGCCTGTCTAAAGCGCTTCCCATGATGGGGATCGCTTTTTGGTGTGTTTGGGCTGCATACATCACCACAGAACCTCCCGAGGTGGCAGCGTCCACTATGGTGTCTCTAGAGGTGGCGGCTGATGCTGCAGAATCTTTTGAGGTAGTGGTGCCCGCTACTGTGTTCCTTGAAGCGATGGTGCCCGCTGCAGTTTCTCCAGAGGTGGCAGCGCATGCTGCAGAACCTTTCGAAGCAGCGGTGCTCGCTTCAGCTGCTTGCGTGGTGGTGGCGGCGCCCAACAATACACTTTCAGTCCGTCATGTCACAGTCGAAGGAACCGTAGATGAGCGCTGTACCTGTCCTGGTAATGAAGTAATGTTGCAACTACATGTCAACTAACTCTCATTAGAGTATTAGTAGACTGTCTGCTTCATATCTGCTAACTCTTTATTGTGGTGGTCTCCCAACAGACCTTCTACTGACTGTAACTTTGCAAGTACGTCAACTTATTCTAACCCTACCAGTCTACTAATACACTACTAACACTCTAATGGTGCAATGTTACTTATAGTCAATAGAATGTGTTAAAGAGACCATCAAAATAAAGTGAAACCATGAACTCTTCTTGGTTCCTGATGTTACCACTGTAGAACCTCCAGAGTTGGCGGCATCTGTTGCAGAACCTCCAGAGGTGAGACCAGATCACTGAGTCACGAATCATTCAGATCATTTATGAACTGGATCAACTGATTCATTGACAAGGTCTGAAACTAGAAATAATTGATTTATTTCTAGTTCCTTATGAACTCTTATGAATGTAGAAAGAAGGGCTACAGACGGTGTCAATGTTTTTAGTGAATAACCATACAGGTTTAGAATGACATAAGGGTGAATAAATGTTACCAGAGTTTTTGGGTGAACTATCCATTTAAGATCATATTAATTCTGTTTGCTAAGTGATGAGCTAATGCATACATGCCTGTCCGACTGCCGACGGATCTCTCATGTCAGGCCTGTCCAAGGTGCTTAATATTCTTAATAACAAACTCTTTGTTATTCCTCATTATCTCTGCCTTGGACTTTGATCGCTCCTCGCTTCTCCGTCAGCAGGATATCTAGGATCAGCTAAAGGTCATCGAAGCCTGGTTTGACGGTGTGAACCCATCCCTGGCAAATCTTCTGTGTGAATTCAGATCAACCCTGTCATCCAATTCCCCCAGTGGACCTCACTTCTTAAGAGTTGCCCTACTGCTCTAACCTGTGCACACTTGTTTGTTCAAATCTCTCACATTCACAGCAGGAACATTTTTCCCCATCATACCTTGGGCGAGCAGGCCAACAGAAACATGGCTGAGCCCTGGAATAACACCCAGTGAATGCTGCTGGTGTTTCTTAATTGGACTCAACTCTTTCGACATTGAATTCTTTTGAACTGAAACAGCTTAACCACAATACAACTTCTGTTCTGCTCGCAACAATGGGCTGTTGTGTTATCTTCCCGTTGGCTTCGGTGGTATTGCCCCAGGACTGCACACTTATGCTGTCAGAGTTTTAACATTGTTTAAATATATGTGAAATATTACAGTCAGTGCAAAAATGTCAGGGAACTTCTGGTTTGGAGTCATTATAAGCGCTGTCAATCATGTTTGTTGGAACTAAATATCAAATGAATTCGGTATTGAGAAAGACAGAATGAATAAACAGATTTTTTTTAGCAAATTTAAATTATTTTTTTATCAATTACAGGTGCTGCATTTGGCCGAAATTTAGATTTTTGGTTTCGCTGCAACTTTTCATGTTTCCAGACAGTTGAAAATTGTACTTGTTTGGCTTAATTTGAACTTTTGCTTGGCATCTAGATGAGTCATGGGATCTACAGTATGTGTGTGTGAGAAAGACAGAGAAGGTCTTCTGACAGGGGTGCTGCTGACGGGCTTTAAAAGCCAGCAGTCATCTCTTACAATAACAAACACACCAATCCAGCCCATCAACCTTGCAAGACTTAAAACGCCTTTCTTTTGTGTTTTCATTCAGGAGACATGCACGACCGAACACGTTGAATGTCTTTCGTTAACACATCAGAAGATCTGTCTGGTATGTTCTTGTGGGAAATATATATATATATATTTTAGCAACGGTGTAGCATATATTCAGTCTCTAATATCACAGAAAGGTTAAAAAATGAAGCGTGTGAATAGTAAACTCTTATGTGTAGTAATGAACTTACAGTAAACACATTTTTTCTGATTGCAAGCTGTCAATTTTGACAATTGACATGCATATGAACAACAGGAAAATGGATCCACCCTGCACTAAAACATTTTCTGACAGTGACGTCTATAAAAACACTTTTAATCTGAGTTTTGATTGCTGTCAGTTTTTACTTATTTTATTTGTTATATATTAAACTTGAACCCATATGATGAAAAAAGTATGTATATTATGTTACGTGTGTGTGTGTATGTATATATGTGTGTGTGTGTGTGTGTGTGTGTATATATATATATGAATGTATTTATATACTCTTTCAACAGGAAGAAAGTAAATTAGTGTATTACAGTTAATAACATTTTTAGTTATTTGTCTTCTACATACTTTTCCTGTCTTTTCTCTAATTAAATCTGACAATCAGCTGCACAGTTCAAACAGCATGTGGATGTTTTGTGACGCCACCCAGCATTTGCCTATAAAGCAGTTTAGACTTTACCTGATAGTCGCAGGATCGAGTCTCGGTCCAAACGATGTAGTGCTCTATCTTTTCATCTGTTATCAGACTCTAGATCTGAGCAGAGGGAAGAGACAGAACTGGGAGACAAAAGCAATATTGTCCATTCGCTGGCAGCCGAGCTCAATTCCAAGCGCTTTGAAAGAATGAGAGGTGTTTTCCAAACACAACACGCACAATTCTGCATTGTCTGTGATTTGGCAACTGTTCGTTGAAGATGTTGCAAAAAAGAAAGAGTAACATACCTCTCCTTTTGTTACTCCCTTTTTTTCATACACTTCATCATCTGTTATTAAAGCCGTAAATTTCATAAAGACACCATGGGTTATTTGCTCTTTATAAACTTAAAAATGTAAACAGCAGGACAGCAGGCACATGCATCTGAATCTTTAATCTGATTCATTGTGCTTCATTATCACTGCTTTGAAAGAGGCTGCATATAGAATTTATTATTATTTAATTCCGTATACATTCCTGCGTTCAGCCCAGTCTGTCGCTCTCTATTTCCTTCTCTCTGTCTCATACTATTTCTTCCTTACACAGCTGCTCTGGCTCTGATAACCACTGGCAGTTTGGTACTGGATTCAAGGGTTTTCAGACTGGGGCTCAGAGACCCCCACTGGGCTTCAAGGGGGTTCTAGGGGGTCGTACAAAATTTGAGAGAGAGAGAGAGAGGGAAAAAAAAAAATTACAAAATGTATTTTAGAATGTCAAAATTAAAATGTAAGTAATAAAAAATTACTTAAAACATGTAAAACAACGTAACAGTGAACGTAAAACAGTTTAAAACAACAAGATGGCGCCATTCATGGCAGCCATTGTGCTTGGCTCTCCAGTTGTTTTAGTGTTTTTGTTAGTTTTTCCTGTTTTTTGTTTGTCTAACACGATCAGTTTCACCAAGGAAGAACTGCTGAACATTCGGCAGAACACACCACACAATCTCCAACCGGTTTTTGATTATTCAGATGTTTTGCTGAACATTGTAGTCGGCGGAGCTGCAACGCTGTTTAGACGCTTTAGGATGCGCAGACGGGGGAAGAGAGCTGGCGCGCTCGTGAAGCTCAGACTGCGTGGATTTCGAATGCCGTTGCCTAGCATCCATCTGGCGAATCTCCGCTCTCTACCCAACAAAACGGACGAACTCCTTCTGCTTTCCCGGTTTAACAAGGACTTTTCAAACTCTGCTGCTTTGTGTTTCACGGAAACCTGGCTGAACGACACCATTCCAGACAGCGCCTTACATCTGCCTAATTTCCAGCTGATCAGAGCAGATCGCGACGCGGAATCAACCGGAATTCGCGCAGCGGCAAGACATGCTTTTACATCAATGAGAGGTGGTGTACAGATGTAACTGTGCTAAAGAAGATGTGCTGTTCCGATCTAGAAACGCTCTTCATTAACTGCAAGCCGTTCTGTTCGCCGCGGGAGTTCTGCTCGTTCATTCTCGTGAATGTCTACATTCCACCGCAAGCTCACGTGAGCACAGCTTTACAGAAACTCACTGATATGATCACAGAGAGTGAGCAACAACACCCGGACTCTGTTTTAATCATTTAATAAAGCAAATCTCTCCCGCGAACTGCCAAAATACAGACAGCATGTTACATGTCCCTCCAAAGACAGTGATATTGGACCACTGTTACACAGCGATAAAGGACGCATATCACTCTGTTCCACGAGCAGCTTTAGGACTCTCTGATCACTGTTTGGTTCATCTTATTCCAACCTACAGGCAGAAACTTACATTTAATTAAGGACTGTAAAGAGATGGACTAATGAGACAGAGCGGGTTTTACAAGCCTGTCTCGACCTTACTGATTGGAGTGTTTTTGAAGCTGCTGATGATCTGGGCGAGCTCACAGAGACTGTAACATCATATATCAGTTTCTGTGAGGATATGTGCATTCCTACCAGGACTCATCTAACTTATAACAATGACAAACTGTGGTTCACTGCAAAAGTCAGACAGCTCCGTCAGGCCAAAGAAGATGCTTACGGGAATGGGGACAGAGTCTTGTATAAACAGGCCAAATACACATTGGAAAAGGAGATCAGAGTGGCAAAGAGGAATTATTCCGATAAGTTAAGGATCCAATTCTCTTCCAGTGACATGGCTTCAGTGTGGAAAGGTCTGAAAGGCATCTCCAATTACAAGACACCATCCCCCAGCACTGTGGAGAATCAACAACTGGCAGACGATCTTAATGAGTTCTATTGTAGGTTTGAAAAAACACCATTCACACCTCCTGCAACCCCCCTCTCCCCCACACCTGAACTGCAGATAAGTGAAGATGACGTCCGCCAGGTCTTCAAAAAGAACAAGAGAAGGAAGGCACCAGGCCCAGACGGTGTGACACCAGCCTGTCTGAAATCCTGTGCTGACCAGCTGGCCCCCATCTTCACACAGATCTTCAACAGATCACTGGAGCTGTGCGGAGTACCCTCATGCTTCAAACGCTCCACCATCATCCCCGTCCCAAAGAAACACAAGATAACAGGACTTAACGACTACAGACCTGTGGCCCTAACATCTGTGGTCATGAAGTCATTTGAAAAACTGGTTTTGGCTTATCTGAAGGATATCACTGGACCCCCTGCAGTTTGCCTACAGAGCAAACAGGTCTGTGAATGATGCAGTCAACATGGGACTGCATTACACACTGCAACACCTGGACGGACCAGGGACTTATGTGAGGGTCCTGTTTGTGGACTTCAGCTCGGCCTTTAACACTATCATTCCAGACCTTCTCCTGCCCAAACTAACTCAGCTTTCCGTGCCCACCTCCGTCTGTCAGTGGATCAACAGCTTCCTGACAGAAAGGCTGCAGCTAGTGAGGCTGGGAAAATACACATCCAGCACCCGCACCATCAGCACTGGAGCTCCTCAGGGTTGCGTTCTTCCCAGTCTCCAAGAACTGTACTTATCCAGAGTGAGCAAAAGGGCTGGTAAAATCACTCTGGACCCCTCACATCCAGCACACTCCCTCTTTGAACTGTTGCCGTCACAGAAACAGTTTCTTCCCTCAGGCAATCCATCTCATGAACACTTGAACTCTTAACAATAAACATGAAACACACAACACGATCATACTTTTTATTTTATTATTTTACACACTATACTTATTCTATACTTATTACATTTCAAATTTGCACCTAACATACCTGTACATACCGAATTGTCTATTTTATATATTGTGTTTGTGCTATTTGGCACATTGTCCATTTTTGTATATTTGTACATTTATTTTATTTTTAATTTAATTTTTTTTTTTTTTATTATCTGTGTCCTGTCCTGTTGCTGTCATTCTGTCACACTGTGGAGCTACTGTCACTAAAACAAATTCCTCGTATGTGCAAACATACCTGGCAATAAAGCTCATTCTGATTCTGATTCTGACATTGTTTGTTAGCATAATTATATTAAGCATTTTTACGCAATTATTTGTTAAAGATTTATTTTTTTAATAAAAACATTAATTCCATTTTTATATTTACCAGATTTAAATTGTTTTATTCAGACTGCACAGATTATTAGAGATTTATTAGAATTATGTATTATTTAGAATAATATTACAACATTACAGATAATATTTAAACAATTTGCTTTTGAGCGATGACAATATAAAATTAATTTTAAAAACATGTTGACTTGTTATAATGTTACACAGTTCTTAAACACACGTGCATCTATCTGTCTGTCTGTCTGTCTGTCTGTGTCTACGTTTGTAAAGTTTGAAAGCCCCTGCTTTAAACTGTTTTCTTGAGTTGTGATGAGCTGCTTCAGTCCAGTTGGAGACATTCCCTTGTAGTCAAATACAACCACTAGCATCTGAGGTAAAATGAGCATGTGAATGTTTAGAATATAGTCCAATATGTGCAAATTAATTTGTTAAAAAGTAATGAAACCACAAAACATGACCTACACCCACACACTTATGACTGGTGACATCATCTCATTGCCAAAAGTTCCCTTAAGGCCACTGGAGTGCTTGTTCCCTACATCCCACTGCTTTTATGAACCAACACAGGCCTGGATTTCTGCATCATCACCACTTTTATGAACACACACACACACACACACACAGAGAGAGAGAGACAAACGAACGAACACAGGCCAGCTCACCTGCTGCACCACTGCTCTTAGTTATCCTACTTTTATCTGTTCATAAATTTGAAATGTAATGCAGCTGCCACGGTGTGTGTGTGTGTGTGTGTGTGAGAGAGAGAGACTAAGGGGTTTAATCTATGATGCAAGTTTCATTTTCTCCATCACTGATATTAAATGATGTGCTAAAATGGGATCACGATAGAACAATGTCAGGCTTGGTCCTTCACAAACACAATGTGAACCTAAAGGAATCTGGGAACTTTTTGGTCCAAATGGAAAGTTCTCACAATTCTGGGCCGGGTAGCTTGTTAGTGCTCTATCAAAAGCAAGTAACTTAGTCTCTATATTTTATGTTAAATTCCTGGCGTATGATGCTGGATATGTTAAAGGTTTATGTTCTACAGCACTTGGCAGGTGAATGTTTTTATAAGCAATTAATTATGACTCTGTCTGGCCTGGATTTCAGCTATCAAATATTTTCTTGTCTTATGTTGCCATGGCGAACAATCAAGCTAAACAGAGTACTGTGTGTCTCAGGCCGAGCAAAGGACAGAGCCGAGCTCATATCTGTCTTTGGCATCCCAGTTCAGAGGGTTAGACGTCGTCTTATCTGCTGTCTCTTTACTGTCAGGTCAAACTCTCCACCCACCAACACCAGCTGAAAGACTTTTGACTTCTCAAAGGGAGTTTGAGAAAGCAAACAAAATGTAACCCCCCCCTCAAAAAAACGTCTATTGGACTACTGTTGGCAGAGGCAGGGCTTTGATGATTCTGTACAGCAGAGATGATTCTCTGCCGGTTCCTAGAACTGAAATAGTTTTATAATTATTAAATGATTGAAAAATGTATACGAAGCATTTCATATATATATATATATATATATATATATATATATATATATATATATATATATATTAGGGCCGGGACTTTAACGCGTTAATTTAGATTAATTAATTACACAAAAATAACGCGTTAATTTTTTTAACGCATGTTAATCGCACTTATTTTTGCACCGCGGAACGTTTCTCACTGGATGAGTTTCGGCGGACCGATTATACTGGAGCACCAACTAGCGTTCTGTTTCTCAATGTCAAGAACGCAAAGAACGGACTTGCGTTCTCGTGGAGACCGGTCTTGCCAAGCTTCCTTGGAAGAACGAACTTCCTTGGAAGAACGACGCGAGAACACAGAACGCACACTTATGAGAACTGAGATGTACTGCGTTCTTGCTTAACTGACCGCATAGTCTCAGCATAAGAAACGGCCAATGAACAATAAATATTACAAAATGTCATAACTTATTAAAACATTTCATGCTATTAGCCTATAGATATTACTTTCATATAATTGTATTGTTTTATTTTACAGCGTTATATGTTTTACTGTTAAGATTCATTTTAATATGCCAATAAAAATGCAGACTTTCTCCGGGTCTTATAACTTTATTAAAATTAACCAAAACAAAACGATAAATGTTTACTTTCAACTTGAAGAGCCGTTAAGTATTTGTGAGAGCGACTTTAAAGCTTACAGGCTTCCGTACACCGGCCGCCCACAGCGTTTTCTGGGATTTCTAACGGCTCGATTCTCTCAAGTCTGCACTCGATGCATCCTCAGTTTCAAGAACATATCCGGGCACTTTCATGCATCCTCTGTACTTGCGTTCTTGAGAATTGGAACTGAACTTCGACGGTTAATGATGACGTAGAACGAGAACACAAGGACGCAAGATCGCTGAAGAACGCATATTGAGAAACAGCCAAAAACAAACCACAGTGAAAATGGACAAAGAAGCTGATGAGACCGCTTTGGTTGGCCCTGTGGATGGGAAATTTAAAAATCCATATAAAAAAAACTTACTTCTCACTGTTCTCAGGTCAAATATTTATATGCGATTAAAATGCGATTAATTTCGATTAATTAATTACAAAGCCTCTAATTAATTAGATTAATTTTTTTAATCGAGTCCCGGCCCTAATATATATATATTATTAGTGTTGTTGTGATTAGAGTTCAAAATAAACGTTTTTGTTTTCATAATGCATGTACTAAGTATATTTATTATGTTTATGTACATACACATGTATGTGTATTTACGCACATATTATGTAAATAAAACTATTTTGGATGTGATTAATCGCGATTAATAGCACTAGATAGATTATATTTATAAATATATATTTTTTACAAAAATATGCATTTTTATATTCATATTTGTCCCATTAATATAGCCAAATTATTCAAGGTGAAATATGTAGTATTGACAGCTAGCAGTTGAAATGGTCATAAAAATTACATTGAACACCTTAAAACATTGAAAAGGCTAGAGAAACTGATTTGACTGTATTAAAGCTTTCAAACTGTTTCATATGAGCAGTTAGCAGTTGTAAAAAAACAAAAAAACAAAGCTGGACATTAAAAGTCATAGTAATTTATATGCAGATGCTGACTGGTATGAATTGTCCCATGGTAAATAACATCTGATCTTTTGCGTGATGATGCTACAATATCTTTTTCAGCTCAGTGGATATGCATGACTCATATCTGACCCCCATATTTCCGTGATTTGTGAAACAGGAAGAGGAAGTCGGTAAGATTCGTATAAATGAGTTACAGTAGAACGATCCGCCCTTCAGAAAGAGAAAGATTTAAACTGTCCCTGAGGAAAACCGTCTCCTTTAACAGAATCACTGTAATAGAAAATAACAGGTTTCTGATCAGTGGTTCTACTAAAACATTCAGGCTTATCAGAGAAATGATGGCGAGATTGGTTATTTTAACGTATATTACCATATTGTCCAGCAGTATGTAATACAGAATGAAAGATGATTTTAATAGCAGAGTATCTGTCAGGATCACAAAGATAAAGAGCTTCCAATTGAATGCAGATGTTGTTTACGCCATCATTTTTTTAACCTTGGTTCATCCATGGTGCGTTCAACCCGGGCCAGTTTGGACGACTGGTAGGAGAACTTGGTTCATGTCATTCACAAATCTATCCCTTCTCACTCGTCCACCGCCTCGCTGAACTGCCCGGCATCTCCTGCTGTGGCTTTGCTAACTCCCATGTTCCTGTCTTCCTTTCTCGGAGAGTAGCAGTGCGGTTCTCGTTTCGTTGTTGAGTGGTTTTCCCCTCTGTGTTACACATGTAATCAAATCGCCATCCAAACCACACACCTCACCACAATGTCAGCAAATCACCATCACTCGCTACCAGAGCTGTGACCAATCACATCAGGCCTGTCCGTCACACAAGGGGTGAACCGTGGGGCGAGGCATCCACATTAATCATACCTGACAGGGTTAATGGACGCCTGACGTTCCCCCCTCAATTACCAGACGCAGGTTCTGATAGTAATGCTGAGAGGAAACTGTATTTTCCTAGCAGTGCTTCTTCCAGGTTTTAGTTTTTTAAAGTGACTTTTTTCCAGGACTTTAACTGCATATGAATTGGAGCGATTTTATAATTGTTTTATTATTTTTTAATATTATTGATGCTGACATCCACACTGTACCTTACATACCTGTGTTGAAATGAGCAATACATTTCTATGTGTGGATGTGTTCTTATGTTCTCCCCTCTGTTCTCACGGGGTTTGAGAGACCCAAAGGCTCTTTTATTAGCATTTAGGTATCATGTTCACACATTTCCATCTATTTAAGAATTAATTATTAATAAATAGATAAATACATACATACTTGATTGTAAGCGTCAAAAATAATCCATTAAGATATTACTTATCTTAACAGAAACCGTGTTACCATATTAGATAAGACACATTTCCAGCTAGAAAATATTAATTATTTGATTGGAAAATCGTGGATACATTTGAGTTTGATTGATTGAACACAGCAAATCAGTATGGTATATGATTTTTTTTTTCTGCTAAATTATTAAAAATGTTAAATGTTTGTATCTTATTCATTTGTTAGTTTATTCATAATTTGACTCAAATCAGAAAGAATGTCTACTTTGTGATATAGCAGGTTAGAATCTTCAATAATATTTCCCTGCAGCATTTTGATTAAGGACAAAGGAACATATTAGAATCTAAAGGGAAAGGTTAATTCTAAAATGTTATTTTATTTGACATTTACAGCACTGGGGTCTCTGGTATTTACATTAAAAAAAAATGCACAGTCAATTTTCAAAGAACATGAGGTTAAATAAGTTCATTAATATATTTGTCCTGCTTATATTTATTGCAATTTCCAAATTTAAGTAGTAATATGGTATGTGGAAATGAGACCAAATTAAAAAAAATTATGGTTATGAAATTCATTACATTTGGGGTCATCTGGTAATGCAACACACATTTCCATGCAAAGTCTCTGTTAGTGTAGTAATTGCTCTAAAATCTGACCTTGTTCTTGGCTTGCGGGTTTTTCATAAAAGCTGGACCAGGCTGTTTCACTACGTCTCTGGAGAAGAGAGCTCCAGGAGCATGCCAGTCTGAATCTACCATACCTGAATAAATTTCTAGCGCTCCTACACGGTGGGGTACGTGGTGTTCTGCAGAGAATTAACATTTGGAAACAATGACACAAGAACATATCACCAGTCACACAATAGTAGAAGCGTTCTGTTCCGTACACACAAATACACCTTGTGAGCCAGATAGATGTGTGTTTGAGAGGAAATGGGTTGCTCTAAACAGTGATCGCTTGAGTATATCATGTGTACAGTGAAAGTCTGTGAGGCCCTCATACTGTAGCCATTACGCTGCATATGTTAGCATTCAGAGGACTTCCTAAACATTTCCCATAATTGACCTTAAAGGCAGTGTTACTATAACCTGACAGGAACCATTCTGCATCTAGTGTGGCACTATACTGGATGTCAGTTGTAGTGGGAAGTGTCAAATTCACACATATGGTACCGTACATGGTGGAGGTTTACGTTTACTCAATCAGTGGTTTTCTTGGTTTGCTCTTAGATGAACAAGGATAACCTAAACTGTGATTGCGCTTCTGACAGCATGTTGTGAATGGAATTCGCTAATTTAACTGTGTCCGCTGAGTGGTTTATTTGTGTGCGCTGTCTGCATTGAATCAGAGAACATTTAGCACAGCATCAGGTTAACGTTGCAAACCTACCCAAACAATTAGTGGTGAACCCAATTTGCATGACGCATTTCTCCATTTTATAGGCTGGTTCTGATTGCTGGGTGGTGGAGGATGCAGAGGAATAAAGAGAGCCGGTTCCACATTAAAAAAAAAAAAAAAAAAAAAGCTGTAAATTATGATGTTTAGTTCCACTTCCAATTCTCAACATCAACTGCATGAAGCAGAACGTGTGATCAGTGTAGAACAAATTACTTATCAGTTTCTTTTTAGTGTTTTTAAAACAAAAAATGCCATAAGTGTAATCCATTTTGTGCAAATGACTGTTGAGTCTATTCTTTTTAGTAAATCAAAGATGTGCAGCAAAACCAGTGTAGTCCATTTTGTGAATGAATGAGTTGATTATTTTTAGTGTATCAAATACATGAAAACTAAGTGAGTCTTAAATCTGTTTAGTTACTGGTTGGTTGTCATTTTACTAGTGTTAGTTACAGACGAAACCTTTTATCAGTAGTATTTTGTAAAAATAAATTAGGGATGACACATTTTTGTAAAACGAATTTGATGTTAGCACCACCTGGTTCCCTCATAAACAGTAGGATTTTTCAATTAGTCTTTGGATTATTGCACGAAACAAGCTCTGTGACCAAAGGTTTATGATTATTACACTTTTTTTTTTCTCATGATAATCTTCACAAATGAACACAACTTGTATGAATTTTGAAGCCTGAATACAAGAAGACAAAAAAGCGAATAAAGCTTTTATTTTTATTTTTATAGGCTATAAACGAACTACACTGTGGTCACAAGACTTCAATGTCAGCACGATTAAGCTTCAGACAACTCTTTCAGTCTTTTTCAAAAACATTTTCCCTGAAAGTTTGAGTTGGAATTGTTTGTAAGAATGTAATTAAAAACAATATGCAGCTGTAAAAGTGGACTAATGGGTAGATGAGTTTACATGTTTGACATGATGACATTTAATGCCGACAACGTGTAGTCCCAATTTGGCACTTTTTCGGGACAAGTTATTAAAGTGAAATAAAATAAATGTTTATAAATATAAAATTATAAAATAAAAAATCACAAGTGGGGTATTACTTCTGTATTTTATGTTGTAGAATAAAATGTGAAAATACCTTGAGCATGTACTAACCACAGGCCTTATTTCAGACATTTAACCAAATAAATAAATAAAAGAATGAATTTAGGTTGATGGAACCAATAGTGCTAAATGCTAACTTGTTTCCTGGTTTGGGCCTAAAAATACATTATCCCTTTAGCACATCATTGCTAAAATAATGAATAGAATTAATGATTTTCATTCCTTTTTCAAATGTTTAGTGTGATCCTTGATCATGATTCATGACTAATTTTGTTCTTTGGTGTTTTAATTGTCTATTAAAAGACTGTCAGTATCTGAGTGATACAAGTTTGGGTTTGAGAAGATTTGCCATTGATATTCTAGCTCTGAAGAACAGACGCTCTGTTGTACGCATCCTTTTATTCTCCTCCATCCTCTCACAGAAGACAAGAGGCTCTAACACTCCTGGAACACACCCCTTCCTCTTTCCCCTCGCTCCTCAACTCAAAACATGTGCGGGTCTGATTTCCATGCCCTCGGCAAACCACTCCACCGGGAGCTTTTGTGGAAAACTTCATACTTTTAGCAATCATTTGTGGCCGACTAATTTGCTCCCTAGTTTGAGTTTACATTCCGGAGTGTGACATGATCTATTTTTGCAGAGATCCGGAGTGAGAGAGTGCTTACATGTCATGTTTGGCCTCCAGACCTGGAGAAAAGAATGAGTGAGATATTTACATCTTAAATACATAGTTCTAACACTGCTTAACTAAATCACAAGCGTAATCTCTCTCTGTCTCTCGCTCTCGCTCTCTTTAACATCATTATGTATACATTATGAAAGGCTTGCCTTTTTTAACTAGCAGCTGCAATGAAGCGAAACCATGACTGAATGGTGAAGTTTTGTCAGTTCAAATCAAATGAAGCACTTGAATCAAACATGACATTGAAGATCCTGGGTACATACGCCCTTGTTGCGTGTATTTACATTGGAGGAAATGCATTAGGATGATGTTTAGACCCTATTTGGTATGTATCTCATTATATACCCTCAGTCCAGAACTTGTGCAAGGAGAGTTTTTGTTGGATGCTTTCATCCATCCACAACAACAGCGGGAGCCATTATTACTTACCTCCTTCTCTAAATCCTATTAGAGAGTATTGAATATCCAGCATGTTTTTTCGTGGCTTGTGCATGCGTCCATTTGTAAGGTCATTGGCAGACCTCACATGTCCTACCGTCTCAGGAGTTTCGTACTGGAAAGTGGCTCGTCCCGGCCAAGCCAAACGGGATGATGTAGGTTTATTTGTTATGGTCAGTAATCCATTTATCCTGTCATCCCAAACCGCACACACGCCCACACCCTCACCCCCGAAACCTCAGAACTCTGTACGCTTTCTTTTGGCAAAGTTTAAGCAAATATCAGCGCAGGCTGGGTCCCCTTGTTAAACAGACTCTCTGATCTTTGTGTTTTCTCCCCCTCTCTCTTTCTCCGTCATTTCTTTCACCCTTTGTCCACTTTCACAACATTTTCTAATGGATGCAGTGGCCAACTTCTATCTTATTGATTTATTGATCAATGCAGTGTGTGTGTGCAAAAGTGTAAAAGTGAGTTTGTGTATTCCAGCTCTGTTCTGAAGGTGCAGGGTTTGTCTCTCCTCTCTAAATGTGTGTGATCTCTCACCTGCTGAGGTAATAGTTTAGCATAATCACCGGGGAGCCTCTTCAGAAGTCACAGGTATTTATCTTAAAGTGGCACTGAGCTTCACGTTCACCTTCCTGCTGTGGTCTAGTGTGTCCCCTGTAGCCCTGTCGCTCTCTGCACTTCCTATGATCAACTACGGCTGATTTTTGGTACTATTATTGGTACTTTTTTTTTTTTTTAAATCTCAGATACAGTGCAGTATCAATCAGTTTTAATCTTTGCTCTAAATTAATAATAATAATAATATTTAATTAAAATACACATTTTGGTAACACTTTAGAATAGGGAACACTAATTCACTCTTGACTACGACTTTTCCCTCAATAAAGTCCTGATCTGCTGCTTATTAATAGTTAGTAAGGTAGTTATTAAATTTAGGTATTGGGTAGGATTAGGGATTTAGAATTAGATCATGTAGAATAAGGCGTTAATATGTGTTTAACTTGCACTAATAAATGGCTAATATTCTAGTAATATGCATGCTAATAAGCAACTAGTTAAGAAACCCTAAAATAAAGTGTTACCCACATTTGTATTCAAATTTTCATTGCAAATTGTTATAATGACAATATAATTTGTAAAAATCTGTATAAAATTAAAAATGTTTTTTTTTCATTAAAAATTTTAAACGTTTTTCATGCAAATGTCATGCAATTTGCTATGATAATTTAATTTGCAATTAAAAAAAAAAAACTTCATAAAAAAAAGCTTTTATTATTTGAAACCATTTGTATGATAATGATAAAATAGATCAGAAACTAATACATATAGATCATCAATCTCCAGTGTTTTATGCTCTGCAGAAGTATTAAATACTTAAAATTTGATTGATTTATTAGCCAGTAGAGCCAGTGGAAAAGCCGTATTGGCCAGAAGTACGGAACAAGTTTTCTTGTGTTTGAATGTGATGACCACAGAGAACACAAGCTACTGATTTTATCTGAGCCATTTGGTGTCTTACTCTCAGTAGGGCTCAAAATCACCCTCAGGGGGTGTCTCTCATTCATTCGCTTTAAATATTCTGTCCTGCTCTGTCCATTTGCTGTTACCATGCTGAATGTTAGTCAGTGTGAGCTGTTCTTCGACTACCTTGATAACAGAAGAGAAAGATCAGAAACTGTAAGTGTGAAACACACCTTGTCACAGCAGCGCATTATGAAGGGTGACAAAGTGACGCTGTGGCTTGGGATTTTGTTAAACTTGACACATTACTTGGACAGTAGTGCCTATTTAGACACTACACAGACTTACACTGTGCATTAGTGAAAACGCTAATTTCCTGTGTTGGGGAACATACTTTAAAACTGTCAGCTACTTATAATTTAAAGTAGTTAATTAAATTATTCTATTAAATCTACCATTTTTATAAAGTTGTTCACTATTCTGTGAGTTACAAAACAAATAACTACTGTTTAGAATAGATTTTTACACTACCGTACAGAGATTTTTCAATGTTTTTGAAAGAAGTCTCTTAGGCTCCACCAAGGTGTGTTTATTTGATACAGTAAAACAGTTATTACAGTCATGATCCTTCATCAAAAGCATTGTAAAAAAAAGACAATATTAGAAACAGTTGTGCTGCTTAATATTCTTTGTGGAAACCTTTTTTCATAATTCTTTAATGGATATAAAGTTCAAAAGAACAGCATATATTTGAAATCGAAAAACTGTAAAAAAAATAATAAAACAAAATGACTGTCACTTTTGATAAATTTAATACATACTTGCCGAATAAAATTCATATATAAAAATTACTGACCTAAAACTTTTGAATGATAGTGTATATAATCTTATTATAGTGTATGGTCTATTTTATGTTGTTGTTTTTGGACAATTTTTTTTGGGACTTGGTTACTCCCCAGCACTGGTAATTTCTCTCCAACTCTCTTTTTTTCCTACATGAAAAATTTATGTTGAATGCTAAGGATGTGGGATGACCTTGACTGGAGTTTTTATTGTGTCCTCACCGAGTAGAGGTCCTGAGGGCTTTCAACAAAAGAACCACACAGGAAGGTGGGTTCAGACCGACAGATGTGTGTGAACAAGACCTGCGATAGATGGATAGATGGATGGATGGATTGATGGATGGATAGATAGATTAAATCAAACACGATGTGGTAGCATTGCCACACCTTCTTTAAAATCACAGCGGCTCAAGAGTGTCAGAGACGTTCTGTGCATAGGCTTGTCTTCGCTTCTTTTGAACCCGGGTCACAGGCAGGCGTCAGGAGGCTTGTTTGTTATAACGTTAATATTGGTCTTTTTATTGACAGAGTCTAGAAGCTTCTGTTTGAACAGGGTCCCTGCAGAATGAAAAGACGGTATGTGGACTGCAAAGAAGGCTGTGATAATTGCTGCTCTTGACAATCAGATGATAGAGTGCTTTAACTGAGACTTGTGACACCTTTGCGTGCTCAAAACACATGCACAGACGTGGGGCTGATGTCTGCGCTGTGTGCTGTCTTCCACACATGTACGGAGATGACAAAAGGGTTTAGATGTTACGCACGAGAGGAGGGATGTTGACACACATGCTGGGTGTGTTCTAAAGCTTGCTTGCATATGTGAAAACTAGAGAATGAATATACAGTAGCTTCAAAATGCATTTGGACAGCTAAGTCACATTTCAAATTTATGAATAAGAGGCATCTGAAAGCAAAACATAGTTTTTTCCTACAACTTAAACTCATTTTGCAAAGACACTTAAAAATGTCTCAAGAGTTATTTAAAAAGAAATTACAAGAAAACATTATTATTATTATTATTATTATTATTTATTATTATTTTCAAGGGGCAAACACCACATGTTGTGAGATTTGAGCTTTGATAGAGGCCAAGTTTCATTCATGAAGTATTACAGTTAAGTCAAATAAGTAATCAAAAAATGACCCAGACAGAATAACATTCAAATTAAACAACAAAACACATGCTACAAAATTATTTATACACAAACAACAATATACAACAACAAACTAAATATTTCTGCATATCTAAAGACTCTTATTCCATAAATGGTGTGTCTCTTCAAATTTCATAGTGTGTGGGTTAATATATATATATGAATATACATATGATGTCCTAAAAGTTTTTCATTTGATATTTTGTGTGGTTTAATGCGATGACATCCATACATTAAGTGTCAAAAAATTCTGAGGTCACTGTCTGTCCAGTAAATTTGAAAGAAATTTTAATAGTAAATCCCATGAACATCTGTTTTTCCACAAGCAGGATTCAAATGCATTCAGACACTAGAAAGTAGACGATAAACATACGACAGCATTTGATTTGTGGAGATATTTGAAACGGCACAATCCTTTGTGAACATTTAAGTGATCTAATCACTAAATGTTTTGGAGCCCATTTACACCTGTATTTAGAAATGACTGCTCGTGACCAGATCACCCAAAGCGGATGTTAATTCCAGGTGTAAATGGGGTCTAAATGTCTATCAGGGATTTAAAGTGTCTCTGAACCCTGAAAGGTGGAGGTTTAGCCTGTTAATTATATGTAGAGACGGAAGGCATTTGCTCTGTCTGACACAATCTTTCACCATGACAAATTCCTGGCAAATTATTACAGAATCCTGTTGGAATTTCATGTGGCCACAAACACCAAGCAGACATTTTTGTTTGCTTGATTTCTTTCTTTGAGTGTCTGGGAGCCACCCTGTGGCACATCTGTCCAGACTGTAGCTCAGCGGGTGTGTTAGTCGTGAGCACTTCTGTGGTTTTTAGATCCTGGGGATTAAATGGCGCTGGAAGAAGAGGATGAACACTTCTCTTTCCCATTCAACAGTCTCAAGAGATCTGCTTAACACTTTTCACAGAGAGAGAGAAAGACAGGGCACTCTATTCTTTCCTTTGTCTGTTTAAAGCGCATCTCTTCGAGGAAATGAGAGAGCGATCAGGGTTTATTCAGAGAGATCAGTCTGTCTGTCATCGGCTTACATTACATGAAGCGTTTTGTGAATGTGGAAGTGTTTTGCACAGTTTATGAACTCCAGATATCCCGTTTCATTAAAATGATCACTCAAATACCCTAATGCATGATTATTTAATAGTGCTGATTGTATTTGCCCTCCCTCATCCTGTCTGTTTTCATTCTAAACAGATGAATAACCCTGATTTTTGAACAGAAGGCTTTATTTTTCATTTCTAAGTTGTTGTTTTTTCTTTCTCTGAAATAGAGAAAACTGTTTTATGGACCATGAGAGAAACAGTGTGTTCTCCACAGAACAGTTTGCAGGCCCATCAGTCTGCTTACACAATGGAAACACATGAGTCAAAAGCACAGATGACCAGAGGACATCAATGCCTTTATCATTCATGAGTATGCACAATTACTAATGATCAAAAAGAAAAAAAAGAGGGAAATGACGGCTTTCTTAAAGGGAAATTTCATCCAAAAATGAAAATCCGTACATCGTTTATTCACTTTCATGTCATTCCAATATTTCAAGCTTCAAAAATGATTTAAAACACCAATAAAGTATCCTAAAATGTAGTCTATGCAACTTGTGCACTACATTCCAAGTCTTCTCAAGTCATACAATAACTTTGTGTCATGAACAGACTGAAATTTAAATCGGTTAGTCAGTGAGCTGAACTCAAGAGACACATCACTCTGATTTGGAATCAAATTATTCAGTTTTGTGAACTGAATTGGTTGATTCATTGAAAAGATCTGATACAAATCAAACGTCTCCATCTGTCTCATGAACATGCTGGACTGGAAGACTAATGTTAGTCTGTTCATCTGACAAAACTACTGTATGACTTCAGTAGACTTGGAATATAGTACACAAGCTGTATAAACCACTTTTATGATATATGTATAGTGTTTTTGCATAATTTTTGAATCTTGACAGCCTCAGTCCCTATTCACTGTAATTGCGTTGAAAAGAGCAATTATGTAAAATTTCGAAAGGAAGTGATTGACAATAAGTAAATCATAAAATTATTATTTAATTACATATTTTCTTTTTTTTTTGGTGGTGGTGGGGGGGGGGGGGGTGATTTTGGGTGATTATTCCTTTAAGACAATAACTTAATAAATGACAGAACCATGTTGGCTGTGAGTAAGTCCTGCTGCTCTATATTGTTTGACCGAAGACACATTGTGCACTGTTTCAATGATCTCTATAAAATATATGCAATCTGCTTTTGCTTAAACCACGCTCTCTCTCTTTCCTTCTCCCTCCCTCCCTCCCTTTTTTTCATTCTCTCTGTAGTGTGCTTTGTCATCCCATTCAGTCTATTACAATCCCCTTCTTTAAAAACATTCCTCTCACTTTCAGTATTGATAAAGATGGCTCTGAGACAGCACCAAATATACATTCCTCTCCTTCTGTCATCACTATTAATTATTTTTTTTTTCATGTTGATAATCTATTTATTTTTGCCTTTGTATTCATTTAGCACACTTTTCACATTTTGTCCTTTCAACACAATGATCATTTTTGCTAGAGGAAAGCTTTGTGTTTTATTTATTTATTTATGTTTCCAGGAAAGCTGTGTTATCCGAGTAATTCGTCACAATTAATGACATTAGCGCTGGTATTTTTATTCAGATTAATTGGATTTTCCTGTCTGAGATGGGCTAATGAGAATAGAGGGGAGCGGTCGGTGGATAGCGTCGGGCCAAGAACAGATGCCCTAATGAATGTCCACGCAGGACAACGCAATCCTTCCCGAATGACGGAACTGACGATGTTGAAACCGTATACAGCATGGCGGAAGCGGAGATGGAATGCAGCAAATTATATTCCCCCGTGCAATGAAAACACAAAGCTATTGCCACATGAGAGGTTTGAACAAAGGCCTGTAAGAGCGAACCTGTCTGAAATGATGATTAAGTTTTCTGTGAGCCACATTCGCTCCCCCACTTACAAGCCTGTTTCGAATTTACAAAAGACAAATTCTTAGCCTGTCCGATAACACGCTTGAACATTGCCGTTCTTTAAAACTATTGATGCTCTAACGTATAAGCTCTGCAGGACTTTCGTTTGCTGTACGTTTTCAAGAAAGCAGCGTTATCATTTCCAGATGTGGGTATGGAACGAAATGCAATATTTATCAAGGACAATTTATTAATCAGGCTTGCCTGCAGAGGCAGCGGTGTGGAGAGAGAACTATGGCGTAGCGCGATGGTAAGATGAAAGCTTGTATATGATATGGGGGCCACTGTAAGCCAATCTGGCCCACATTATAAGATCAGGTTTCTGCGCTCTCTCTCTTTCTCTTTTAATGAACAGGTTCATTTTACTCAATGCTCATCAAATGCCTCTTTGGTTTTTAAAGCAAACTTTGTGTCAGAGCATATTATGGTCCGAATTATTTAAAGAAGACAGAGAAAGAGAGCGAAACCAGTGGGTATTTTTTTAAACAATAAACTCTGTCCTGTTATAAGCTATTTGAGTCCAGATGGTTCTCTCATGTGGTACAATAAAAAGTAAACTTAAATGATGCTATTCAGCTTTCATATAAAATCAGACATAAATGAAAATGAAGCACAAAACGTCATTTTGTACATTTATTAAACATAAAGAAAACATGCAATTTGTCTGAGCAAGTTAGAATCAGCTTGTTTGTAAAAAAAAAAAAAGAAAGTCACAAGTGTTTTCTGACCTCTATGGTTTTCACAATCATGATCTAATTATCCAATCAGATCAAAGCCCACGGGTTCCAGGGCGGCTGTTGCTGTGGTTGCTCTAACAAGTGGGTCACACCTCAGGTGTGTGACCTCACACAGGAAAATGACAAACAACATGTCAAGGTGACAAGTTCTCACTCCAGTCGCTTCTGTAAAGAGTCAACAGACTAATAGCATTACTGTTACAACCTACTGTTAATATTATTAAAATTCTAGCGTTGGATGACAACAAAGATACATTAACATCAAAAAGTTTGGGGTCAGGAAAATGTTTTCGGTTCTCACCAAGGCTGTATTTATTTGATTATAAATACAGTAAAAACTAATATTGGGATATATTTTTTAAATTAAGAATTACTGTTTGCTGTTTTAATATATTTTAAAAATTGAATTTAAGCTGATTTTTCAGCAGCCATTACTCCAGTTTTCAGTGTCACATGATCCTTTAGAAATCATACTAATATGCTGATTTTCTGATCAAGAAACATTTCTTAATATCATTGTTGAAAAGATGTGCTTTTTAATGTTTCTGTGGAAACCGTAATAGTTTTTCAGTATTCTTTGATGAATAATTTAAAATAGAAATCTTTTTTAACATTATAAATCATACTGACGCCAAATTTCTGAACACTAGTGTAATATAATAATACCAAAATGTTAAACAATCTCTAATATTAGACAATGTAGTACTTTTACTGTATTATGATTGTCCAAGTTATCCAGGTGCAGTGTAAATTAACCTACAAGCCATCTATTTTTAGACAGAAATGCAGCAGCAGTCTCCTTTTATAAACCTTACCGTCCATTTGGATGTGAATTTCAAAGACCATAGTAACAGAGCAGCAATGTCTGGACCAACCGCTGATAAATTAGCAGTATGCACAATTTGTAACCCAAATGTCAGTGTCAGTTCCTGCTGCGTGCCACACTCTCAAATGTTAACCTTCCAGCCTGACAACACACAAATGAACCTGTAATTCAGTCTGGTTTTGAGCTGGACAACTTCAAGTGTGGCATCCATATGACTTTTGCGTATTATTTGTCATTCTCTAGAGTTCTCTTAGTGATCCTACTCTCTGATTTTACCCAAATAATAAGGGTTGAAAATGAAACCTCACAAAGAATGCAAAGTATCTGTCACTCATGTTACATGTTGATATAATTTCACAACATAAGAAAACAGCAACAATGTGCAATTACAAGCAACTCAACAAAATAATTAAACGAGTACATGCAATTCAATGCACTATTCATGTATTTAGACTGTAATGTGAGATCAAGTCGTGTACAATGGCATCTTATTGTTCAGTGAAATACCAGTTTGAGGATATATAGTGTCAGTGTTAAAGATCTCTCATTCATTGATGTCCTAGGAGTAGTAATGCAACTCTGTCTTTAGTAAATGATGTCTGAGAAAGTGTCTTTACTTTTATATAGCTGTCAATCAAAACATGGAGTAAAGTATGTAAGTGTGCAGGCATGCTCTCACACACACCCATGTTCTGTCATAAATCAGTTCCTGTCATGTTTGTGTGAGTGTGCAGTTGAGTCGTTTCATTCTCTTGTATCACTGTAGTTCTGTTTCGATCTGGTATGAAGAAAATGTTAAAGATTTTTTTCCTTGTGGTTTATTTTGATGACTGTCTTTTCTTTGGACTAAACTTTTCAGCACTTTAATCCTTCTGCATCTTCGAACCCTGATAAAATTTCCAAACATTTATAACTGAAGCTTTTTTTTTATTTATTTCATCTGTGATGGGATTTGAGTGTCCGGTTTCCACATGTATACATACAATACATCCATTGAGGGGCCATGATAATTTAATAATATCGAATACCAAAGTTATCACTGTAAAAATAGCCTTGAATTTTTGGAGTAATTCTGGTCAAATATACTCTCGCATGGTCAAAGCGGAACATTTCTCTTCGCTCCCTCGTGTCCTAGGAGCTTCTGTTAAGAATTGAAAGCGTGATTAATTAAAAGAGGTTTTGGAAAATACAACAGGCCTCTTTTTTAGCAGTGGTCTGACTCCAAGGAAAATCTTCAGTGTGATAACTGTTGTACATTTCAAAAGTGAAACGTTTAAGCTATTAGACCACAGGCATGTACACTATGGCAGATGAAGCTGGAGTGTGGGTGTGCAAAAGAATGTTTCTTGAGCTATTTTTACAGCTGATGAAGAAAGCACTACAGTGTGGGGAAATCAAGGTGTATCCTTATAGACACAAATTTGTCTTATTCTTGCAGTGGAGACTAATAGCAAATTTTATTGTTGTTCAAATCCAGCTGTTTTCAATATAACATGAAATCAAAATGAATGCATGTTCCTGGTCTTGTGAACGATTCATTAGTACACTATTCAAATGAATATTCAATATTCAAACTATTTGTCTTTATAATCTTTACTCTAAATAGTTTGCTGTTTTTATTTCTGCTGATGTCACTTTGGCCATATTTTTAGCAAAGTTACATTTGGTCTGGTACAATTATTGTATGAAACAGCTATGAATGAAGCTATGAATCTCATTCATTCCCACCCTACATGTTTTCACATTGAACATTCTGTTTCACTTGGAAATGCATTATATTACGTAAGTAAAATGGGTTGCGAATGTTAATTCATGTTGACTTTAATATTGAAATATATTTAATGTCTTTTTAAGATGAGGTGAATTAATTGTTAAAGCTGAGTTCATCTTGAATGTGCTTGTTTGTTGACTTATTTGTGTATATTACAGTACAATCACAAAGAATAAAAGAAGATGAGTGAAAAATGTGACATCTGAATGTTTAATCTCTTGATTCACATGCCCTGATTCTATCTGTCAAAGGGCCTGTTTTCCCCTGGTCACTTCATTCATTTTCTTTGATTGGATAGCTATCCGATTTGTTAAAATGGTTCCATTTACACTTGGCCATATAAATGTGTCTTTGCAAAACAAAAATTAAATCTCCAATTCACTATACACAAATGTAAAGGAAATAGTCAATGAAAGCAACAGATAAGTGCTGCATTTTATTCATCATCAGCTTTCTTTAAGTTTTATTTGCAGCAGTTTGCACATCAGCTTCTTGAAGAGATACTCGGCTATTCATCTGCGGCAATGCGTGTTGCATTATCTCTGTCATATCAGGTTATTACATGTCATATAGCCTATAACACAGATTTACAACCTGAATTCCGGAAATGTTGGGACGTTTTTTAAATTTGAATAAAATGAAAACTAAAAGACTTTCAAATCACATGAGCCAATATTTTATTCACAATAAAATATAGAGAACATAACAAATGTTTAAACGGAGAAAGTTTACACTTTTATCCACTAAATGAGCTCATTTCAAATTTGATGCCTGCTACATGTCTCAAAAAAGTGAAGTGACATACTGCCAAGTTTGGTGACCCATACTCGGAATTCGTGCTCTGCATTTAACCCATCCAACGTGTACACACACAGCAGTGAACACACACACACCGTGAACACACACCCGGAGCAGTGGGCAGCCATTTATGCTGCGGCAGTTGGGGGTTCGGTGCCTTGCTCAAGGGCACCTCAGTCGTGGTATTGAGGGTGGAGAGAGCGCTGGAAATTCACTCCCCCCACCTATAATCCCTGCCGGCCCGAGACTCGAACCCGCAACCTTTGGATTACGAGTCCAACTCTCTAACCATTAGGCCACGACTTCCCAAAAAAAGTTGGCAGGGGGCCAACAAAGGGCTGAAAAAGCAAGAAATTTTGAAAAGATTCAGCTGGGAGAACATCTAGCAGCTAATTAAGTTATTGACATCAGGTCTGTAACATGATTGGCTATAAAAGGGATGTCTTAGAGAGGCAAAGTCTCTCAGAAGTAAAGATGGGCAGAGGCTCAGAGCGCGTTAAAAAAAAAATTGTGGAATACTTTAAAAACAAGGTTCCTCAATGTCAAATCGCAAAGGCTTTGCAAATCTCATCATCTACAGTGCATAACATCATCAAAAGATTAAGAGAAACTGAAGAAATCTGTGCGTAAGGGACAAGGCCGAAGACCTTTGCTGGATGCCCGTGGTCTTCGGGCCCTCAGATGACACTGCATCACTCATCGGCATGATTCTGTCATTGACATTACTAGATAGGCCCAGGAATACTTCCAGAAATCACTGTCGGTAAACACAATCCGCCGTGCCATCTGCAGATGCCAACTAAAGCTCTATCATGCAAAAAGAAAGCCATATGTGAACATGGTCCAGAAGCCATGTCCTGTGGGCCAAGGCTCATTTAAAATGGACTGTTTCAAAGTGAAAATGTGTTCTATGGTCATACGAGTCCAAATTTGACATTCTTGTTGGAAATCACGGACGCCGTGTCCTCCGGGCTAAAGAGGAGGGAGACCTTCCAGCATGTTATCAGCGTTCAGTTCAAAAGCCAGCATCTCTGATGGTATGGGGTGCATAAGTGCATACGGTATGGGCAGCTTGCATGGTTTGGAAGGCACTATGAATGCTTAAAGGTATATAAAGGTTTTAGAGCAACATATGCTCCCCTCCAGACAACGTCTATTTCAGGGAAAGCGTTGTGTATTTCAGCAGGACAATGCAAAACCACATACTGCAGCTATTACAACAGCATGGCTTCGTAGTAGAAGAGTCCGGGTGCTGAATTGGCCTGCCTGCAGTCCAGATCTTTCACCTATAGAGAACATTTGGCGCATTATTAAATGAAAAATACATCAAAGACGACCACGAATTCTTCAGCAGCTGGAAACCTATATCAGGCAAGAATGGGACCAAATTCCAACACCAAATCACCAGAAACTCATAACCTCGATGCCCAGACGTTTTCAAACTGTTTTGATAACAAAACAAGAGCAGATGCTACACCATGGTAAACATGCCCCCGTCCCAACTATTTTGAGATTTTTTCAAATTTGAAATGAGCTCATTTTGTGCATAAAATTTAAAAATTTCTCAGTTTAAACATTTATGTTATCTATGTTCTATTGTGAATAAAATATTGACTCGTGTGATTTTAAATTCAAATTTAAAAAACATCCCAACATTTCCAGAATTTGGGTTGTATTTTTTTTGTTGTACATTTTGGGAGGAGTAAAATTTACATATGTGGTTTCAACAGCCAGATGCATTTACACTTGACCAGTTTAGTCTGGAATGTGTCCAAGACCACCTCCTGAAGTGGTTTGAGTGATCAGATCTCGAAAGCGTTTCATTGGGCATTTACACCTGGTCTTTTCACAACTGGATAGCTATCCGATTTGAGAAATCACATGAAGGGACCAGGTGTAAACAGGACCAACGAGTACAAAACCCACTGATGTTAGTTTTTTGTCAAAACAATTTGTGTGATATAAGATTTATTAAAACAAATGCTAACATTATTAATGTAAAGAGAGTGATCAGGTAAAGGATGGTACACCACTCTTTACGTCTAAGTGATTGGCCCTACGAGTTGGCACAATTGCAAAACATAAATTTTGTTTATTTGTTTAGTTTATTCTAACAAAATGTATCTCTTAGTTTACCTAATAACGTTTATTTGCACCTAGGATTGTTCACATTTGTTTCAGCACAGATATTCTTCAAAGAATGCAATTTGTTTTGAAAAACCCTAGTCTACAAATGTTATTAAAGGTCTTCCCTTTGTCTTGGATCTCCATTAATTCATTGGTTCTTGTTCATTTGTACTATATTTAAATCATTCTCCTAGATCTTGGGCTGGACTTGACAGTCCAGGAGTCAATGAATCAGGGCCATTTAATTTTCCTATTAAACATTAGGAAGCTCATCATTCCTTTTGTTTTTATAGGTGGATGGAATATCTGCAAATGTTATTTCCCGCACGGTGCACATAGAGACTCATGTAATTAGATGTCTGACAGGGTTTTTTACGGTTTGTCATGAGGGAGGTCAGCGAGTAAAAATTTCCAAATGCATTTTGGATTGAAATACGGCTCTTTACAGGGGGAAATTTTCAAACTCGGTACGTTCATGCGGCATTGGAAAGGTGGATTGCCATTTCAGACACCTGTATCAAGATTTCCTATCTCTCGTTTAAATAATACAGCTGTATGTTTCCATCTCAGTTCTTGGGGATGTCAGCTCCGTGTGAACCGAGCTGAACAAAAACATTTCCAGGGCGCAGTGTGACCACAACAAAGAACCAAACGTTTCCACTGAAACGTCAGTGCCACCCTGCCTCTGACAAAACAACATGCTGACAAGTGTTTTGTCTAGAGCTTCACAGAGATGCCATTTCACTCAGACACCTTGACTGAAGGGAGCTTTCCAAATGTGTGTGTGTGTGTGACTCAGAGGGGTGTTGGTTTTGGAGTACAATCAAACTGGCGTGAAGCATAAGCGATCTTCATTGTCGTTCTGCTCATCCCACCAGTTTTATTGTGGTTAGAGTTTAAGATAAACTCCCGCTCCGGCAGAGGGGCGACTCCTCGCTGCGACCGATTTTTTCTTTATTTACTCTCTGGTGTTTCTTTTGAAAGACTTTCAAACGGAGGAAAGGAGAGAGAGAAGGGACAGGAGATAGAAAGTAAGGTTTTATTCTGTCATCATGCATTCCTCCGCAGCCTCTAGAGTCTGATGCTTTGAGAAGCCTTAAGCAGTTCGGAGACCTGAAAAAGGGGGATGTTTAGCACTTCCAAGTGTTGAATGCAAGCAAATATGCATTCAAACGTACCTAAATCAAATAGTATGAGCTATTCTTTTTTAATCAAATAGTGTCTTTCTCTTTTTATTTGCTTTAAAATAAGGATTTTGCTGCTCTCGGTTTTAAAAAAAAGAAGAGAGGAATTCCTTTTCTCCTGCATTGTGTTAATCCAATTACCCAACACCTGCAGAGTACACTCATCTGCCAAATCCTCCCGTCCTCCTCCTCCTCTTGCTCCCTCTATCATCCTCCCTTTAAAAATGGTTTTGCGGAGAAATGGAATAATCTGTCAGACTGTTAACGTGGGTCCGGTTACACACCTGCCAAGTCTTAAGCTGAAAGAATAACACCAAACTGTTTTGAGGTATTTGAGAATGGATTAGAGAGAATTCAGGTACAAATCCAAAAATGCACCAAAATCCGGAGCTCTCGTGTTGTGTGATTCACTGTGTGCTTTACCTTATACGCTTTCAAGCTGTTTAAAGTTTATATTAAACTCGTCTGGCGTCTGAGTTTTTCGGAGGAAGATGAAAAGGTGTTACGGTATCCTCCGATAACTTCTGTCCATTGTGCTTTGTTTCACAGGAAGTCATTGATAAGATGGATAGCATTGTATGAGCTTTCTGGATGGCAAATTTATGGAAAAAATGTGTCTCTGTGACTGTTTGAGCTCACCAAGACATAAACCCTTCTGCTGGACATCTTTTATCCTGAGCTGTATCCTGAAATCTGTTGTGAGAAAATGGGGTGATCAATCAAAACAGAAGTTTCTGCTTCTACTGAAGGATAAAAACCAGAACGAGCCCAGCACACCTTGTAGGCCTCTGTTTGGCTTCCTGTTTAATGTTCAGCAGACAGGTGACAACTGAACTCCATCCACTCAGCCTGCTAATTTAAAGCCTCTTCCTTTAGGAGGAGATTGACTAAAGTAGGATTTGTTTTGTTTAAGGGAAACATGACCTTATTCCACATTTTCAGGCTCAAACTAATCTGTTGGGAAGTTTGGGGTTGGAAGGATTGGTAACACTTTATTTTAGGGTCTCTTAACTAGTTGCTTATTAGCATGCATATTACTAGAATATTAGCTATTTAATAGTAGTAATTAAGTACATATTAATGCCTTATTCTACATCCCTAATCCTACACAATACCTAAACTTAACAACTACCTTACTAACTATTAATAAACAGCAAATTAGGAATTTATTGAGGGAAAAGTCGTAGTTAAAGGGGGGTCATATGACGTTGCTAAAAAGAACAATATTTTGTGTATTTGGTGTAATGAGTTTGTGGTTTAAAGAAAAAAAAAAAAAAAAAACATTATTTTCCACATACTGTACATTATTGTTACTCCTCTATGCCCCGCCTTTCTGAAATGCATCGATTTTTACAAAGCTCATCATTCTGAGAAGCAAGGCCTGCTCTGATTGGCCAGTTAGCCAGTGCGTTGTGATTGGCCGAATACCTCAAGCGTGTGACGGAAATGTTACACCCCTCATCCTATTGTGATGGCTTTTCCTAACACAGACTAAAACAATAAAACCCATTGCAAACGAAACATTTGTTGCATCCAGTGGGGACATAATTACTGATAATAATGACTTATACTGTCTTTTTACATGGCGCGATCAAGGCCGGCGCCACGGTGGGGTGGGGTGGGGGGCTCACTCAAGATGAGTGTGAAAATAGATTTTATTTATGAAATATAATGGTTTATTTAAAAAACACAATTGCCAAAATGAAAAGTCCTAGCATTAATATGATGCTGCTATAGCAACAATTTAGGACAGTCTGTTTCACAAGGTCGCATTTTAATTGTTACATCTGACACACAAACTTCCCACAAGCGGTTTAACTAAATGCAAGCATTATGCAGCACTACTGACTAAGCTAAAGGTATGATGAAATATTTTTTTTAATGTTTAATAGAGGGCTAGATTAGTTGTTAGTAGTTAGTTGATTATTTTGCTGTATTGTTTGTTGCTGTTCAATTTGTTAAACTTGAAATGATGCATCTGTTAAATGGGCCGCAATGAATGTTATGTCAGGGAATCGGTTGCAATGTGTTTCATTGTAAACACACAATTAAGTATTTCTTGTGGTTGTGGTGGTATCACTTCTCTGTAGACTGTATTTGTGGTAAAATTGCTGCCCTAAGACATGTTATTTCCTGGATGTCAGATTTTCTAATTAGATGCCATTTTGTTTTATTATAGGCTACTCTGCCATCTGTATTTGCTAAATAGGCTTCCTTTTAGTAGGGTTATTCACTCAGAACGTATTTTTCATTCCACTGCATACTTTTTCATTGTGTTTCAAAGTAAATTCACTACGGATGTCTTTGAATTTGAATGCTGCGCTCTCGTCTCTTATAGCAGATTCTCCGCACAAAAGACATCATTCTAAAAAAAAAAAAAAAAAACTTCCACTGACCTGTCTCGCGACCAAAGCAAATGTGTGAACCTAGTATTCTAATAGTTGTAGTAGTAGCGCGGGCAGGTTTGTTTACGGTCCGACAAATACGCAAATGGGCCACATATGTTTTTATTTTTATTTTGTGCTACGTCATCGCCCCCTTTCGTTACCTCAGCCGCCCCCTCATCGTGCATCACTCTGGCCACGATGCATGTCTGCATTTGTGATCGAGAAATGACAAACAACAAGCACTACTCTACACAGCTCAAAACTCGCGTTTGAATAGTCAGTAGCAGAAACGTACTTACAGGCTTTGAGTCAGAAGCACCAGACTGTCCTTGCAAAGTTGGAATTGCCCCACTTTATAGAAACAGCCTTTGAGCAAACCAGCATTGTAGGCTACTCTCCTGCCAGGTTCAGGAAATAGTCCTCCGTAAAATGTGCTGCATATAACGATAAATAGACAACAGTTTTTGTGTTATTGTGCTGATATCTGACTACCGTTGTGGACAGCTGCACTTTTTGATATTCTTCATTTTCTGTGCAGTCAGTTCACATCAGTGATAGAAATTAATCTTTTCATGTAAGTTTAAATTTATTTTTACCTTTATGGGCAATTTTACCTTTAATAAAGCCATTTTTTTCTAAAAGTGTAAAAATTGTTGCATCTGAAGTGGCATTTAGATGTATTTTACACACAGTTTAATGCAGCTCAGAGGGACATGGAGTGCTTTAACCTGCAGTTACAAATGCATAATATATGACATTTTAAACATAAAACATTGAATACTGATATTTGAAATTATTTTAAAAATGAAAAGATACTTTAAAGTGAAATTAAAATCGCCAGTAAGTGGCAGTAAGACACTGTTAACAAGTGAATCATTGCGACTGAACCAAATAATTTAAAAGGTTGATTCATTCAGGAACGAAACACCATAATGTTGCTCAGAGACTCAAAACAGCACTGTGGCTGTGTTTGAAGTGATTTTTGTTGGCGAAATGGGGCAAAAACAGGCAGTATGGTGTCTAAAACGCAAGTCTCTAAATATTAACTTATTGTTATTGTATAAAATCAATATCACATTTGTAATCTTGCTTATTTTCACAGCTAAACTCTAAACATAATCAGGAAACCAAATAAAAAATGCCTAGCATGAGTCTGTGGCATAAACTGAACAAATGAACCAAGCATAGAATCAGTTTACTGTAATAGAATGAAAGTCAGGGGTCATTCCTAAGTCATGGGGTATTTTTATGTTTTGAGGGTGTTCATGACAAAGTAAATCCATATGATTACTCACACCCTGCTCTCATAGTCCGTAATAAGCTAAATAAAATACTACTCGGAAAATAACATTAAATCTCACGCAAGGGATTGCGGAGATTGTTCCATTATACATTTGTAAGAAAAATGTGTGTAATTACACTGAAACCTGTCATAACCGACCCACGTCTTTGAATGATGTTTGGGATTGTCGAAGTGAATTTATGCTTTTTCGTGACACACCCTTAGTGACTGTGTTTTGTGGGCCTGTAGCAGAGGAAGTTCAAATCTTCTGTTTTTCTGAATCTCAGGCTGAATCATTTGATGAAGCAGGGTGGAGAAACTTAGTCTTCTGTTTCGGCTTGCTCTTTTAAGCACCAGGCCCAGGAACCGTTCAGATCAAAGGAGAGCAGAGCCCCCTGAATCTGTGTGTGTGGGTGCGCACATTTATGTGCGTTTTTTGCTATGTCCCATTTGACTTGTTCTTTGTTCTATTAACATAACATGTCATCAGTAATTTGACCTTGTGAAGTAGCTAACTGTGTCTCTCTCGCAGGGAAGAAAAACAATAAAAAAAAAATTGAGGAAAAAAACAAGCAGTGAAAAAAGATCCCCCTTGAAGAAAATGGCCATCAGCACTCGTGCCATCTGTATTACCCACTACAACCCTTTGTGATTCAAACTCCGTCAGCTGAAATCAGAAACAGACTGGCCGGAGCACTTAAAAACAGCTAAATTTAAAAGCCTTTTACAGAAGGAGTAGTTTAAAGTCTTTGCTAGAGGCCCTTTATTCACAAGCTTCGAAAAAAAAATTAAACATGCAATAAGCAGAACCTCATTTCGAATGGAAATGGAATTGTGATATAAGAGAAGAATATGAACGTGGAAGTATGCAGACTCGTTTTACTCCAGTTGAAGTAAGACTCAGTCCCTTTTGCTCTCATTAAGATTGACCCTGATAGGCCATGTTTCTTCCTCATGGTGTTACGGTTCAATTTATGCGGTTTTAGGACATAAACATTGTATTCACATTCAAGCATGTAGATTTACTAAACTGTCATTTTCTATTAAACAGAAACCTAACAATACTTAAATCAGCACTCGCGCTGTACAAGAGCAGGCCTTCATGATGAATAGTTAGGCCCGAGGCTCTCATAAGCTGATTAATTTATGTGTATAACGGCTGGCAGTGAGGGGGAACCAAAATCCCCAGCACACCTGCCCCAAGACAAATGATCAAAATTACAAGGAAATGGAAAGGTTAAAAAAAAGCACATGCACAATTATATCCCGACAAACCCATTAGAATATATATATTTATGTGTATTTATATTTTATAATACATATATATTAATATACTATTTTGTAGGATAAATAAAAACAACTATTGCTTCAATAATTTCCTAATTTGCTGCTTATTAATAGTTAGTAAGGTAGTTGTTAAATTTAGGCATTGGGATTAGGGATGTAGAATGTGTGCTTTATAAGTACTAATAGCCAATATTTTAATAATAGGCATGCTAATAAGCAGCTAGTTAATAGTGAGAATTGGTCCCTAGACTAGAGTTACCAGAACTTTTGTATACAAACCCGATTCCAAAAAAGTTGGGACACTGTACAAATTACAAATAAAAAAGGAATGCAATAATTTACAAATCTCATAAACTTATATTTTATTCACAATAGAATATAGATAACATATCAAATGTTGAAAGTGAGACATTTTGAAATGTCATGTCAAATACTGGCTCATTTTGGATTTCATGAGAGCTACACATTCCAAAAAAGTTGGAAGGAGAAAAAAAGTCTCTCGCTCCTCCAAGGTACTGGTGGCCCACTATGGCCCGGGATGTCTCCCAGTACGTTCGTGGATGCTCAGTCTGCGCCATCTCCAAGACTCCACATCACTTACCCGCCGGAAAATTAGTCCCATTACCCATTCCACGTTGCCCCTGGTCCCATGTTGGAGTCGACTTCGTCACAGATCTCCCCAAGTCAGCAGGTTATACTTGCATACTCGTTGCAGTTGACAGATTCTCCAAAGCCTGCAAGTTAATTCCCCTCCGGGGTTTACCCACAGCCCTCGAAACAGCAGAGGCCCTCTTTCATAATCTCTTCCGCACCTTCGGCACCTCCGTTGTCTCCCGTGTCTGGAAGGCATTCTTCAAACTCCTCGATGTCACCGTCAGTCTCTCCTCAGAGTATCACCCCCAGACTAATGGCCATACTGAGCGGAAGATTCAGGAGATTGGGAGATATGACATGACACTGTCATGACAACCAGCACAGCTGGAACCGCTTCCTCCCGTGGGCCGAGTATGCACAAAATTCCCTCAAGCAAACCACCACCGGCCTCACCCCTTTCCAGTGCATACTCGACTACCAACCCCCTCTGTTTCCCTGGACGGAAGAGCCCTCCGATGTTCCAGCTGTCGACCACTGGTTCCGAGTGAGCGAGAGAGTTTGGGACTCAGCTCATGTCCAACTCCAGCAGGCAGTGCGGAGACACAAGACCTATGCAGATGCCCATCGGTCTGCCACCCCCACTGTCTGGTCTCAAACTTTCCATGTTGACTAACCTGACCCACTTACCTTTTGCCTACTTACCAGTTGCACCAGTTTTCCTATCCCTGTTCTCCAACGCTCCAGTTCTCCACCGTCTCCACGCTCCACTGTTACCTCCGGATCCCCTGGAAAAGGAAAAAGGACATTCACACTTAGATAAGCCCCTAGAGACATTCCCATTCCCCACCTGCTTACCTGGACATTCTGCTCATCTCATTCCCCTCTGCTATTACTCAAAAAACCTGTTGATTGTATTGCACTTACCTCTGTGTCCTGTGTCTATCTGCTGACAATATGGAATATTTCATACATTGAAAAATATAAAAATATAATATATGGAATATAAATATATTGAAAAATAAAATTAATATACCTATATACTGTGTATTAGTTTATTAGTTACTTTGAACTTTTAATTTATTTTTAAAAGAAAAACACAAATAAAATTTACTTGAATATTTTGTTGAGTGGAAAAAAGTCATTTATTTTATGGATTTCTTTGAATGTATTCAATTACACTGTTTGTGTTTCCTGACCCTCAGATCTCAGTAAATTATCACTCTCACTTTTACGAACATCAAATTTGGAGCGCAAAAGGACCTCACATTTCCCTGTACACTCCACGCAGATGCACACTTATTCATGTTAATAAAACACCCAAGAGTGTTTCATCTTGTATTCTGATGCAGCTTTATGTCACTATTAAAACAAGCTGTGAGAGAAAACATATTTTGGACAGCTCCAAAGAGGGTCAAGGGCAGGTAGAAAAAGAAATTGAGGGGGAAATAATATACATATGGACCAAGACATAAGCAGGGGTTTGAACTGATGTGCAAGAGAGAAGAATAAGAGAGAGAGATTTGTTTTTATTTTTTATATATCTATATGTATATCCTGGCCTCGTAACCTGTGTTCCCCGTTGCTCTCAATTAAACATTTCTGTATTCAAATAGTCTGTGGGAGGCCCCCTCCTCATGACCCTGCCAGAATCTGTGTGTGTGTATGTGTGTGAGGAATGAAATATCAGTGCTTTGATACCGAATCCCTCCTGTATGTTAACTTTGGCCAAGCTAGAGGATTCTGGGGATGCTTGCCTGTATGTTCCAGTACCCCTCTCTCATATCCACCTACAGACACGGGTACACAGACACACGAATATTTATTTACATATATATAGGAATGCACACTCACACAGTACAGTATATGAACCCCCACCTAGTTCCAGGTCACACAGGTCTAAATCAATGGGGTTTCTTTGCTTTTGAACGAGATGGTGAAGAGAGTGAGAAAAAGAAAGAAAGAGAGAGAGTCCAAGTGAAGACAGTGTGAGGGGCTCTTGTGGTGAACAGATATCTCATGTATCTAAGAGAAAAGAAGAAAACACAGCTCCCACTCTCCTCTTTTTTCCCTTTCTCTCGCTTTTGCTGATGGGAAATAAAATCCAGTTAAAGAGATAGTTCACCCAAAAGTGAAACTTCTGTCATCATTTGTTCACCTTCATGTTGTTCCAAAACTGTTAGACTGTCACAAAAGTTTTGAATATTGTCATATTTGCTCTGGTACATGCAATTATAGTGAATAAGGACTGAAGCTTTTAATCTTCAAAAGTTCACTAAAGCACTCATAGAAATGTCATTAAAGTGCTCCATATGACTTCATCAGATCAATCGATTCATTAAAAAGGATTTTTATGGTGTTTTTTTTTCATTCACTTTCATTATATTGAACAGAGTATCCCCGGATAATCTTATAAGAAACATTTGTGTACTTTGTAGATTTGAGAATAGTCAGCTGGCTCATTCTGTGCAGTTTCTGCAGAGCGACTGAACAAGCTGCAATGACAATGGTCACATATGTTTTGTGTTTATTCTGACACCTTCAGTTCTGCTCACAAATTCATGTTTTTATAACAGTAAAAATAATTGAATGTAATCTTAATGTTATATTGTATCATGATTTTCAAAATGAGACTGATAAAATATAGACACCACTTTTTTGGTGGTATTTAAACAGGCAATTTACAGGCACTGTATTAAGCAGTATATAGAAAGAAAACTGTTTCTGTTTCTACATGAAAACAACTGAGATGTCAGTTTATTTGACAAATATTGCATTTAATCCACTTCATCTGTGATCAAGCATCCAAACACATCACGAGCATCACTGTGTGAGTTTTATTTTTATTTTTTTTCCAAACACGTAATTTTTCAGTTGTAATTGCTTGTACTTCAGAAATCACACATTTCACCTTTAAAGTTGCCATTAAATAATCTATTTTCTAAATGTATATTATTTAGCTATTTATGAACTTTGTATCTGTGCATATGGTTTTTTTCTCTCTCGTAATTTTTTATCAAACTTCTGTAGACTTCTCTCTGGTGATGTATTGTGGGCTTCTCTATTCATTTCATCTGTATAAGCCCTGCCCGCTAGCTTGCATTCAGTTCTGTCTGCATCCAGTCAATAACCGATGGATAGAACCAAGTGTCGGCCTACTTTTTTTCCTTTTATGATTTTATTGAATTAAAAAAAAATCTGTCTCCACTTGTTTCATTGCAACAATGATTAGATTAGATTAGATTCAACTTTGTCACTGTGCAGAGTACAAGTACAGAGCCAATGAAATGCAGTTAGCATCTAACCAGAAGTGCAAACAACAGAGTATATAAATAAATATAAAAAATGTGTATATGCATTACGTTTTATGACATATAGTGCAAGTTATGAGGTAGAGGGGGAGGGACTAGCTCAGTGCAAATGACTGTACATACAACTTAGCTTGCAAGGAAGTATAAACAGAAGGTGCATTATAATGTGTGTAGGCCTCACTGTATGTTAGTGAGTGTATATGTGAGAGTGTTTGTTTTTATCTGTCTAAATCACTAGTGGTTATTATTTTTTTGGTTTTGAATTTTCAGCTGGCTTTTTTATGTGTCTGAAATGATTTTAGTTTGTGTTTGTCTCTTGACACTTGTATGTCTATATCAAACTAATTAGATCTGACACATTGTTAACAGCGAGAGAGAACAAGCAGAAACAGCAGCAGTAATACGAGTGCATAGGTAGCAGGGGGGTAAGTGGATTGTAGGACATTCATTTGTTTTTTTTGTTTGTTTTTTTTTTTTTTGGGGGGGGGGGGGGGGGGGGGGGTGATGCAGGGACGGTCCTGTAATGAAAGTTGTATAATAAACAAACACCTCCTCCTTTCTTGAGGAACCATCGGGGGGCCAGAGCCAGACTACAATCCCCTGGGAGCTCACACCTCCCCAGGTCAGCACTTAACAAACTACCCCTAATTTACACCCCCAAACCCCCTATTAAATTCACCCAGCAGCTACGGTGTATGCTAACACAAATTAACACACAAATTACATCCACTAATTGCTTTCATACTAAACTTTGACTCTCTGAACTTCTTAGAATTTGTTTCCAGCAATTTGTTGTGCTATAATAGAATAATTGATGCCTTTGGTAAGGAGATCAGTTATGGATGTGTAGTCCGGGCTACAGGATTATTGTGTTTGTATATGTGTTTGTGTGTGTTTATGCTCATGCCAGGCTAGGTCGACCCACCTCATCTCTCACGGACCCCTGAAGGGGCATGTGGTTTTCCAGGATTTATGTGTGGATATTAGGGTGGTCTGTACCGAACGCTTTGAGTCTGGCTGACTCTTCACTCACCTCTGCCTTATCAGTTGAAAATGACTGCTGAAGGGAGAGAGGGCACGCTTCTCAAATAACAGTAAATACCGCACACACAAGTATGGACTCTTACAAGCTGACAGAACCAATAAATAGGAAGTGTGGATCAGAAGTGGACATGTGGAGAAACTTCCTGTGCGTATGCTCATGGTCACTGAAGCATGGTAACCCCTGAAGCTATTAAAGAACTGCATTCCATTGGTCAAAGAATGCGTTTAGTTCACCGTAATAGTGTGCAAACTTATCCAAAACCTTTTGTTTTAATGATTAGTGTGTTTTTCATTACTGGAAAAAACATGACATTTTGAGTACAACTGATCTGATAAAGAGATCTGATGTTTGTATCCCATCACTCGTTCTCTGAAATGTGAAAACGATGTTAAGACAAAAACACAATATACTTGTCATTTAAAATGAAACAAAGTGGAAAGTTTTTGCTGTTGCTGTCAAGCTATTAAATGAATTAATATGCTGCTTAATATCAATAAGAAAAGCTTCCATATAATTATTAATTTCCAAGATAATTCCAAGATATCATTGTGGCATTAGCATTAAACAGACATTCAGAAAAACAAAGAGAAAGTGGATTTAGAAGTCAATATACATTACCTTTCAACAGTTTGATGCCTGCACAATTTTAAGAAATTAATACTTTTAATCAGAAAGGATGCATTACATTGATTAAAAGTGACAGTATTGACATTTATTACAAAATATTTATATTTCAAATAAATGCTTTAAAAATCAGTTCACGGTTTCTTCAAAAATATTAAACAGCTGTTTTCAGCATTAATAATAATTTAAAATTTTTATTGAGCACCAAATCAACATATTAGCGTGATTTCTGAAGGATCATGTGACACTGAAGTTTGGAGAAATGGCAGGAATAAATTCCATTTTAAAATGTATTAAAATAGAAAAGTTATTTTAATGCAATAAAATTTCACAATAGTACTGTTTTTCACAATTTTAATGTTAATTGTAATCACTAAAATAAAAGTTTCAAGTGTGTGTGAATGGTCAGACTCATTCATGAAGAGAATTGCCCATTTGGTTGAATCCTTTAACTTGTATTGTAGCCATAGATTTGATAAGGTAAATAACCCCCACCCTTGTCTTGCTATCTGAATGGTACCAATCCAGAGCAGAGCAGGAACTTGTGAACTCTGTTGACATCAAAGTGTTTCATCTTTAGCATCATCTCATTGGTTTTGCTTATCAGATCACATGCTGGGCTACAGGACCCTTGTCATTACAATTTCACACACTGCCTTCCAGATTAGTTTTGTTGTTTGAGCTAAAAAAAAAATTTGCCCTAAAATAACACAAATCTTCATGTATGTTTTATTATGCACCACAAAGACATATTGAAACAGATTTTAAATATATGCTTGCTTGTATATTTATTTAACACATTTTTGGATTCAGTTATTGTGACTGCATTTTGATCTGCATAAAATACGCTATGTTGATGTTTCCCTTTTGAGATTTCCCTGTCGTTTAAAGCCCTTGAACTAAACCAGCGGTATTTCCTCTGATCAGGAGCAGTGGGGACAGGTCTGCCTCGACAGTGGCTATTTATAGTCCAGCAGGAGAAGAGCGCTGAGATGACTCAAAATTAGGGAAGCGGCCAACATTCTGATCAAACCAGAGGAAATCCAAAACCATCTCGAGCATGTCCATAACTGGAGCGACCATTCGCCTGGGGAACGGCCTTTTAAAATTACAAAGCACAGAATCAGAAACAGGCAACATAGATGCCAGGTCTTCAGCCGGCAGCCGTACAGCTAGTAGCCAATGGGGCTTCTCTGTTTGTGTATTTCTTGAAGGGCAATTATCACTAAGCAGTGCTGATTACAGAGAAGCCATTATTCCTTTCTGGAAGAGACAGCGTCAATATTTTCCTGCACCTTCTCCAGGTAATAACTGAAGACTTTAGTCTGGTAGCATTTGGACAGCTATTAGAATAATGGAAAAGTATAAGCATTCAAGTCGAATGGCTAATCAGTAGCCATACGTGTAGCATTCAGATGTGGGACTGATTCAAATAAAACTTTACCATCTAAAATTAGCCAAAACAAAGGCAGCAAAAAAAAAAAAAAAAAAACTTTTGATTAATAATGTTCAATAAGTCAGTATTGAAATATTTTGCATTAGGAAAGAACATTTATTTATTTGATTATTTATTATGATTTAAAAAATCTAAAATTAGATCTCTGTAACATGATTGTTTCTCCTAAAAATCTCACAGATTTCAATCTGAATGTGAATATTTTTTATCCAGTTTTTAATAGGAGAAAATTATCTGTTTTTTTTGTTATTCGTTTTTATTTCTCCTTTGAAATTGTAAGAGAAGCACCTGAGACTAGTTTGATGCTTAAACCGAACGCTGCTGAGAACTTTATTCAGTTTGAACTCTGAAAGAGAACGTTTTCCTTGGGCCTTCCATTATCTTTATGAAGTTTGGAAGAGCTTTAAGTCAAAATTTTGATCTCATGCCGTCTGTTTCCCAAAGCACGTTGACTCCACAGGTCCCTATTTACTTTATTGAGGGGTGAAGACGACCCCAGGTCAAACCCACCCAAACATCTGAACTTAGATTAGAACGACTGATACAGCCGCACTTTATGGGACGTCCTGAGAACATTTTCCCAACTCTGCCCCCATCTTACAAATCACTGTCTCCACTCAAGCAGCAGAAATAAGGCTCGGCTTCCTGTGCTGCCGTCCCAGAGGCCTTTCTCCTGAAACAAATGTTTCCTCCTTAAAATAGCATTTGTTTGTATCGGGTGTCTGATGGAAGAAGATGTTCATACGGTCTCTTCTCAGAACTCATTACTGTGAACAACATCACCTGCACCACAAGAAAAGGTAAATCAAAAAAGAAGCCAAAGAAATCTGAAGCCAAATCTTCATTAGTAATTTTTTAGCTAAGCTGATTTGTTAACAACAGAGATCAGTGACTGCAGGTCAGTGGAAAGCTGGTTTTCATATACAGCAAGAGAACAGCAGTGACTGTTCATTAAAACCTGTCAGCAATTCAAGTATATAATCACAGCATAAATATACATGGAGAACTTGCCTCATAAAGAGTTTAATTCAACTTTCCAGTTACACAAATGCTTGGGGCAAGATGTCACGTATTCATTAGTGCAATTTTTTGCATGAAAATCTTATAATAGGCTGTTTAGCACCAGGTTCTGAGTTACTCCAGAAAATGTTGTCACACAAGAAAGTCACTGAGAAATCAATATGTTTTTAACTTTAAGGAGGGAAGATAAAGGATAAGATAAAAGCTACTGTGAAAAGGGATATAATAAAAATAAAAAAACTTTTAACTTTGCAATGTAAAATTATATTTCTCTTCACATTACATGTAATATTTTTCTGTAAATAAAACGTATGTGTACGAAGTCAAATTCTATTTTATATTCTATTTATATTTTATAGTGTATTTTTATACATGTTTATTAGCTGTGAATCATAAAAAGGCCTTCTTTATTTGTTCACTTTATGATGGTTATTAGTATGTTTGTAAAGAACAGGCAGATTTACCTATATTTTTGTATTTCGGCATATCAGTAAATGCACTTTTTTTTAATTATTATTTTCGTCCGATTTTTTTTTTCTCATGCATTACATGTCTAGAAGATGCTGTTATACATTTACAGATGTAGACGTTTAGAAAACTTACAAAGAAATTGCAAAAAACACTTTTTTTGTTTGAGAATAATGGTTTTAGATACCTTTTTTATCCGCAAAAGAGCCTTCCGACTTTCTCTGACTCTTTCTCCAAGATGTCCAAACTGAAGGCATCTCCGCTCGGCAAGTGTCCTCCACCCAAAGTGCCCTGCTTGCTATTATGTGTGTAACCCTGTCCAGCTGTCTTGCATTCACACAACCCAAACTGGACGTCTCAGCACGAATACCATAGGCCCATGACGTTTAACAGCGGAGAGGGAAAGAGACATACGGAACAGTTTCAGAGCTCTGATGAACAGAGAAATATAAAAGCTGCTGAGATTTATGGGCTGAAGAACGCCAGAGCAGCTTCTGATGGGAGCAGCCTGCCCTGACTTCTCAGATCTCGGGAAGTTCTGGGTGGATGATCAATTGCAAAGTTTGAAATCGCTAAACAGAAACTGATGGTTGGAGCAATTGAAATCGTCCCTTTTCTTGGTGTCGCAGGACTGTTAGCATGTAAGGTATGTTCTGGCGAAACACAGATCCTGTCTTCTATCTCTGGTAGACCTGTCCAGACCTTTTCCCACACTCTTTTTTTGTCTTTCTATCCCTAGTTCCTTTTGTTGGGAAGTGTGCCAGCTTGGCCAGCGTAGTGCCAGAAAGACTTCACTGAAGAAAGAATAAGGAAAGTTCACCCATATATACATGGAGGAGAAAAAGAATAACTTGTAATAATAATAAAAATTATAATCGCAATTATGTGGTTATTAAAATCTGATTTGTGTTCTGCTGCATAGATAATATTCCTCTCCCTCTCTGTTTAATCTTTCTCTGTATATATTGTCCTCTTTAGCTCTCTCTCTCTTTCTCTCTTTCCCTCATTCTGTTCTGCGGTCTACATTTTGCTGTTTTTAGGGTCTTTGATCTTTTACTGCGCTCTCTTTTCTACACATTCCCACTCTCAATCTTTCTCCCTGAAAAAGTAAACTGTTTTTATCTTCCTTCCACCTTTTTTTATTCCCATCTTCCTTCTTTTTAATGGGTCTCTCCCTTCCTGTTCTTTGGTTTGTTTTAGAGCTGAGATTTGGCAAAGAGATAGAGCTATAACTCTAACAAAAATTGAAACAATTTATCATTTTTCTCAATGCACACATGACGTTACAATCTGTGTGTGTTTGTGTCCTATAAAAGTGTTCAGATGAGAATGTTTTCTTTTATTACCTCAAATCAAGCAGTTAATATCTCTCAGTTATTTGGATATCAAATAGGGATAACTGGGGCTAGTTGTCACACTTTTTATATTTGGTTTTAACCGTTTCTGATTTGACCTGGGCTTCTTTATCATCATTTTGCCCAGTAAAAAGATTGTATCATTGACCACTTAAGTTTAGGTTTAACCTACCGTTAAACTGTGTGACTTTTCAGCAAACATTCCAACAATTATGAAACACAAAAACTTGATGTAACTGTAAAAAAGTTGAATGTAACAAAATTAGCAAGCTTTTTTTTTTTTTGCTAACAAAAATTATAGTTCATAAATCTGACAATTGTATAATACAATATAATAATTATTTATTATTGTTTGATATTCTACTTTTAGTTTGGTTGACAGATGTTAAAATTGTTTAAATTTTAGGCGAATGTAAAAAAAATTAGCAAGACATCCTTTTCTAATATTATAAAATTATAGTTGATAAATATGACAATTGTAGTATTATTGTTTCTCTACTATTATATTGTAATATGATATAATATAATGCAATTTTAGTTTGGTTGACAGATGTTAAAATTGTTTAAATGTAAGAGAACTGTAACAAAATTAGCAAGCTATTTTTTGCTAACAATAATTATAGTTGATAAATCTGTCAATTGTATTATTATCATTGTTCTTATGATATAGTAAAATAAAATATAACATTATTATTATTAGTAGTAGTAGGAGTATAAAATATATGGTGCAATGTTGCAATTTTACTTTGATTGTTTTGTGGCAACTTGCCCTGGTATCCCCTAGATGAATATTGTTGTTTTGAATAAGTTGTGTTTATTTACAGGAAGGATCTTTGGTAATCTAGGCTTTAGTTGAGAGATAATCAGACAGTAATTGCTCACACCTTTGCTCCCCCGAATCTCTCTTTAAACTGTCTGTGGGGAAGCATCCCTACCGCTGACCCTAATCAGGCAAATCACAGAGAAGCCCTAAATCATACACACACACAGAAGCAGACACTCGGAGCCAGAGGTATCGCTCAAACATTAGGGGTCATATTTACATTTGAGCTGTACCTACAAAAACACGCAAACATGCCCCTCTAGGAGGGAGAACTCTCACGCTGTGAATAGAAGAAAGGAAAACATTCCCCTGTGGTTCAATGGGGCGTTTGGGTATGTTCGCTGTATCTGCTTCTAATTTGAAAATGAAAATGCAATCCATTCTGTACGTACAGGATTTTACATGAGAAACCGACAGATCATTAACTATCCATTATGACGGTAGTGACAGAGTCAGTATATTTGTAAAGGTGCAGCTTTACTAAAAGTAGGCTATTTCCACCAGCTCCAGCACTCAGAAAGTGATGATGGAAATCTTCGTTACGGCTCTGAGCTCGAGCGCACTGGTTTATGTAGACACAGATGTACACTTTTGCACGTACACACACACAGCTTCTGCAGATGAGGGATGCTGTGTGATCTTGTATTACCAAGCATCAGCTGCTTTCAGGGGAAAGTATTTATTTGTTGGTAGTTTTTTCTTCTTCTTTAGTTTCAAAAACAGCACATATTCCTGGCACAGATCGCCTTCCTGTACTTTTAAACATAATTAAACAAACATGTCGGTATTGCAGTAATCTGTCCGCTGCTAGCCAAATTCTAAATCTGCAGAATGTCAGGCCCAATCCTGTTCAGATCACCCCGCAGGACTCCAACAGCTCACCGTGTTCAGTGGAAACATTTCAATAGAGCCGTTTCAGGACGACCCTCTCTGACCCTCAGTTTCAGAGCCACCTGTTTTGCGGTCTGCAAAGAAACAACCCGAGCAAACTTTAAGTTTTCATGCGTCCTATCTTAAAGAGAGAGTTCACCCAAAAATAAAAATTCTATCATCTTGTAATCACCCGCAACTTGTACCAAAGCTGTGTAAATTTATTTAGGCTGTTGAACACAAAAAAGAAGATATTTTAAAAAATCTTGGTAACCAAACGGTTGACGGTAGCCATTAACTTGCAAGTTAATGGCTGCCGTCATTCTTCAAATATCTTCTTTTGTGTTCAGCTGAAGAATGAAATTCAAGGTTTGGAGCAAGTGGAGGGTGAGTAAAGGCATAAAATTTGCATTGAGTAAGCAATGAGCTCTGTTATATTTACACCAATGTAATGGCAGAAATATTTGAATTGTTTCATAATCTAACGCCTCGATTATAAACATATTCCAGCAAAATGAAATCTTCACTGACGTGTTTCATATTTTTTTATGATGACAGACAGATTGTCGCTCGCAGCTTGGTCTAATATCTCTGCATATTAGGGCAAACACATGCCAACAAGTGTTGATACAAAGAGAGAAAAAAACAGTAAGAAAATCTCTGCTGTCTTGTAAAACGCATGAACGCCTACATTATTGTGCAACCGCTCTGATTTATTTTGGCTTTTATTTTTATGGCTCCATATGTACTTCCTCTCTGCATTAGAGGGCCAAAATATGAACCATCAGTGGCAGCCAAGCCGGAGTTTGAATTCTTCAGCAATGTGCTAAACATTCGGCAGGCCCAGAAAGCCTAAACAACAGGGACGGTTAAATGCTATCCACACTGGTATCAGTTATTTATAGTAAGGGCTGCTGTGGAGCAAGAAACTCCAAGTGTTAGAATACAGCAGGATGTGTTGTGTTAACACTTATGATTTTAATCATGCTCTTGGCATAATACATGTGATTTACACACTACCGTTCAAAAGTTTTTGGTCGGTAAGATTTTTTTTCTTTTTTTTTGAGAAATTAGTGCTTTTGTTCAGCAAGGATGTTTTTAATTAATCAAAAGTAACAGTGAAGACATGCATAACTTTGTTGCAGAAGATTTCTGTTTTAAATAAAAGCTGTTCTTTTGAACTTTCTATTCAATCACAGCATGTTTTTGATTGTCTTCAGCAATGACAGTAAGAAATGCGTTTGGAGCACCAAATCAGCATATTGAATGGCTTCTGAAGAATCATGTGACACTGAATACTGGTTTATGAAAATTCTATATCACAGGAATAAATTCAAATTTAACATTTTAAATGCATTTTTGATCAAAGAACTGCAGCCTTAGTGAGAATAAGAGTTTTATAAACATAATGTATGCCCATACATTTAGTCTTATCTAATTCCACAGTTACAGAGATAACTGTGTCTGTCTTTATGAATTTGTAAGAATGTAACCATCACAATAACTTTCGATCATCTTCACCTCCCTCGTGTATGTAGTGTGTGGTTGGCCAGGCCTCTGATTAGTTTAGTGAGAGAGATTGTGTTCAGGTTTAATGAACAAACCTCAGTACGGTAGACAGCACACACCATTTCTACCATGTAACAGAATCCACCGTGACAAATTGACCAAACTGCTCAACAAGAGGCCGGCAGAGTTTTGTAATTGTTTCTGAGACCTGTGTTGGAATATGTGTTTTTTTTGTTTTGTTTTTTATTTAGCTTAAAATGACTCCATTACTATTGAACGCAAAATAGTTTATTCCTCTCATTTACTTGTAACATGCTTGTCTTCTCGATCATTAAGACAAACATTTGATTTTTCTTTCAGCTCTATCTAGCCTTTCATTCCTCTTTCTACAAACATTTGGTTTTACTACCATTTTAATCTTCCGACATAAAGCAGTTACACAAGTCAACTGCATCAACAGTATCAAACCATTAAATATCAGAAATTAATCAGAAGACACATTTGATCATGGACAGGCCGGCATCTGCCAAACTATTTTTTTCACATTTTATGCATGCTAAATTAATTTAAACTAATAAGCTGAGAGTAATATAATCGTATTAGTCAAAACATTATCAAATTAGCCAAAATTTGTAAAAAGGGGTTTGGAACGTACACTTTTTTAAAAAAAATGGTGCTATATAGCACTAAAAGTAGTTCTTGGCTCGTAATCCTAGGGGAACCACTTTTGATGCTATATAGGACCATATCTTTTAGGTGCTATACAGCACCTTTGTCAAATGGTGCTATGTGGAACCATAAGAGGTGCCATATTGCATTGTATTTCTTCAACAAAAATGGTGCTAAACAGCACCAACAGTGGTTCTTCGGCTCGTAAAGAACCTATAAAGGGGCTTAACTGGTTCTTTGTACAGCAGTGGGGCTATATAGCACCTTAATCACCCCAAAGAAGAACTGCTGAAGAACCATACAGGAGCTTAACCGGTTCTGTATATGGTAGCGGTGCTATATAGCACTTCAGTCATACCAAGAACCGGTGAAGAACCACTGAAGCACCAAGATTTGGTGCTATAGAGCACCAAAAGTGGTTCCCCTATGATTACGAGCCAAAGAACCACTTTTAGTGCTATATAGCACCATTTTATTTTAGAGTGTATCTATAACTTTTTGAATGATGTGCAAATCTGCAGAGCTTCCTAAAGATTCAGATTCCAGGTGGGACTGATCGTGACTTAAAGTGGGCTAATATGGAAATGAAGGACAACAGGACATTTTTTTGAGGCAAGTCATTTCCATAAATAATGGAATAGGTGAGATCCGTGCCAGCCACTGAGTTGATTTTGAAGTAAACCACTACTACTGTTTCAGTTCATAAGCATCTATTTCTTCCCTTTTGGACTTATTCCTGGCTGTCGAAAAGATCTCTTTATCTGTTCCATTCTGTTTTTCCTTTCTTTCTTTTTCTCAAAGAGTCCAGCCCTGTTTTCAGTTCTCATGCCCCTCTCTGCTGGATTCTAGTCCCCTAGATTTGTTTAAGATGAAGATATTTGCAGTTTGCCTCTCATACACAAGTAATCATTATTTTATACATGAATCCAGCCACTAGAGAGGCAATAAAAAATAATGTTTCTCTTATTTGCAGAGCAAATTTACAGGTGGAGTTTCAACATGTGACACCGGTGAGCCAGGGTTCATGTTAGTGTGTCCCTAATGACCAATTAAGCGATTTATTTAATCGTTTGCCTTATTTCAACTCACGCTGCCAAACAGTAATGTGTTGAGCCAGAGAGTACGGGGGTGTAATAATTTGTTTGAGGCTGCGCACACAGCGAAGGGTCCTTCCAAAGGTCTGTGAAACTTGCGCGGTAGTGCTTCAAATATCAGACTGAACTAGAGTACGACTCGATCGGCCCTTTTGTCCCAGTGGGGGAAAAGTTTTACGAGAGGACTCAGTGTGCTGATTTAAATGCTATTTGTCTTCCATTAATTCACAAAACTCAGGGTAAATAGCACAGAATTCAACAGCTAATATATAAGGCGTTGGTCATGAGGAATTTCTCAACGCTTATTGCAAATGACACTTTTCCTTTTAAACTAGGGCTTTTTATTAATGACGTATATTGTGTGCTGTCAATAGCCACATGTTCCAGAAGAACCTTTCTTTAATGAGTGTTATGAAGTGTTTGTGGTGTGTATTGTGTTGTTTGCAAAGCGTAGGAATGTGCTTTGAGGGATTAGAAATCAGCTTGCACTTTTAACCAGGAACAAACTGAATCTGGAATCACAGGGTCACACTGATTCCGACTATATGAAACTTTATACCTACAGGACACTAAGGAAATTTATGCCTAATCGAAACAAACTGCACACACGTTTTGCATTTGATAATATCAACGGTCAAATTTAATCAAACAGCAATGATTAATTTTTAACGATGTTTGTGCCATAGCGCAAGAATCAAACTATTTACCCACTCCGTCTATATTTTTGCATTGTGAAATGAGAGGTTCTTGTTTGAATAGGGGTGAGCTCCATTAGGAGATTTAAACCTGGAACCAAATAGCCTCTCATTGTCCAAATGTACAATATCTGCCCTTCAGCTTTGATATGGAGGCTTGATAAATTAAAGGCCGGTGCAATGGTCTTTAAACGAGCTGAAATTACCAAGCAAACTGCAAACAGGGCCGCTTTACCCTGCAGTCTTTGACCAGTAATTCCTTGGATTTCGCTCCAGGCGTAATTGCTTTTCTTCTCTCTGGCATGCTTTAACTTTTCTCAAGGCTCCACACCCAGTCAAATCATACTTCAATTATATTCTCCCTTGTTTCTTGAAATTATATCATAAACCGGTTTTATTGCAATAAATTTGTATTTCATCAAGTAAAACTGAATCTCTGGCATGGGAACACTTCTGTGTTGGGATCAGACAGATCTGAAGTAATGTGCGGCGTTGGACAAACATCCTCCTCCATCATTTGATACACACATTTTACGAGAGTTTATTGATTGATAAATAGTGCTCTTTTGGGGAATTTGCAGCTTTTATATCTTTGATTTATTGTTTACTGTTTTGTTACATTGCCCCACTGCTTCAGTTCAGCAGGAGCCCGTTTATTCATTTTTTTTTTACTTTGCCCTTGTGCCTCTCACATGGGACCTAAAAGCAGTTTCCTGCTTATTATTGGTAATTTCACTTTCAAACACAAACACGAATGCACACTGCACATTTGAAACCAATCCGGCTGATTTGTAATTGCAGTCTCTCTATTGATAGCTCAGTAATTAAAGGGCTGCGTTCGACTTTCTGCAGGTGAAACGTTCTGCTCGCTGTATTGCAGTATGAAGGCACTTTAGAGGTTTACAATATGGTCATGATCATGTGGTTACCCTTACAGAAGCCGCACACTTGGTGTGTATCATTATTGGATGGCTGTTCTGCAATTACACGTGCCATTCCTGCCCGCTCTTTAACAAGATGAAATAACCCTGGTTAATAAAAGTTTCAGAATTGGTCTACATTTACTTACATACATCGAGCCATTTGCGTGCATCTCAGAGCCGCAAACCTCATTTAAGAGCAGAGTAATTTGTCTTAATTTAGACGATTGCTTCTCCAATAAACGTCACCCTCAGCGAAGACACTCCCTGAATGAAATCAGCTCAGAACTGAACATGACACCCGATTCAAATACTGCTGTGTATACTGGTATTTTTTTTTTTTTTTTTTTTTTTACCTCAGACATGACCCCAAATCCGTGCCGAGTTAAATTATGCCTGTAACCAAAAACAAAGATGTTGAGGTTTGTTTTGAAATCGTTGGGTTATTACAGGGCCTGAACGTTTCCCAGTCCGGTCAGCTCTAATGAGAGCTAAGCTTTCACTTGCGCCTCTGCATAAAATAAAAGTCACATCAAATTTAAGAGAAATATCTGACCTAGCTGAGGTGCGTTACGGCAGCTGGCACTCACACAGTCAGATTTTTTCAGTCAACAATGTTAGTATTATTATGATATATGGCTTATTTATGCTTTAAAGCTTTATAGTGTGTGAATGTGTGTGTCACTGATTCTTTAGCTCATTCCAGGGGACGTAGGAATGATTTGAAAAGTGGGGTGGACATATTAAGGCTTTTGAAAAGCACTGATTATCTCCCAAAAACTTGACAATTTATGGATTATTCCAGTGTTATTCCATTTGCTTTTAACTAATATAACTTACGCTCTCTTTTACAGCATCCAGCTTTCTCTCTCGTAAACTTGTGTGATGATTTATCCCAAATTCACCTCTTGCACAGACAGTCTTTCCTGTCGAAGAGCTGAAAGCTTCATGTGCTTTTGACAGTGACATTGTGTCCGTTTCTGTGTAAAGGTCATGAGGTCACTGACCAATCTGAGTCCATTTCATCAGGATCATCTTTCAGCATACAGGTATTTTACTTCCTTTTTGTATGTGTCCACGTTTACATTAGTGAGCCATTTTAATGTAGTACTTTTCACGTTGTAATTTTGTAAATTTAAAACATTTTTATGAATTATCTGTCTTCATTTGTTGTGAATTTTATATAGTATAGGGGAGAGGATGGATAATTGTAGCACACAAATAACTACAACTTCAGCAATAACATAAACTATTTTTTTTTCCTGCTCCCAAAAATACAGAAACCAAACCTGTTTCAGTAAAAAAAAAAAAAAAAATCCATTTTATGTAATTTACGATTTTATATGGGTGTAATTTCATTTTAGAATAAATTAAATTATACGCAATCTACATAGTTATCTCTCCTTTAAAAATGACTTTTTGTCAGATTTTTAGTAATATTACAAAAAGATCCTCAAAATTCTTCTGCCAGCATGAATGTAACAACACGAATGCATGCACTACAACAAAACATACATTTACTTGTCATTAATGTTATCATGTTAATGTTAAAGTCTGGATAATGGTAATTATTTTTGTATTTCAGTGATATTGTTGTCCATATAAAAAAATCCCTCTTTGGGGTGAAAGTTATATTTAATTTAAATATATTTGAAACCTGAACATGTTTAAAAATATTTTTCATTGTCATTAGCATTGACATATAAAATGTAATTTGTTCATGTGAGATTTTTCTTCTGTATTTTGTACAGAATAGTTAATGAATGTAACATCGACCTGTGTGCTTCCATCTTAATTTAAACTGACTTAAAAACTGACTTTGAATCTTATAAATGTGTAACTTATTATTATTAAATTTTAACTTATTAAGTTTATACCCATATAGTCCTCCTCTATATGGGTATAAACTCTCTCAGTGTGTGTGTTTTTGCGTTTGTGTGTGTTTTTTAATGGCCACATCTTGCTGGCTTCACTTCCTCTTCCTCCAGTCTGAGGAAGCCATGGACTCAGGAGGCCTGTGTGTGTCCGTCTATCTGTCAGTGTGTCCTCTCTCCATCCTGCTGGCCTGCACTTCACCCCATCCTGTGCATGTGCACTGTGGCCCACTCGTGTGTGTGTGTATGTGTGTGTGTCACCTGCTCCTGAGTGGTAAATGTGTCATCGTATAGCCACTGTCCGCCACTCCAGTTGACCTATACTTGAACATCTCACTAAATCATACATCAGCCAGCTACATATGCTGAGAATGTTCTCACTGCTTGTGCAAGTGTGTGTGTCCAGCTGATGTATTCGCTATTGCAACACTGTGTGAGCGATGTTTAGATTTACAGGAATATGGTGGTGGTGTTATTGTTTGATTCGGTTGCGTCAGCGTTCACTCATGGGGTGTAAAATGTTTTGAAGTCAAAGCAATGGGGCAAGTCTGAATGTGTGTGTGTGTGTGTGTATTCTTGGCTCTTGTTCGGCAGAGGGTCAGTTAGAGATGCTGATGGACTCATGTGTTCCGGGCAGCCAGAAGAATGAAGGACAAAGCACACCTCCATCCTGTAACCTTCCTCTCTCTCCTCCTCTTCCTCCTCCTCCTGTTCTTCTCTCTAACCCTTAGCTGACTTGGTCTAAAAATGATTGCACCGAATGTAACAAACTGATGCTGCTGTAACACATCCCTTATCTGAAGCATCATAGGAGAGTGTTTGTTTAAAGAATATGATAAATACTTCTGTCAGAACTGATTTATGCTCCAGTCTGATCTTCCTTTAAACTTAAATGAGTCTTTATGGATAAGTCTTGACTTTCCGAAGCTTATGAAGCCAAAAGCACCTGAGAATGAGTTTTGATAGGTCATGAAATGTTGTTGGCGGTTAAACCATCCAATATTAAATAATGATCGTCCTCAGAATTTTTTGGGAAAAAGGGGATTTTAGGTGGAGGTTTACTGTTACAGTGGTTTTGAGATTGCAGTCAACTTGGGAAGTATATAATTATAAAGAAAAACATATTGACTTTTCCTTTGGAGGAATGATTTTTTCCTCAGGCTTAGCTCTACAGTTTCATTTTTTCTCTCCCTTCTAGTGCACTGTATTTTAGATTACAGGATTTAATTCATACAGAGTGCTCTCTTTCTCTCCATCTCTCCCTTTTTTCCTGCTCACAGAAAAGTTGAACTTCAAGGCAGGATGTGTTGACACATAATGAAGCATTTACCCATGATGCCCAGCTAAAGAAAAAACATTGCCTTGCAATCAGATCAACAGATTTTTTTCTTTACTAAAACACTCACTGATTCTTGTATAAAATGAATAATATATTTAATGTTTTATTTTACTTTATTTTATTATTTTTTATCCATGAAGTTTATCATTCTCCAAGTTTGGTTCTGTTTTGGTTTGTTGTGTTTGACACAGTTTCGCTTGTTTCCATTTTCTCACCACCGGTTAGCTTCTATGGTTTCAGATTAGTTCAGACCTGTTTCTGCTGACCCTGTTTAGTTCTCTGTGTATTTTAGCCTTGTGTTTGGTTCAGTTTAGGTGTTTTTGTCGCATTATACTTGGTTGTTCTGTCCTGTGTTGTTTTGTTTTGTTTAAAATCTGTGTTAAGCAATATTAAATATGTGTTCTGAGTTTGTCACACCACAGAAAAACGTGTTAACCATCCAGCCAAATTTGAATAAAAAAAAAAGCAAAACAAGTAAATAAAGTTATGAAAATCTTGAAAAAATAAGCAGTATTCTCTGCTCTCAAGCGCTGGGGGCGCTGTCAGCGCTGAAACCACAGCCACTCACAAAAAAATCTGCAGTCTCTCTCAACTGTCAAATACCAATACAACCTGAATGGATGCTCCTTCTAGCAGCTTAATTGAATTTACACAGTCATACATGTTTGGTAATATGCATTTACGTGAGGAAGGCAAAGCTAGCTATCAAATTGTAGGCTATTGTAACTAACGTTAATGGCTTGATTGAGCAGGCAAACCACGGCTGCTCCAGTGTGTCATCGAGACTTGATCAGGTCTAAATCCATAAGTTTTAATTGCCTTCATGCGGACTTTAATACATTGTAATATTGCTGTGAATAGATCTTGCTTAAACTACTTTTGCAACCTGTGGCAGAAAAACTGACTAAATTACAATGGATCTAGCAGCAAAGAAAATTCTCCTCCTCTCAAAGGTGAACCAGTCCCTATTAAGACACACACAGGAGTTCTTGGACCTTGCCATTTTTGGCACCAGCAATCCCTGACCCAAACGCAGATAGGAGAGCCTGAGCTGAAGCCAGATCCAGAAATCGCCCCGGAGCCCGAGCCAACTAAGTCTAACCAGATACGTGAGCCAGCAAAATCACCTGTGCCAGTGGGATTGCTGGTGGAGTACAAGAGGATGCCGTGGAGCTTTTTTAACCCCTCAACAGGCAGCAAAAGATGAAACGCTAACTGACTGTGAGAGTTAGTGTTTTCTACATGTTTCAGTTCCCGGCACCACATTTCTGCCTGAATCTCCTGCCTGAATCTCCTGCCCTGAATCTCCTGCGTTTCCGCTGGTTCTTCCCAGCTCTGATTCACTTGTGTAGTCAGAAATCCCACCCAGTCTGAGCTTTAGATCTTCCAGTCTCTGTCTCTGTCCTGGGGTGTCGAATCCTCCAAGCCCTTGACTCAATTTCAGCCTTCCGACCCTTCAGCTCCGGTCAGTTCTTGGATTTGACTGGGCTCTTTCATCTCTCTGGTTCTACCACAGACTTCCACTCCTCTGACTGTGCCTTGTCCCTCCATTCCTCTTGCTCCGTCGGGCTTCCCTTTCCTCCGGCTTTACCTTGGTCTTCGGTTGCACTGTCTACACCCAGGCTTGCTAAGCACCCATCTCCACCTTGGTCCAGTGAGCCTGCAGCTCCAACCTTGGTCCTCCAGGTCTTCAGTGTCACCTCGGGTCTTTAGGCCCTTTCGCACCGCAGGAACATTTTCGTAGTACCTGGACTAATTGTGGAACTACCCACTTTTTGGCTTGTTCGCACCGCGGGAACTAGGAACGGTTTTAGTTCCCGGAACTCCATTTGGAGGAACTAAATTAGCTCCTACTTCAGAGTATGGTCTAAAACAGTTCTAGGAACTATCCGTGATGTAAGTGTATGCTGATTGGCTAAATGCGTACGAAAACGCCCTCACCCGCCATGATTTAAAACACTGTGTAAACATATACTGTTTAAACATTCCATGTCCATTATTGTGAAACCCGCGAGACACAACAAAAACACAGCTCTGATCACACCATCCTCCTGTTGTTAATGTTGTTCTTCTTTGTTTGCGTTGTTGAACGCCACGTACAAATTACGTCGCTTTAAATGGTACTGGGAAATAGTCCCAGTACTTTGGTACTGTACTTTTAGTTCTGGAACTAAAGCAGTGCGAAAGGGGCTTTTGTGTCCTTGGCTTCGCCTGGGTCTCTGCCTCCTTTGGCTCTGCCTCAGTCTGTCGTGTCACTGGTTTTGACTGGTCGGGCTCCACTATGACTCCTCCCTCCCTTGACTCCGCTGTGGGTCTACAATCCTGGCTCTTATTATGAGAGTTCCACCCTGGCTTCTTCCTCCTTCATCTTCGCCCTGGCTTCTCCTATCTCTGCTTCCACCCTGGCTTCTACTTCCTTCTTCTCCACCCTTACTTCTCCCTTCTTCATCTCCACTCTTGCCTCTGATTCCACCCTGGCTCCTCCTTCCATTATCTCCTCTGTGGTGGTTCCCTCAGTCATGCCTCTGTCCAGCTCCAGGTCATCCACCTCAAAAGACTCCTAAGTCCTCTTTTGGACTTTATTTTTTTTTCTGTGGCACGATGAAGCACCTGTTGGAAGGGGGCTAATGTCACATGTTCAGTTCTGTTTTGGGTTTGTTCAAGTTTTTTATGTTCCTGAGTTTGACCCAGTTTCTTTTGTTCCTATTTTCCCGCCACTGATTAGTTTCTGTGGTTTCAGATTAGTTCACACCTGTTTCTGTTCACCCTTATTAGTTTTGTGTGTTTAAGCCCTGTGTTTGGTTCAGTTCAGTTGTCCATTATTGTTGTGTTGTTCTTGGTTATTCTGTCCCATTTTTCATACGTGCATGTTTTATGAGTTTTTTATACATTTTAATATTGCTCAGAATAGATCCTGCTTCAACTATTACTTTTGCAAGCAGCTGTAACAGTCATGAAGCTGAATGCCTTTTTTTTTTGAAGGAAAAATCTATAATTTTCATTAATCAAAATTATTATTTTCTAAAGCCTATAGGCTTTATAGTCTAAAACAATTCATAAAACAACTACCAGTGCTATTATAATTATTATTATATTTAATAATAATATCAGATAAGAATCTGTTTTCACAAAAAAAAAAAAAATGTGATGTGTATTGTTATAATAATAATAATTTTTATTTGAAAATTGCTTCAGAACATTGCATTGTAGTTCTCACCGTACTGTAAGATGATTCTGAGAAGAATTCTGAATCCTCTGCCTGTTGACCACTTCTTGCAAGCCAAGGGCGATGATGTCAGGGCAAAAGTAATCATGACTGTGCACGGAAACTCACATCATACACAAACCCACACACATTCTACACACTCACAAACACATACTTCCATTCCTGTGAACTAACCCAAGAGACCAGCTCTGGGTGTAGAGCAAGAACAGTATCACAGATGTTGTGAAAGTGTTTGGCACTTTGCTCACCATAGCAGAGGCAATAAATCTGATTTTGTGGTCTGAATTTGGAATGGTGAGTTTTTAAAGATTCTTCTCCATTTGTGTTTTTAAATTGTGCGTGGGTCAGAGTGCCGGTTGAGAAATGCTGTTTCTGTAATGGTCCAGTTCATCTGGGCCTGTAAGAATGACTGGCTCTGATGATCCTTTTCATAACCTTGTTCTTTGAAGCTTTTTGTACGGAAGCGTATTGCATTCACTTGAGGAAAAAAAAATCTACTCTGTTTTTCTGAATTAACGAGTTAATTATCTCAGAATTACGAGATAATTTTTCATAAAAAAAAGTTTTTGCTCTGTTTTTCTGAATTAACGAGTTAATTATCTCAGAATTACGAGATAATTTTTAATGAAAAAAAAAGTTTTTGCTCTGTTTTTCTGAATTAATGACTTAATTATCTCAGAATTACGAGATAATTTTTCATTAAAAAAGTTTTTGCTCTGTTTTTCTGAATTAATGACTTAATTATCTCAGAATTACGAGATAATTTTTCATGAAAAAAGTTTTTGCTCGGTTTTTCTGAATTAACGAGTTTTTTTTTCATTAAAAAACTTTTTTTTTTCATTAAAAATTATCTCGTAATTCTGAGATAATTAACTCGTTAATTCAGAAAAACAGAGCAAAAACTTTTTTTTTATGAAAAATTATCTCGTAATTCTGAGATAATTAAGTCATTAATTCAGAAAAACAGAGTAGATTTTTCCTCAAGTGAATGCAATACGCTTCCGTATTTTTGCTACTAATTCTGAGGGTTAAAAATAGATCCATCCATGTTTGGTTAGAGTCAAGGATCTAACACTACTGATAAATCCTTTTCTGTCTAGAACAAGTCTTTTTTTATCTCTCTAAACACCCCATTCAACCTCTGAATTGTGTTTGCAGGTGTGTCTGTTTGCTCCGATTTCTCTATGAATATGTGTACTTTCATGCCCTCTGATGGCTTTTTAAAGCTACAGTGATTTAAATATTAGAGAAAGAATCAAGATGCTTATAAGGACAGCAGCAGATGTCGCCTCCCGGGCAAATGTGAAGTCAATCCATGTCTTCACATCATGGATCATTATTTATTGATTTATTCAGTCAAGTGTGGAGCACATGCTTATTGTTTAGCCCTGCTTATTGTTTAATATTGAATTAGTCTGTGAAGTCTGCATCTCTAGGTTTAACATTTTTTGACTTCAGAAACATGCTGAGAAGAATATGGTTAGGACAAACATGCATTTGATACAGAAATGACTATTTATTTTCAAAAATAAGTTTAAGGAATCCAGTGATATATGTAAATAATCAATAATCAGATTAAAGTGCCAAATATCAATTATACAAAAAGGAATCTGTACAAAAGGAGGAAATACATGATTGAAGGTGTCTTTGGTTAGAAGAAATGACTGCTCGACTGACTTCGGGGTTTAAATGCGATAGCTTTGGTGGGCTCTCAGTAACTGCATAGGTCCGAAGAGTCTGCCTTCATCAACGACAATGTCAACAATATCTGGAAAAATCACTGTTTACAAAAATAAAACAACAGATCACTGGGAATGGAGCAGTGCAGACTAAAATCACAGATCTCACTGTAGCTGTTCTCTTTGGTGTCGGCGCTCTTCTTGCTTATTTGTTGTTTTTTAAACAAATCAATCAATTTGATTGTCTTAAATCCATGTTAAAGCTTCTGCTGAGTTCCATGACTTCTTATCTGGGTTCTCCATTCCTTTTAATCAGTCAAAAAGGCACCATGGCTGTAGGTTATGGAAGGATGCCTTTTCAGGAAGCTCTTTGGTCAGGCCTAATCCATCTTTGGTGCGTTAAGCCGTACGCAGAGGTCCACGGCCCTCAGATGGAGTCTCTGTGGCCTTGGAATGGCAATGTTATTGGCTGGTGTCACTAGGTTTGGTTTTATAGCGTCCCCATTGGCTGAAACAGATGTCTTCATTTTATCTTGGCTGGTTTGAGTTCCTTGACCTGCATGTGTAATGTTTTGTGGACAGCAAGAGTTCTGGACTGACAGAAACCCTTTCCACACTCCTGGCATTTAAATGGTTTCTCTTTGGAATGGATGTACCTTTAGAGAACAAAATAGAGAGTATAGTTGTGGTTTGTTAATGGATGTAGGCATGTTTACAACTGAAGCAACACAGATTTTAAAGTTGTTTGAGCTTCTTTTCTAGGATTAAATATCCTGCACAGCAGTTTTCTGCCAAAAAATGTGAACTACTGAAATGACGGCAAAGATAGCGCAATATTTAGCTGTCTTGTTATGACAAATCTTTGAGTCTGTAAATGTTAATTAAATCACAAACATGACGTATATCTAGTGATAATTGTCAGTCAGGAAAAGAGCCAAGATCATTACTGAAGAATAGTTCAGCATGTCTCAACTAATTTAAATCATTCGTAAAATTCTGGAATAACAAATGTCATCAATCACAAGAGCAGGTGTGGTTTGAAAAAAAAAAAGAAAGAAACTGATTTGTTTGTCTAAATCTATTCTGCAAGGCAGAACCTTAAGTTCAATATTTTTTAAATAAAAAATGTGCATAAGATAAATTGATTAATTCATAAATACACACTGATTTAAATACACACACACACATAAAAAGTATTCATTCAATTATATATAGATTATTAGTTGTTTTTGTATGTGTATATATGCACATTATTATTTTAAATTTATCCTGTGTTATTTTCTAACTGGAATGATGGAAGAGATCATTATTCAGTAATGCATGATGAGGTCTTGATTGGAAAAGAATCTGCAGGTAGTTATGTGTCTGTGTGTGGGCCGGAGTTTGTGATACCATACATTTATGAATGGGCAGGTATGAGCAGGAATGCATTTAATTATCGGCTTTAAATCATCTGATCTGAGATCAGTGTACTGATATGTCTTTACCTGTGGTCTCTTAGGTGGTCCTGCCTCCTGAAGGCCTTATGACAGATGTCACAAGTATACGGCCGCTCATCTGTGTGCGTGCGCTCGTGGATCAACAGGTTGTAGGACTTGGTGAAGTGGCGGCCACAGAACTTACACACAAACTCCTTTTTTGTCTTGGACGGGAGTCGTCCTCGACTTGGTTTTCTTTCCGGCGATGAGAGCTTGGCCACATCCAGCAGGCAGCCTAATGAGGGCGAGCGCACATGCCCGTTGTTAGTGCTCAAATCTTCTGCCTTCAGGGCGTCATCCTGCGTGGCGGCTGCTGCCAGGTTGGCAAAGTCAAAACGGGGTTTGCTTTTGCTGGATGTTCCAGACCCAGGCCCGGGAGACTCCTGTTTGGTGGGCTGGACGAGATGGGGAAACAGAGGGATTGAGGGGAGAGGGAAGCGGGCGTCCACCAGGCCAGGCAGCTTGGAAAAGGTGCAGCGTGGCAAAGTGAACGGTGGGTAGCCCAGAGTCCACTGGTGCAGGTGGACGGCGTGCAAGGCACTGAAACTGTAGATGCTGGGCATGTGGTCGGCAGGCAAATGCAGCCCGTTGGAGGTCTGAAGGAAGGAATAGTTCGCCAGCTGCAGAGAAGGATGAAGGGGCACGGGTGCTGGAAGTGTTTTACTGCCCATGACTGATTGCAGAATGTTTCTGTAGGAGACAAAAACAGAAAAATGAATGAAGAGCGATTAGCACAGTCTCAAAAATAATACACCTTCAGACATGTACTCAGAATCCACCCACTATGTTTGCATTTTCCGTTTTCTATAGGCCTATATTATGCGTTACTTAGAAACATCTTGCTTTAGCCCTTACAGGCTGAAGGGACTTCCCTAAAAAGAAAAAAAAACACATGCTCACACTCACATCAAGTCATAAAGTGCACTTGTCAAGCGAGGCACCTTGTCTGACATATTGAAAGCGCATACTCCATCGTGAGCACAAAGCAATGCTCAAGCCTGCCAGATGAGTGTGTGTGTATGTACATTTTGGAGTAGGCGTCTTCTGCATGCCGAAAAAATGCCTATGGCCATAAAGACGAAAGACAGCAGGTGACATACCTGCCTCAACTGATTAATCAGGTTGGATTAGAACAGACACAAAGCACAATAACTCCTCTTTGTCTCATCAGGAACTGCAAGCACACACACACTCATGCAAACAGGCTTGGTGTGTTTACAGTGTTAACTCATATCGTCTGGAGGATTTTTTTTCACATAGTTTTATATGTACCACGTGAAATGCAACAACGTGTTGTGTGTTAGATTACTGTGAATACAATACGCGACTATAGGGATGCCAGATATGGTTCTAGTTACGATGGATACGGTCAAAGAGCTGCTAAATTTGTTAAAAGTCACAGCCTGTGTGTCCTGTTTTGAAAGTTAAATAAAGGTCAAGAAAAAATAAAGTCACGTCGCTAGAGACTTTTCCAGTTGAAGGTCTATGTAAAGAATGACGCTTAATTTGTGTGTAATTCTGTCCCGAATATACTCAGGATGCGGAGAGAGTCTGATCCGCGGTAAATAAAAAGTGAAATAGCCCTAATTAGTCTTTCTGAAGCTCAAAGCTCCCCCGGGGATTTGGACGCTCTGATCATGGCGCAGAAGTAATTGACTTTTACTTACGGGGGTCATTAAAGGAGATCAGAACTCGCTCCCGAGAACAGGCTCGTACCCTTAACCCTTTGAAGTCCACATACCTTTAAAACGAGTGACGGAGGGGAATGTGTTACCTGAACGGTCTGCTTAACCGTTAGATCTAACGCCATTTGAAAGTTTTGGGGAGAAAAGTCGTTTCTGAATTGTGGGATTTCACAAGTGCTTGGACATTTTTTTTCCGGGACATCGTTGGCTAATTAGTCGGATTTGCGCACTGTGTCTGGGTAAATCTCGCAGATTTTGTCCCCCACGCCAGGCCCAATCAGTGTTGTGGCCCTAAAGACGTCTATCCCAGACAAGGTGGTGAAAGAGTCTCAAAAATCACACCACAGTTACCTGAGTTCGGGTCTACCCCCATTCCACCCCGGGATGTAGCTCTCTAATGTGACACGTCCTACTCAAAATGTGGTTTTTTTTTTTTTTCTTTTTTTTTTTTTATGTTTCAAAAAAAGAAAATTAGAATTCTGCAAATATCCATCAGTGTGCAAATACTCCAAGAATATATTGTCAGATGCATGGCAAGTGCTTGCAGTTTGCGCCCTCATTGTGGCCTGTGTCTATCAGCAATCTTTCTTATCAATAACTGATTGCTCAGCTTTCATCAGTAGCGCGTTGAGCGCTCGGAGGTCATCAGTGTTTTATCTCCCTGTAGGTGTGAATGTGCGCCCGTCGCGCGTACGGAGATCACAGAGAAATCTCGACGTGTATTACAGGAATTAATCACGGTCTCGAGGTTCATGCGTGAACGACGGACCTTTGGTCAATGGTGCAACGATTATCAAGTAAGTGTATGTTTTCTTTTTTCCGCGCAGCCTCCCGAGAGGATGTGATCACTTAACCCTGGAGAGAGGGAAACACACCATTCATTAAGCACCGTCAAACAGTTGACTAAATATACAAATATATCTTAAGTATTGTGGAGAAGGCCTAGTGTTTTTTGTGTTTGCAGTTTTATGTAAAATGTGTATGCCTGTACGATAGCATACGAAAAGAATGACAGTGTAAAATTTTAAAATAATAAATATAGGCCAACGCATATTGTGCCAGATTTACTCTGATGCATCTTGTGTAGACAGATCAAATTATAGCCTATAAATGTTAAAGCTGAATACGTTACTCTCAAAATGCTGATATACTTTATATATCAGCAGGCCTAATTTTAAATGCTTTGTCTTTTAATTATAGGCTACTTATTGTGATATCTACATTTGTTGAATTTTCTCTCTATAAATTAAACAAATCGTGAATAATTGAAATGTTTTGGCAGTAGTTGTACACAAGAGTGGCACCTAATACAGATTTTTTTACATTAATATATTAGGCCAAAATTTGAAACGTTCAGTGGCATTTTTATTTGAATGGATTCTAACATTTATTATCAATACCTAATAAATTAAAATGGTTGGATTATTTAGATTATACTTAAAGGCCTTTTAGAGCACTTTAAATTATAAATTAAAGCGTTCAACTAACAAATAAAAAAATGATTAATACATATTTTTTATAACAGGCCTATATATAAAAAAACAAAAACAAATAGCCTATATATTCCACATTACTTTAAAAGAAACGTTTAGTTTTTTTGTTGTTGTTTTTTTGTACTAAATGAACGATTTATTTTAAGATTACGTAATTTTTCTTAAGTGCCAAAATATATTTGGTTTTATTTTTTGCCAATTTTGCTGTTTCCGACACTGAACGAATAGATAAAATAAACCGAAACAAACGAATAATTAATTTTCTCACCACCGAGCATCAGTGTAAAACTGTAGCGGTCCATTCAAAGCATAGCCTACATGTACAACGACTAGAGACCACCGACCACAAGGCCACGCGTGGTTTAGGGAAAAAAATTGTAACTTTCTACAGATGCATAATAAAATCTAAAGTTCACGATTTGTTTCTACGAATTCACGTTTGTTATAATTTTTAACGAAAAACATCGGATGACATCACAGCGGATTCAAAGCTTTCCATAGACTATGTTACACCTCTCAGATATATGCGAATCTTTTATTTTATTTGTTTCTTTATTTGAGTAATAGTAACATTGTAAAAACAAAATTATTTTATTCCTCAAACAAATATTTGAGATGTTTTCACACCACTAATGATCAATAAGAGTCTAGAATGCGCATCCCACCTGTTGATCACTGACCGATCACTTTTACAGACCATCATTCACACATTAAATACTTTGCCGCAACTTTTATCTGCTTTGAACAACAAATTACCATGCAATTGCAATGCAGTTACTACAAAGTTTAAAAGTTTTGCCCGGCATGCTTTACAAGCAGTTTCTTGCCCAATTTCATTCTCAAGTGCACTTGAACATTACACATTTGTTTTTGACGCCTACCGCTGGAAATCACCGCCAATATACAGACTATATGTCTTGCAAAAGTAGTAAAAGCTTGTCAAAAATATTCCAAAATGCCAGAAAATATTTACCAGATCTTGGTGAAGCGGGACGATCCAGAATAAGAGGATTTACGGTCACTTAGTCGTCCCACAGCGTTTCAAAATTCAGTGCAAAACTCTCAGGCGGATCGGAGAAATGTTCGTCTTCCTCAGCATGTTCTCGCAGCAGAGACACGGGAAAACACTGAAGTTCGCACAGCTGTGGTCCAGCGGTTGTGCGCTGTGAGTATTTGGTTACTCGGGGTAGAAACTCTCTCTCTCTCTCTCTCTCTCTCTCTCTCTTACTCTAGCTCTGTCTTGTGGTCCCAAAGTCAAACCGCCTCTTTATTGTAACCCAACCCGCGACGTCATACAGCCAAACCCCCAACATACTGAAGTGAAGTTTCCTCCACTGGTACAGCAGCGCTCGACGCTAGAGGACCGAGCACATCACTGCGTATACATGTCAGAGGACTGAACCCTTCTGCAACCTTTGAAAATTTTACGTTGTCAATAAAGTTTGCAGGTCTTTCACCACTTGCACGTGAGGCTATCCCGAAGACGGAAAGAGAAATGAACAGAAATTAAATCATTAAAATGTAGACTTTTAAATGCAAGGTGAACATTAGGCTGTGTATTATTTCGTTATTATTATTAGCCTATTATTTTCGGACGAAGACTTACTTGACATCCCAAAGCCGAGCTTCGGGTAACAAAATGGTCTTATTTAAGCTTCTGTGCGAGATGGGGGCGGCAGCAAATCAAGCTTCACTTTGTATTAATTAAGGTAAATATACAACTGCCACCTTTAACTTGGGCTCTCTGCGAGAAAGAAATGAGAGACCGGTTTTAAACGTCCAAAAACCATTAGTCAAAGACAGATTAAGAGCACGGGCTTCATTTGCGTTACGCAGGAAATGTGAATTCGAGAAGTTCGAGCTCTTCTCTTTGATACGAACTGAAGTGCTGTGGAAATTCTTGGTATAAACTTTTCCTCTTGGGGTCAAACACACCTAGGTTAGTGTAAACTGTGAAGGTGAAAAATTCTCGTAATCTCACAGTTGTAGGCTACTATATATAAAACAGAAAGAAAAGTTAGTTTAATTTAAAATGGAAATAGAAATAGCCAAATGATCTAAATGGAATGTGCGCTTTGAGTTCAACAAATTCCTAAGTTCCGAATCCATTGCACGCATTGAAATAAAAAATAAAAAAATCTCTTTTCTATATTATTATCTATTATTTGTTGTCCTCTGTTTTTATAGGAAATAAACTGTACATTTTCACTAACTCTGATTCGTTGACTGGGGAAATCTGTTGTGACGTCACCCACATAAATTCCTCCGAGATGCAGGTCGCAGGTTCCTTCGTGAGACGCACAGAGACAGCAGTATCAATGGGTCAGAGGAAGACAAGGAGGACGCTTCTGTGTGTTTGTTAAGCGCTCAATACGCGCCACCTGGTGGCGAGAGCGCGTACAATTGCAACCCAGCTACTGCAGAGGCTCTCATCCCCGCTCCTGGAGATCTACCTTCGTGCAGAATCTAGTTCCAAACATGTTCTAATACAACTACCTGTTTGCAAGTGATCCATATACTTTGTTTAGCTGTTTAGGTGCGTTTGTTGAGAGCTGGGAGTAAATTTGGCACCTCTAATATTCTGAGTCATGCTTTTGACTTGTTTGAAAAGCCTGTGAACAAAAACAATCAAAAGTAAAAACTCAAAACATTCGAGTTTTGTAATGGGAGTGTGTATTCATGTGTGAGATGTTTGGAGGGTTTTGTTTAAGCTTAGAAGTTGGATTAATTCCCTCTCTCATGCAAAGATTTAATTGTTAACTGCTTTTTATCTGATTTCAAATGCACAAATTATCCTTAGGCCAATTTTACCGATCATCTGCACGGAGATAGGTAAAATGCTGAGTGCAAAGGCCTATGTAGTTTATTCCGGCTGCATTTTCTCTGTTGATTTTATGAGAAAATTCTGGCTGTCTTTGAGTCCATGTTGCATCACTAAGCACAGCGCAATAGCCCTGACCTCAGGAAATTAATCAGCAAACCCTGCCACGGAAGCCGTGCGCCCACTCCTCGGCTGCATATAATAAAAAACAGCAGCTAGACATCATTTACATTTTTGGAGGGAAAAAGAAAACAAACTGTAAAGAATAGATTTGGTGCGAGCGCGTTTGAAACGCGGCTCACACACACAAGGCGCTCTGCACATGCACATGAACGTACACGCGCACACACAGCTGACTGAAGATAAAAAGAACTGTTTACAGCTCACTTACATATTTCATCACGTCTATTTACATCACTTTCGCTAATCTAAACACTTCAGCCACTGAAAGTTTAACATTTCAAAGTCTGTGAAGTCAGAGATCTGCTCTCAAATTCTGAACTTCTGACGGCTTTCTAAATACAGGCCCCTGCCTGCGTCTATCATGCATGAGTCCTGATATATACACGTTAATATATTTTTCTAAGGCAAACCTGAGTTGTACTACAAGTTAAAAGAACCTGGAATTCGCCATTTCTAATTAATTTTTACATAACAGATTTACTGAAAGACATTAGGCCGCCAATCGCATGGATTTCGTTAATGTAGCTATGAAAAAAACCCTGCCTGCAACACAGATGTCCTCTCTATCGCGAACTGTGGTTGAAAATAAAATTGCATGTTACTTCTAGAGTAGGCCTACGCTCAAAAGAAAAAAAAGGAAAAAGCTTTTTCAGTGAACTTAATTAAGGAACACCTTTCCAAGCTGTTAGTTCAAGTCCACACAAGACTAAAACAAGTTCAGTTAAATAAATAATATTAAGTTGGTTCAACAAATTTGACTAATTTATGTGGACTGAACATAATGGAACAAGTTATGTCAAAAAAAATAGTTGTTTCTGCTCCTTTTAACCAAATAAGTTGAACAAGCATTACAAATATTTTAGCTCTTTTACATCAGCTGTACTTCGGCACTTTTCGCAGATGGATAAGGAGGTTTTCGAAATCAACATGATTGCCTTTGATCGCCACATTGAAGCAGGTGTGTCATGCTACAAGAAGTATGAAGAATTTCAAACAAAGCATATATCACAAAAACATGTCATATAACCAAATAAGTATCACATTGGCCGTTGTGGTTTGTGTTTTGTTTTGGCACAGGCTCAGTCACTTTCCCTTTTTCACTCTTTGCTGCTTGAGATTTTTTGTTTTGACAAGTGATTCCTCAGAATTTAGCAAGGGTTGCTGTTTAGAACTGTCAATGTTAAATTCTAGCTAGCTGGCTAGTTTAATCTACTCAACAACACACAATATAGGGGCTGTCCAAGACACTTGTGGTCTTTGCACTTGGCCACTTGCATGACACATGTATCTGGCCAAAGTGTTAAAGTGGACAGAAAGTCCACAAGTGTATGTAGAACTTATTTTTTCATTTCAAATTTGCACATATCAGACCTGTACACACATAATTGTCTATATTATATATTGTGTTTTTGCTATTTTGTACATTGCCTATTTGTATATTATTCTTTTATTATCTGCCCTGTTGCTATCTTTCTGTTGCACCGTGGAGCTTCTGTCACTATAACTAATTCCTCGCATGTGTAAACATACCTGGCCAATAAAGCTCATTCTGATTCTGAACTTTTGATTATCCAATGGGAAACACTTGCAACACTGAGTTGTAAAAATGTAAGTAAAGTTTTTACTAGCCTTTATTTACACATTTTGTAAGTTTAATACTTAATACGTTAAAATAAGCTTATAAATTTATGTGCAGTAGTCCAAATGACAGCTTAATTGTGGTGCTTCTTATTAATTGACAAAAGCATTTGCCAACATTTACACATATTTGTAACGGGGCGAACGAGACGTGTGGATCCATGTGCAAGCTTTTATTAATAAACATAGTCAAATAATAGGCAGGATTATCAAACAACAGCGAACAGGTATGGCACGGGCAAGAAACAAGAGAGTATTCCTAGAACAAGCATGGGTCTTTGATCGGCGAACAATATCCAACAGGGTGAGGCAGAGAGATAATGCAGGTAAACGAGCAGTGGTCCAAGAGAGGTGCAAACAGAGTCTGAACGGCAAGGCAAGGGGTTAATCCAGGAAACACGGGCAAGAATCGAAACACTAGAAAACACACAAGGCAAGGCTAAGACAACAAAGAGGGTTCCGTATCGCAGCTAAAACTAGAAGAGTGCTAAACGCAGAACAATCCTCGGCAGAGAGGAAGAGGAAGTCCATGGTTTAAGTAGGGTGTGTAATTGTGTGATAATTCTCAGGTGTGAGCGTGATTAGTGGAATCAGCTGTGCGTGTCCTCAGTGCAATGGATGATGGGAAATGCAGTCCAGTGTGATGTGTGGTGTGAGAGTCAATATGATGGAGAGGCGACCTCTTGTGGCAGTCGGATGGAAGGCCACGAACCGGATTCTTGACAATATTAATCTTTGAACTAAACAAATTGCATCACCTTATATTTTACACAAATTATATGTAATTGAATTAATGTAATTAAATTACACTGCAAAGTTGTCCTTGACATCTTGCAATTTTGGGGCATGTGAAACATGATGAATGATGGGTCATGCTTAGCCACAAATACTGCTCCAAAGTGTGGATTTAGTGTGCATTAAGAGTTTTCTTGCATGCTTACTTCCTATCACTTGCTCAGGCCCATAGTAACAATCTTGTTTTCAGTATTTACGGACATGACGTAACCACATATGAACGAATTAACTTTCCCATAGTTTTTCCCAGTGAAATCAGACCCGACAGCTCAAAATCTAAAAATCATAATTATAGGCCTATACTGCAGTACATCAGTTTAAGGCAAAATGTGAATTTGAATATGTACAGCAAAAATAAAAAAAATCACTATTTTTAAGTAAGACTTCCGTAGTGCTGCTTTCAAATTTGTATTGATGTTTTATTTGATTGTGGTCACATTATTTTGTCCTTTATAGTCATTTCCAGTTTCTTTTTTTTTCTTTCTTTTTTTTCAGTAACGTTCTTAACAGTCTCACTAGCATGCAAAAATCAGGAAGAAACCCATGCATTAGCTTCTAATAAAAACAATCACAGCTGTTCATATATTAGAGAAGAGAGCTGGAGAGATGTATAGGGCTGTGTTGTGAGTCAGCTGGATGGAATGGGGCTTGGTGCTTCTCGGAGAGGTAATCCAGCACGATTTTACATTCAAACTGAAACCGCAAAGCCATAACGATGCCCCTTTAGGTCACTTATTCCCTCTACAAAAACAACAGGCTTTTAATGGCTAATGAAGAACAGAGGTGTAGCTTCTCTGAACCTCTCGTGGTTACGTGAAACTGCTGTGTTTTTAGCTCAGATGGCTTTGGAGGTGATTGAGATAATTGAAAGAGCTCAGAGGTGGTTCTAATACTTTACGGGTAAAAGGCCGTGTTTAGACTTAGGAAGGATCATCTTTTGACAGACCTCTTGATGGTGACACACGCCGGATGGTATTTATGGAAGAAATTATTATGCTTTCATAGGAAGTGTTACAGCTGCTGCTGATGATGATGTTTGTAATGAATATGCACGGGTTTAATCTCCAAATCCTATGAATATGGGTCAGATGTTTGTTAATGCATTTTTGCTGTGTAAAGTCAATTTCTCTTTAAGGACACGTCAACCGATTTCCCAAAGAGGGTGTGAACAGAAGGCACTAGGTTTGACCCGTCTCAACAGTATCTGCATTTACTAAGTCTCCGCTAAGTAATTACAAACATATACCCTGTGGTTGAATTTATGAGCCCTATGCTCTTATCTTAATCCCGTCCTATTGGATTTCATACCCCTGAGTTAAAGCCAACATTAGAGCATCGATTAAGCATGAACAAAGTCTTGGAGTGTTTTAATTTGATTATGTTACATAATAACTTTAGCCTTCTTTCCACAGAAGGACTTGTTTGAGCGGACATGAATTCCTGAGGAAAATCTTGTTATTTTTGTCCTCCAACCTCACATTTTATGGAATCTGTATGTTTCTTTGTGCCAACATTTACAAAACGCATAATACTTTTGTTTTTTTGAGAACGTATTTAGAGTAGCACCATGTAACAGACTCTCATGTTTACAGTACATAGGAACTACTGGTGAATGTAAAGCCTCATTGTGTCTTTGATGATCATTTTAAACACTAATTACTTAATCTAAGTCACTCGGTCCAAAATTGCACTTTGGAAGAGCTGCTAGCACTAATATATGACCAGTAAACTAATTATGTATGTGTATTTTTGTGTTTCTATAACTAAAATCAGTTTTAGTGACATTATTGAATCTGTCAGATCCATGCAAGGGATCAAAAACAAGGTCATTGCAGGTCATTCAGAGTGTTATCCTCCTAATTTTTCATATATTAGATAAACAAGTTTTCAATAAATGGCTAAATATAGAGGTCCTGTGTCATTTTTACATTTAGATATTTGTCATGATGACCAAACTACACTTGGTAAAATTTGTAAGTGTTTTTCTACTGGCCTATTCGACAAGTCTGTTCTTCATTTTTGCTTCAGTATGTCAGCATCCCTCTCTCGCTCTCTTGCTCTATGATTCATCTTCTATCTGTGCTGACTATGTATAGAACAGGAAAAATATTAGTTGGAGCATTTGACCTTTTAAAAAAATATCCGCAGGACTTCATGAAAACAAATTCTGTTTGGCTGAGGTCTGTTTTCCTCATGTCCAGCCTGAAAGAGTGCGAGAGAAGGAGGGATAACGAGAGCGAACTCGAAGGATAGATGTGTAACACCCCTCAGTCACTCTTCTGACCCCTGTATGGCCAGTGATAAATGTTTTTATCACGGCTGAGCAGAAGTGTCAGCACGGGTCAAGCTCCGTGTGAGCTGAGGGAATGTTCTGCGCCAGAGAGTGAGTATGGCTGAATGCAAAACATTTCAATAAAGCCATAAAACAACAGTGTTATCAGATCTTAGGCAAACCGAGGGGAGGAACCAGCACACTGATAAATTAAACAGCTGATGCTTTCAACAAAACACTCCCAGTCTCCGATTTATGCAAATTTAGTTAATAAATGTTTCGTAAAATGTCTCATTTCGAGAGTAAATGCTTTTGGCCTACATTCATCCACACAAATCATCCTAAATCATAATGATCGAAATGTGTGGCTTAGATTTGGGGTGTTTTGTAACTGAAATGTCATATAATTATGACAAAAAACTGTTTGCAAAAGATTTTCAAGGTCTATGACCCAGACTCCAAAGTGGTCTTTCCATTCATCTGTACAGTTTCTAATTCAGGACAAATAAGTGTCAGAGGGCAGAGTTAAGATTATGAAAACCACTAACTCTTCTTCCACACACTCAAAACTAAATATGTTTCTTTGTATATGTGCATATAAAGGTCAGAAACATTTTACAACTTCTGTTCTGCCCACCTACACAGCCTCAAGAGAATTCTGGTTTCAGAAAATTTGTCTCTATATACCGTAGGTTTGAATCTGGGAATGGGTTGGTAGATCTGGTGGGACCTTCCACTTTAGTACGCCAGAAGTGTGTGTGTGTGTGTGTTTTTGTGTGCATACACACTTTACTTTAGACTGTCAGGGAGCTGTTGATGAGCCTTTCAGCTGTGCTTGGGAAAACACAGCAAATCCACTGCTCTCACCCCAGTGTCCCACAATCCAGTGTGTTTTGCCAGAGTCAGAGTTTATAGGTACCGATCGGCACGCTCTTTAATCTGCTCATGATTTAAGATCTGCCGACAGACGCTCCGCCACTTGGTGGGTTCACTGCACTGATGGCAGGGCGATATAAGCGGTGGCAAAAGTTAAACAAAGCGGGCAACAATAACACGAACATTAGAGCAAAGATTCACAAATTTGTATAATTAAAATTAGTCCTACCTTTTAGGAGCAGCTTGAGGACTTAATGTTTTCCAGATGTCAAAACTTCAAAACACTAGCATTTGCATCTTTAGCCAAGAGCGAAACACTTCAAACCTGACCTGTTTGACTGCGACATGTTTTAAGCTGTGTAAAAAATGATTTTTACAGTATTTGGCCTTTGACCTTCTATAGATGTGAGGTCTGGTTTAAAGCTGCCAAGTCCATTGTGGTAAACGTACTGAGCATTTTGGCATTTGGTGCCTTGTAGCACTGTAAACACTGAGCGAGATCTGATGAGACCCAGTACTCTCTCAGCACATTTGATTTAGCTATGAGGTTTGGCTGCTGCATTTCAGCAGATTTGTTTCTCCACTTCTTATTATTTGCGTTCTGATATTATGACAGTGTAACTGGCTCTAAATATCCCTGCTGTGCATGAGACCAGCAATAGCTGTCCAATGTCTTTTTTATAACAAACCTGAAAGGCTCTAACTTCTCCATGGCACACAGAAAACCATTAACAGGTTGGTTAGCTCTAAGAACATCTGGGTGAATTGCAACGTGAGAGACTGATGTCAGATCAAAACATTTAAGAGATAATTCACGCAAAAATGAAAATTCTGTTATCATTTTCTCCCTCTCATGTAATTTCAAACCAGTATGACCTCCTGTGGAACATAAATAAAGGTATTTTGAGAAAGGTCTCAGTGTTTTTTGAAGTCATTGGTAACTAAAACTGTTTGGGTACATCCTTCAAAAGTATTTTCTAAAGACAAATATTAATTTAATCTACAGGTATGATTTTGGATTTATAGGATTTGACTGTGGGCCAACCTGCTCAATTCAGCCTGGCAGAATTAGAAACCAAGCTGTCAAAAAAACTGAGATTTACTTAGAAGAAGAAATAGCTTTTGTCTGTTTATCGTGCTGCACCCGGTTAGGACATGGTTTTAGAGAGCAAGTGCTAAATAAATTTGTTGCGGTTGGTTTGACGACTGACCCCTCACTTGTTCTTTCAGGTGTTGTGTTGTAGGCTGGTGGGATTAACAAACATGTGAGATACAAGTTCGAAGTTCAATGAATAGATTTGTCACAGATTTGTTGAAGTTCCGCTGCTCAGAGTAGCATGTCTGTGAGCTCACGAAATGTGAGAATTCTCCTATGTACTATTGAAAACTCTCTCTTTCTCTTTGCTTTTATTTAGCAAAATGACCTACAAGCACAAAGGACTTTTAAACTCTGAACATACGTTTTATTGAGACATTACAAACATCTCTCTCACCCGTTTTCTCTTTTCCTTCCTCTTTTACTTTGTCACGTTGGCAGGGTTTCAAAGTAACTTGAGAGCCATCGTTTTAAATTATGTTTTATTAAATTGGTGTTTGCATCAGTTGTACCGAGGCCCTTGTGAAATGACGAAAAATGCTTCTCTGGAGGTTGTTTGAAATTGGAAATTGAAAGATATCATGAGACCTCATTATAAACACACATGCATGATGGCGTGGGGATTCAAAGTAAATAGGATTTAATTTATCTGCAAATCAGAAACATTATGTTAAGGAAAATATCTCAGCGAAAAAGAGTCCTAAAAGGACCTGTCATGATATTTAAATCAGTTAGCCCTGAGCTTGTAACTGCATCTTAAAAGTTAGTTTGCTATAATATTATAAACTACACTATTTATGCAATACTTTGTAATGTAATTCAGTTTGGGAGAACACAAGAGTTATAGAAAGCAGCATAAAGAAAAGATGCATGTAAATGCAATGGTTGGTTTGGAAGGACAGAAATTAAAGCTGAAAGTCAGTGCCAATAGTTTATTCTAAATAAAGTCTGCATCTCTCATTAGTTTTTATATTTTCCAAGACAGACATGAGCTCATGATTTACACAGTTGATGTTACTTCAGCAGACCTCAGGCAGCAACTATTAGGTATGCTAAATGTTTTTATAGGCGCTAAGAAAATAATAAGACAAACCCTAACAATCTTGCTCAGAATAAATGACAAGAGCGCTGAGTTCTCACACAGCGTTCTCCCATTTCCCTTTTCCATCCTTCGTTCATTCTGTTTTCTTTAGTTCTGTTGAACGTGACAATTTAAAGTAATAAATAAAAAAAAGCATGAATGATAATATTTTGAAAAAGAGATTGTATTTCAGTTTCTTCTCTGGACTTGTTGGGAAAATCAATTTATAACCCTACTAATAATAATTATTTAACTAATTGATTTACATATTAATGTATTTGGATGTACTAAGTACTTTCTCCAGCTTTTTCTTGGGTGAATATTTTAGAGATGAAAGTCAAATCTGGCATAAATTACTGCTGCAAACCATCTATAAAAATTTATTCAGATTTCCTTTAATGATCATAATTAATTATAACGTTGTTAGATTATTTATTTACAGTCATACTGTATATTATTTATGCATTTATACATGTTTTTCATTCAAAGAATTGCAGTATTAATGGGAAAGACTTGCTCAAAGAAAGTTCCACTGATGTTAGTTCTCGGATAGTTCTTACCAGGTTAGAACCTGGAACCAGTTACAACCTAGATCTCAAACCACTACCCTACATCACCCCCCAAAAAGTGTACGACTCAGTCATCAAAGGCCTGGTGGTATGTGCATGTGTGTGTGTGTGTGTGTGTCTGTCTGCGTATGTGAGAGTATCTTGGCATGCATGCAGAGAATAATAAATGATTATACTGCTGGCAATAACAGTGCTTGTAAATCATGCTGTTTGGATGCTCTCATGCATCCAGTTACCAGATGAGAAACGGGGAGCTTGGTATGGTTTTTTCATGCATTAAAAAAATGGTAAAACACTGCCCTGAATGATCAATCAGCTACTGATACTACAGTATACAAACATATGCATATGTTTGCATATTTGCATATGTGTTTTATGATTTGTATCATATTTGCTACATACATTTCATGGCTTATATAGAATGTGAGAATATGGAGATCACAAAATGAATAACAATATAGTTACTTCAGTCCAGTAAATATTGCCAATCATTGGTAATATTAGTTATTCTTACATTTATTAAAAATAATTAAAGATTTAAAAGGAAAAATACATGTAGTGGATATACTAAAAGGCCTTTGACCTGCTAAAAAATGAACTATTAATCAGAGGGCAGGATGCCTGTAGTAGATTGTGTGTAACAGGTTTTCCAGCACAGAATTGATCATGTTAATAATTTAGTAGCCTTAGATATTCATGCATCAAATATGAAACAGTAGGCTTTATAGGGTTAATTTATATTAAGCCATAAAATGTTAATTTATACATGAAACACACATAGAAATTAACATTAACCAAGAACATTTTTAATAATGCAAAAGATAAAATAATAAATGCTGTTATTGTTGTTTATTGTTATGTCATGTTAGCTATAATGTTTACATATATAACCTATTTGTAAATCGTAATTGATTTTTAAATAAGTATTTACTGGAGGGCTAGCCTAATTCTCTCCCTAAAAGAAATCCTCACATTTTCCTTCTTTAAAAGGAGAGAACACAATGAAAATATCTGTGTATGTGTGCAAGTGTGCTGGCATGCTTTAAAGTTTGATGAAGAGCATATAATATGTGTGTTGTTCCATGTGATGTAGTGCACTCGGTACATATGTATGTATGCGTGTACGTTCTGCTGGTGTTTGATGTAGAGTGTGTTCTACCTGTGGAGAGTGTGTGTAGTAATCAGTCCCATCTGTACAGACTCAGCCAGTAGCCAGATTGATGTCAGGGAGTGAGCACACACACAATGTGAAACCTTTAATGGTGTACATGAGAGTACTTTCAGAGCATGTGTGTGTGTGTGTGTGTGTGTGTGTGTGTGCAGGTGCATTGGCTGCACAGGATCCATCAGCTGCGCCAGTGTAAACAGGTCCCATGTGCAGGAGATCGGTATCAGTTATCTGAGGGAAGTGGCATTTAACTCCAAACTCAGAAACACTGAGTAATGACACAGGAGTGGAGTATGTTTAAAATTAGAGAGCGAGGCAGTGGGGTGTGGGGGAACTTTTTGCCAGTATGTGTAAAGCACCATCAGAGGTAGCTGTGATCCTTCATTTCCATTTATTACACCATAGGACCCTTGCGTTATTGATTTTCTTTGGTTCTAGTTGTTTCTACAAAAGCACCACCTGATAGTAATAAAGTCTACAGCGTGATGTCCAAAATACCAGTGTAGTGTATACATAAATAAAGGCCTCTCAGAGTATTTGGACAATTAATCAAACTTAAAAATGTCTGAATGTCATTGCATTAGATACAAAAATAACTAACCTAGCTGTACCTGAATGATGCTAACTTCATTTTTCTGGGCAATTTTTGCAATTGCTTTTAATCAGCTGGTCCATAGGCCATTGTGGTGTGTGTAGTGGTGTACAGAAAAGAAAGTGGACAGTACTGTACATTGTAGTTTGATAACCAGAAAGTGTCCAAATTTATTTTAATTCATGATTGTAATTTATTTTAATAAATATTTTAATTTAAACATTTTAGAAAAAAAAATACACATTACAAATACAAATATATATTTTTAAATGTGGCATAAAGTGCACATTTTTGCCTTTATTGTTTTGCCTTTATATTTTAAGATCTAAAAAAAATTATATTTTGTAAAATGTTCCTCTTGAAACATTGTTATATTTATTTAAATGCCAATTATTTAGTTACATAATGCAATTAATATAAACTACCATTCTAAAGACTGAGGTCGGTAATATATTTAAATATGTTTGAAAGAAGTCTCTTGTGCTCACCAAAGCTGCCTTTATTTTAAATGCAGATTTAAAATTTAGGTTAATATTTAGATTAAAAATACAGTATTGCATTACTATTGTTAAATATTATTACAATTGAAAATTTGATATTTTAATTAATTTTATTTATTTTAAAATTTAATTTATTCCTCTTGTGAACAAGCTGAATTTCCAGCAGCCTCGTGATCCTGCAGAAATCATTCTGATATGATGATTTGGTGCTCAAGAAATATTACTATAAATGTTGAAAACAGTTGGGATGCTTAATATTTTTATGAAAACCTTGATATTGAGGGGAAGTCGTGGCCCAATGGTTAGAGAGTCGGACTTGTAATCCGAAGGTTGCGGGTTCGAGTCTCGGGCCGGCAGGGATTGTAGGTGGGGGGAGTGAATGTCCAGCGCTCTCTCCACCCTCAATACCACGACTGAGGTGCCCTTGAGCAAGGCACCGAACCCCCACCTGCTCCCCGGGCGCTGCAGCATAAATGGCTGCCCACTGCTCCGGGTGTGTGTTCACGGTGTGTGTGTGTGTTCACTGCTGTGTGTGTGCACGTTGGATGGGTTAAATGCAGAGCACGAATTCCGAGTATGGGTCACCATACTTGGCTGAATGTCACTTCACTTCATATGTTGTTTTCTTTGAATAGAAAAAGAACAGCATTCATCTAAAATGGAAATCTTTTGTAAAATTATGAAAGCCTTTATTTTAATCAATTTAAAATGGTATTGTATTTTTTTAATTGTGGCGTAATAAAAAATGTATATAAATTGCACTGTATTCAGCCACTGTATATACATATCACTGGATTATATATGTAAATACGTTTTCCGTTTTCTCATGCCATCAGTCTGTCTGCTTTCACAATCACTAAAGGGTTTTAAACTCAAACAGCCGGGAATTTTACTCTACATGGATATTCTTCCACACAGAGCTCTTTATTTTCTCTTCCCTCCGTTATAATTGTAGAGCTGTTGAATCGCGTAGGGTATCCTATCCCGAAGGCCGCGCTACGGGTTTTGAGTTTCATGTCCAAATGTGTGAGGAGTGAATTTATTAAGCTATAGAAGCCTTCAGGCATTCCTTCTGGTCTGACTAGAAAGAGGGACGTGGAAAAGAAAGAAAGAAGAATTGCTTTGTGGTTAATCTGAAAGATTAGTGAATATTTGAGGGATGATTATTGTGCAATTGAGCAGAGGTTTGAGCAGCTTTACGGTGGGAACGTCCACTGTAACGGGAGGCTGCTGCCCAAAAGCCCTGACCTGAGATCAGATTACGTTCCCTACGTTTCCTCATCCACAATTAAGTATCAGAGGAAGCAGAGGATATAAAAGTGCACTCCCTTTGTCTGCTTTCTTAATTCATTTTTCATTGTTTTCCCCCTCAGATGTAAAACTTAAAAGCACAAACAAAAGTTTTTGAGTTTTATGAAACTCAATAAGCACATATTTCCTGAAGTGTTTTTTGTTCTGTTCTCTTCACCGTGAGTGCTGGGAGTTTATGGGTTTACATTAGAGCAGAATTCATGGACTACAGACACTCATAAAAGTGACAGTATGCAGCACCTCCATATAAACTCTTACAAGCTCAACTGCACTGAGGCTCTCAGCTACTGGGGTCGATTTAAGAAAACCTCTTTCTCTCCCCTTCTCGCTCTCACACTGTTTACTTTACATGCCTTGGGCTGAAATATGGGAGGGAAAATAATTGAAAGCAAAGTAATTTATTAGCTGTGTTCTCCAGTTCTCTGCTAATGCCAGTGCAATAAGTAGCAGCTAATGTAGACGGGGGGAGGCGGGTGGGCTTGCAGCGCTGACGGATGAGTGCAGCTATGCTCCGAAGCATTCCTGTGTTACGGCCGAACCCTGGAGAACTGTATTCTGGTCCAATGCATTCCAATGCTGTGTCGCATCCACACATAAAACAAATGTATTCAAAAACAGCCCTCCTCCCTGAGTCTCTCTTTTTCTCTCGGTGACTCTTTTCTTCTCCTGCTCTTTTCTTCTTTGTGTATCTGTTTGTTTATATTGTATGCCATCGTCCTTTTTCGTACCATCAACATGGCGCTTTCTCTTGGTGCACCGTCACAAAAGAAACATCTCCGCCCCTCTCATTAAAAAGGAAGAATGAAGAATTTCCTTCAAATGTGACTCCAGGCAGTGTTCCATCCTGAGCAATCACATTTTCATGTAAATAAAATATAAATATTACAAAACTAGTGTCCAAAATTGCAATAAAAGAACATCCAAAAAAGCCACAGAGAGTGAGGCAAGACGCTATTAAACATTGTTATGTGGACTGTTATCTTCTGAAAAGAACAGAGAGATAACATTGATAAATTAAAGGAAAGAACATCGTGAACTCTCCATCTGAGTATGAAGTATAGGGTACCACCCTGCAAATCTTAGCACTGGCTGTCAAATCACGTTTACAAAACGGAATGGATTTCTATGCTCATTGGATTGTTTTTCCCTCAAGCTAGTTCTCAACTTCAGAAATTGCCATTTCAAGAAATATACTGTCCATTGGTGAGGTGAAGGTAAGTATAATGCTGTTTGTATTGATATCTCTCGTCTCACTGCAGATTTGCAGTCTCAAGGGGACTTCTGTATTAATATGATTGTAATATTGTTGCATTATTCACCTTGTTTCTATGCTGGTTGTTTTGACCTTTTTTAGTGGGTTCTCTTCTTAGCGGATTAAGATAATATAGAGGTAAAATGATTATTATAAAATAATTTCAACTCAGTATTTCATGCCCACATTTTTATTTATTTGGAGAGTAGCCATGCAATAATCAGTTACAGTCTGCCAGTCATTATCAAAAAATAAACTATGACAGGGTGACCAAGTCCCCAAAGCAGTAGGAGATTAATAGGATTCGATGAACATCCAAAAATCCAAAACCTTTGTTTAAACTCATCTGGAAATGCAGACGACACTTCTCATGGCCGCTTTCCAAGAAGAACGGTACTTCCTAATTTTGCATTTGCGGTTGTAATTTATCTACCTTGTGAGTTATCTAGCACAGCAATTAATATTGGCCCAACCTTGTGTGTATGGTTGAATCTTCATGTCCTGGACATTTACACCTGGTCTAAATGAAAAATAGACACTATTATTTGATTTAGGAACAGTTGATTTTGCCAAGACTAACAGATCACATTTTTCTCTTAATTCCTTCTGTGTTACAGCAGGCCCAGAAAGCTGAAAGCCGGACCTGGATTTCATTCAGATTTCTGAGCGTCATAGCAAGCGAGTGCAGTAAATCTAGGCCGGAGTGGAAGGCCTGTTATTCCTCCCATCTCCAAAATAAATGAGCTCACTAATTAATAGCAAGACGAGCTTGTGTAAATCCTCTCCCATTGTTTCGCTTCAGAGAGAGAACAGCATGCACTTAACCGACATAGAGGAAAGAACAGCCGTGCCTACACACGCAAACAGAAGATGAGCTAGAGATTTGGAAGGAAAAATACAGAGTGAAAGCAAGGAAGAGAAAGACAGAGGGAGGAAGGAATTGCATGAAACTGTAATGTGCGGGAGGACAGATTCACACAGTTTTATGCTAAAGTCTTAAAATCAAGCATTTCTTAATATTACCATGAACTGGGTAGGCACAGGAGTCTGCAAAATTATTAACATGACATACGCCGAATATCAGAATTGACCATTTTGGTATCCAGATGTCCCTTGAATGTCAATAGTTTCATGCTTTTGGCTACCAGTAATAACTGTTGTCATCACAAACCAAGTTTATTCTTATTTCATAGTTTTGTTCACGGTTCTGAGCATCAGGACACATTATGCAAGCTTTCCATGTTAGCATCTGCCTGATTTAACTGGCTGAATGAATTTGCGCCAAAATACCATAGGGTTTGATTGGCTGTACAGCCTTTGATGTCAACAACAAAAGATGTGGAACGTTTTCTTCTCCCTCTTAAAAGTTGAAAAGTCTATTTATTTTGCCTACTTATCGTACCATTTCCTTATTATATGGTTGGTTGCATTTTATGACTTGCGTTTAACAATGTTTTTTCCTTGTTGTCAGGGCCGGACCTGCGACCCACTTTCAGGTTACCGCCCACCAGTTCAGAACCATTATCCTAATATACGCAATACTCAGCCCTTCATGAAACCCGTTGCCTTAGAATCACGTACTTAGACTTGGGCCACATGAAGTATTATGCAAAATCTGTCATCACCAATGTCTGACCTGAAGAAAAATCCATATACTGAAATTCAAATTCAAATTCAATTCATTATAATTATGTTAAGGGGTTGTGCATCCCATGTTGCCTTCGGGTAAAAAAAAATTCCCATATTCTTCTGTGGTGAATTTGCACATATGTTTGTAAACGAAAACGTATTGGTGTGTGTCTGTCAATAGACATTCAGTGTTTACATAATCAAAATGTTAAGAAGCAACTCTTTAACTGATTTGAATAATTGAGAGTTTCAAATTTTGAAGTTGTACCCTACAGGGACAAGCAGAACCCAACCCAAATGCGGCTATGCATACAAATTTTACAGAAATAAAAATGAATGTCGGCAAAGACCTTTTGCTGAGCAAGGGACCCTTAAAGGGATAGTTCAACTAAAAATGAAAATTCTGTCAGTAATTGCTCACCCTCATGTCGTTCCAAACTCTAAGACCTTCATTCATCTTTGGAACACAAATTAAGATGTTTTTGATGAAGTCAGCTTTCTGACCCTCAATAGACCGCAACGCAACTGAAATGTTCAAAGCCCAGAAGAGTAGTACAGACATTATTAAAATAGTCCATTTGACATCAGTGGTTCAACTGTAATGTTATGAAGCTACAAGAATACTTTCTGTGTGCAAAAAAACAAAGATAATGACTTTATTCAACAATATCTTCACTTCCATGTCAGTCTTCACAAGAATGTGTGTCGTTATTTTAATTTTTTTGTGTACAAAAAGTATTCTTGTAGCTTCATAAAATTACGGTTGAACCACTCAAGTCACATGGACTATTTTATCAATGTCTTACTCTTTACCTTTCTGGGCCTTGAATGTAGTACTTGTGTTGCTGTCTAAGGAGGATAGCTTAGCTTTGAAGGAGCTCTCAGATTTTATCAAAAAGGTCTTGAATGAGGTATTTTAAACTAACTTTATTTGATTCTCTCATATTTCAGAAACTCTTCTTTGCAACATGTGTAACTCAATTCTGCTGTGATCTTTTCTCTCTCATTTTATAACCACAGCTTATTGCGTGTTAAGGAGTGTCGGCGCAGTTGTTCTGACCTGTGGTGAACTCTGGCTCACTCTGCCCGTTCCCAGGCAGTAGCAGCTGAAGCTTGGGGTCAGACTGATATTACAAATATCATAAAACTGTGTATGCTTTTCCTGTCTGAGCAGTAGAACAGTCTGTTAGTCTATCTATAAGTGTGTGTGTGGTCTCTGGAGATTTGCTTTGTGCAGCACAATCCAAAAGCGATTCAGAGCACTCATATTGTGTATTGAGAACTCAGCTGGCAGAGATCACCAGTGCAGGTGTTGCTAAACAAAGTGACATGCACATTACAGCAATTAGGAATACATGCTCGCTGTGGTGGAGGGTGATTGCATCTTGGGAAGTAAAGAAACGTAACAAATTGTGTGTGTAATTCATAGGTGTGTTATATAGCCATATATTATGCACAAATAATAGTAAGGACATCTAGGCTACAATGCAATGTGAGAAATTCATGGCAAATTAAAAACTTAAAAAATTTTTTAAAGGTTTATCCAACAAATAAATAAACGTGTATGACTTGCATTGGTCCAACTGTTTTTATCCATACACTGAAAAAAATGATACTACATATTTTAAGGTAAGTGGTTGCAAACAATTTATTTTAGCTACATTTAAAAAAATAATTTTCAAAGTTAGTCAACTAAATTTGTTTATTTAAATGTGGCTAAAATAAATTGATTGCAACCACTTACCTTTAGTAAATTCAATTAATATTTTTTTTTCAGTGTACAATGAAAGTCAGTGGGGTCCAAATTCGGTTCTGTTCAAAGATCGCATTGGTGAAACACAATTATATTTAAAGACATTTAAATATTTACACTGACTTTTCTTCTCTTGCTGTGTGAATGGAAAGAGCAACTGGTTCAAACTTCACTTAAACCTCTTCACATAACAAATGATCAGATGAATGACCTGCAAACACATGACATGTGCCAGAGTCTTTAAAATCTTTACCAGACACAAAGATGCAAGTTAATGTACACACTAAATTAACATACAACACATGACATGCATGTGTGCTCAGGAGCCCTCTCAGAGTAAAAAGCACTGACACAGATAAATGGAGGACATTCAAACCAAACTACTTCCAAACTACTGTGCATATGACTAATGATCCATTAACGAGAACCTACTCTTTTGTAAACATACACAGAGCCAGCATCTTTAAAATCTTTAACACATGTGGATGTTCTCCCTGCTGCCTGACCAGTAACGTGCTCTCTGATTGGTGTGTAATGTGTTCTTTAACCAATCACTTTTCACAGTGTTACATTCGCACATGGCCTGTGTAGTCGCTACTGAAACCATTTCTTAAAATGAGCTGAATGAAGAAAATCCTTCTTTCATATCTCAGGAGACTCAATGGAGTTCCTAGTTATATTTCATTTTAGTGTTAACTGTATCAGGTGTTTCACCTAAATTCCTAAGGAGAATTAATCACTCAAATGAGACAACTGTTGACAAACGGTAAGGGTAAAGAGATTCATGTAGATAACAGGTAACATGGTCTCGCTAAATGTTGAGAAATGTTTGAGTTTGGCATTAAGATCTCTTCTAAAACTCTGAAGAGATGTTTCCTTAGTATTTTCATTTTGTTTCCAGTACAAATATTAAAACATTCTTAAATCAAGATACATTTATATGAGACACAATATGGCGTCTTGTTTCCTGAAAAATATGTCCATAATAATTTGTTTTGATTCAAACAAGAAAAAACATGTCAATTGCATAAGAAAAATAATGTGGGTTTCCATTTGAATTAAGCTTACTTTACAAGGCCATTGGCAGATATTTTATTTTCTTGTTTTAATCATAAACTCACTTAATTTTGATGTTTTTTCCTGAAAACAAGACTTTAGATATTTGTACTGGAAAACAAGACAAAATATGTAAGAAAATCTCTTTCTTTCTTTTTGCAGTGTATTAAAGAGGTCTCATTTGCGATTTTTCTTTCCTACGAGTTGAGCCAATGTTGTTCTGTTGTGGATTGATGGACATCTTGAAGACATTTTGTGACTGTTTCTGTAGCCTAGGAGATACTTTTAAGCTTCTTTTGGAAATCCTGACAAAATACAATGGTTTGTTAAAGCGATCCTTTCGACCAGATTTCAGAAGGGTCACATTCTTCCGTTCTCTTTCATTTTGAACAAGACCAGACAACAATGCATCCCTCATGTCTCGTTTTGAATAAAACATATTGAAATGACAGTAACCATGCCCACAGCCCCGCCTCTTTTCTAAGTTTAGCAGCTCTGAGAAGAATCAAGAGCACAAAATGAAGTCATTTCTTAATTTATGAGCTCCTCTTGTCGGATCCATGTGTTTTGAGTTGTGCTTGGAAGCCATCTTGTGAATTCCTCTCTGGTAATGGGGATTAAGAGGGCACAGCTAATGTAAACAATGCCTGAATTCTTCCATCTGATCTGCTTGCGGTTTATCTCTGATAGAATAAAACATTGACCGTCTGCGAGCTTAGCAACCGAGGAATATACCGATCACCACATGGGTCATTTTGCTGTCGCCCTTTTTCTACTAAACTATCTGTTCTAATTGTACAAAAATGTCAGTCTGGTAACTGTTCAAAACAGAGCTGTTTGTAATGGAAACGAAGCAACATTCTTCCATTAAATATTTGAATACACAAGCGCTGATCGCATTGGAAACTCAACAAAATGCCACAGTGAGATAAACAGATGATGTTTCCTGCAAAGTCGAGCATGAACTCTTCCAATCCGTGAGAAGAAGTGACGAATTGTTCGGATTTCATTTCTTCAGCATGGTTTGACAGCTGCGCTCTTTTCATCTCCACAGTTCTGCATCTAAACGGAGGAGTCTGACGCTCTGGCCAGGTGTTTGACTTACTGTCCAGCTCTCAGTGGGCAATTTTCCGCATTATTGTAATCAATGAGATAATTGAGGAGGTTGAGATGTTTGCCCTGTCTGCAAATAGCCCCAATCAATGACTGCGCTTCAATTGGGCCAATTAAAGAAATTGTGGTAACATGAGACAGATGGAGTAGGTGCTTAGAGGCTGAGCTCCTCAGCATCCCCACAGTCGTTTTCATCAAATTTGACTTTTGGCTACTTGGAGATCTTGATCCAATCTCCCCAACGACTGTCTCTGACTAAACCGTCTTTCTGTATACCTGTTATATTTGTTTTTATAACATTCTGTCTGTCTTTACTGTTCAATTGTTACTCACTGAAGCTCACAGATTGATTGGATCTTTCAGTGCCGTTGGCTGAAGACAAAGCCATGCAAATTCGGTTGTACACCCTCAGAGGGATATGTCGCTCTCAAAAAAAACTAAAGTAAGAGAAAACGATGATTGGATTACGCGAGTGTTAAATCTCACCACAAACCCACAAGCACACTGTTGCTAAAACAAGATATAATTTCTGCTTTTTGATCAATAGTTTGCGTTTGCATTCCAGTTCGTATTACCTGTTGAAATTTGCATGTGTCCTTGATGTTCAGGGGTCTGGCTGTAGCGGTCTGCTTCTGTGATCCTCTGATCGGGGAATTCTGTTTGATGTGAATTTACCACAGGAATTGCCAGGGATCTGTGGTTGCACAGGACTCGATTGCTGTGTATAAAATAATCTGACACTCTAGGATTCCAGAGCTGGTAGAGGTTTGGTGGGGAACGCTTAATGTAAAACACTATCATTTGAAATAGTGGACTGTAGAGGAGCATATGCTATGTTTACTTAAACTTTGCATCTACTTAATGTGAAAAATTGGACTGGTAGTTAATTATATTTTTTACTCAATTAATTAAATGATATGCTGATGATATGATATTAAATGATTTACACAATTAAATAACTGATATGCTGATTTTCACAGTAAAATACTGGTTAATTTGCATATATGAATCAGCTTGTAAATTAATTAAATGATATGCGGATTGGTATATGCAAATTAACCAGTATTTTTCTGTTAAAATCACAAAATAAGGTCATTTGATTAATTAGATGATTTTGGCAGACGCTGATAAGACCATGAAATTTGCACATAACATAATTGGCCTCAAACATCAGTAAATTGTTTTAAATACATTTTTAATTAATGAATTTCAAATGTAATTAATGATACTGGCATTTGGCCGTTTTTATTTTATTAAATGTTTTTACACTTTGTGTTGTGTTTTTAAGTTTTTAATGTTGACTCTTGGTATGTGTGGTTTGGTGAGGCACATTGACTGTAGAAATGTACGGGATTAAATGTGTTAATTTTTATTTTATTTATTTAAATTATTAATATTATTTTATTTAATTAACACGTCACATTAATAGTTGGTTGAACAAAACATTTAATAAAAAAGGTATAATAGAAAAATACTGAATGTGTATAAAATGGTTGAAACCAAAAGAAAGAAAGAAATATTTGGAATAACAGTTCTGGTTATGATTCATGCCATCTGCTAAGCCGAGCTCATGGGCTTTTGATGAACACTTGTTAGTGCTCAGCAGAGCTGTTCATATAAGTCCTCAGGTGGTCGTGTTACCTGACATCAGTCTTTAAATTTTCGCAGATATAGTTTCATTGTGTATCAAGGTGGTGTCCTTTCTTCCCCATGCGGCCTTAATTTGTCTGCTGCTCCCACTGAAGATCCACTGGTTAAATTCAAGGCGTTCCTCCAGTTTTCATTATGACTGTTTCATAACGAAGTGCTTGCTGATTTATGTCATTCTAGGGAAACATGTGAAAGGCCGCTGTGCTTCTCTTCTCCTCTGAGTGAAGATCCGCTCCATAATTCCAAACAGAGACTGAATTTATACTGTAGAAGAACAGAGTATATTTAAAGCCTAGAATGCCTATGAGCAGTTTATGTAGAACATACAGTGGCCCACTTACGTCATGCTTAAAAATGTATGAACTGTGTTGCATTCAGTTAATAAAATATCAAACCATATGGAATTGTCAAAAATTAAGATCTTTGTCGAAACTAGCTTCTCTTTTCTAAGCCATTTTTGCAATTACTTTTAATCAGCAGTTCCCTAGGTCCCATTTTACTGGATTTATGAAGTCAGTTCCTCTTGAGCTCACACAGGTGTCCTACAGAGTAACCAATAATGGAGTAGTTCATCACATTAACTATGTTCCACTAAAGTCTGAAAATCAGAAAGCGAATGATTTATTGAAGGCTAACAAACTTTTTTTTTGTCAAATGTTTTGCTTGAAATGCTTATTTTTTAAATTATATGCTCATTCATACACTTTTAAGTGTCTCTAAAGTGTCCAAACACTTTGTATTTAAATGAATAAGGCCGTGAGAACGTGGCCTGGAAAGTGCCCTCAGCAACATGCTGGCTCTCCTCTACTGTGCTGTTTCATGAGGTATGCAGTCCTCCTCTTTTGAACTCTAAAGAGTTCTAATAGCCTTCTTGATCTTCCCTTTTTCAAAGAAAGAAATGTTTGAAAACTTTTCCAGCCTGAAAATACCGCTCTGTGACCCTTAAAGTGGGTCTAGTCTCAAAACTAGAAGCAGCTTAACTGCTACTTGACACCCTGAGTAAGAATATGAGAGAATATGGATGAGTGAATAAAACCGTTGGGGGTTTTGCTTTAAGGCTCGGGCCCAGCTGTGGTCAGAGGAATTTGTTAGTGTAAATGATTTGCTGTCCTGTCCCGCAAATGAGATAAATGCATTCATTAGACACAGCAAACTGTGCTATGTAGGGTGCCTTGTTCTGGCTTCGGGCCATGAGCTTTAGGGAGAGACAAACACAACTTGTCCGGCCAAAACAGAAGCTTCATCACCCAAAGGCATGCTCAGCGCTCTCACAGACAGCATGCTTCGTTCACCGGACATTCTTCTGTTCAAAATCAATCTCACACCCTGTAGGAAAATTAGCAAGGCTGCACATTGTGTGAACGGACAGCTGCAGGCAGCCGCATGGAAATGAATAAGAACGAAGATCCCAGAAAGCACAAGAGAGTTCAGATGGAAAGAAAGAGCTGTTGGGCTGTGTTTTTAATTAAATTTTTTTCCTGAATCCTAGTAAACACTCCAGTTTTCTAATGTTATGTAAGTAATTTATTAGACCTGTCAGGCTGAGGGATTTTGTTTTACGTTATGATATATTTATTATTAAAATTAAGGTATATGACCATCTGAATTTAATTTAAAAAGCTTAAATTACATGTTAAACATGTAACTAAACATGCTTGTCTTGATTTATTTGTTTCTTTTAGAAATAGCTGAAACAGATTAAAAAAAAAATCTGGTGGGAATTCTTTTTTTCTTTTTCTTTTTTGTAAACCAATCATTTTTATGGTAAAATGTTTGACTAAAACATTATTTTATCTTTTTTGATAAATTAACCAAAGGATTTATCAACAAATCAGAAAATAATTGATGGTTTTTATCTGGGGAAAACAATTGGTTGATATATATAAAAAATATATATAACGATTGTTGTCCTACTTAGAAATACTCTGAGCTACAGCACTGTGATATTTGAGGACTTTATTACACAAAAAAAAGGTATTACACAAAACCCAAAAGTTTTTGTAGGCAAATATTACTAAACTCATTTCCAAATGTGATGAACGAGAAAGGACAGATAACGATTACATCACCAGCTGATGTCAGTGCAGAATCCCTACGGACGTTCCGTGGAAAACGTTTGCATTTGTTTTGTGTTGATTAGCATCTTACAGAGCACTCTGTGCCTGCGCTTGCTTGGCTGCTGCAGGTGGTAGGCCCCTCTTGGCCCTCTTGGATGCTGGGCTCAGTTAACGTAAAGGCTGAAGCATGCGTGTGAAAATGATCTGCTGGAGAATGTGGCCAGCCCCGCTGCACCAGCTGTCTGCTGCTTTAGTCTCCATCTCAGTGTGGAAAGCAACGGTGTGCTGTTCGTGGGTGGAGCATGTGGGGCTTTATTCTTTAATGAGTGTGTTTGCTGGAAGCTGATTGAAATTGCATACGTTTTTTTCCCTGTGAGATATCTCACAGAAAAACACTCTTTTCTCAAAATTAACTGAAAAAGAAGAGTTGTCTGAAAAGATTGTGGCTCTGGATTTCTAAGACCCTGAATAATGGATACTACATTTTTGTGCAATATAACTATATTGGGTGTCTGTTTCATGTGTTTCGGGTTAAGTGCTAGGAAGAATGAATAGTGCTTGCAATTTATAACTACGAACCGTTGGCATGTCACATTTGTGCTAAATAATTGGTATGCAAAATACATGCTTCGCTTATCGGTAGGCCTACCAATGATTTCAAGTATGACTGTTAAAGGGATAGTTTTCCCAAAAATGAAAATTCTGTCATTTACTCACCCTCAAGAATACTGGTAAGCCATTGACTTCTATAATATGGAAAAATACTATGGGAGTCAATGGCTACTGTCAACTAATTGGTTACCAACATTCTTCAAAATTTCTTCTTTTGTGTTAAACAGAAGAGAGAAACTCATTCAGGTTTCGAACAACATTAGGGTAAGTAAATAACGAGAAATTTTTCAAAATTGGTATGATAAATTGTTCTATTTTTATATATTGTTAATTGCAATTTTTCCCTGTTACGGTAAATCTGAATTTTCAGCTGCCATTACTCCAGTCTTCAGTGTTCCAGCACAAATCATTCTAATATGCTGATTTGGTGCTCAAGAAATGTCTTACTAATATCAATGTTAAAAATGATTGTGCTGCTTAATATTTTTGTTGATACTCTAATCATTTTGTTCAGGATTCTTTGATGAATAGAATGTTAAAAATTACAGCATTTTGTTAAAATACTGTAGAAAATTTTATAGCATTGTAAATGTTTTTCCATCACTTTTGATCAAAATATGTATTTAAAAAACACATACTGACCCCAAACTTTTGAACAATTGTGTATGTGGGATGTAAAAGCAGTCCTTAGTAGTGGACAATTATTATTGGTGTGATTATTGTAAAATAAAAGTGTTTATAAAAGCGTTCATGTCTCTAAGGTCAAAATGAGGCCAATGGCCATTGATGCATATTAGGTTTCAGGACCGCAGACAGCACTAAGTAGGACTTCTTTATTGCATATGTGGATCGAAACTCTCGGACAGGTAAGTTTCCTATTAAGATTTGTGTTAGTCTTACACAGCGGTATTTATACTGAGAACAACATGGAGAGACGCAGAGTATAATAACAGAGGTGATTTTCCAGCTCCCATCTGGATAGCGCTTCCTGAGAAATGACCTGAACGACAACAGCAGTGATTCGTGAAGAGAGGCGAGAGCCGCTCAAGATGCAATCTTGAACTTGTTTCCCGTCTTCCACGGGAAGACCGCAGTGGATTCTGCTCCTTTTCTCTCGCTGATGGGCCTGTCCTACAGTTAGGCAGCGTGCAAACGCCAAATTTTAACTGAAAACCCCAAGACGCAGACCCTTCTTCACAACCCGACACTGCTCTACTGAGAATCCAGCAGTTTTATATATTAGTCAAATAAGTGTGGAGCCAGAACTTATTGCAGTATGATATTCTTGAATTTGACTCTGGAGAACGGTTCATGTCCACTAGACTCATCTCCACTTAAGACTTACTCTGACTCTGACTTAATCTTCGGGGGGCTCATGGGGGTGTTCTTCGGTTTACCGCATGAAGGATGTGTGGATCAGAATGCGGACGATGAAACACATTATCGTAACGGGCTAAATGATAGAAATCTGACATTTTCCAACAGCTCTCATTGCGTCGCTCTTTTCTATCGACAGAGCACATCATATTTCTTCCGCCTATCCAATTACTTCACATTTGAGCATCATAAATACTGTGGAAGAGAGACCAAGGGAGGAAATTTTGAAGGCCCATTGTTCCTGCGTGCTGGCGTGGATCAAACTTCCCCTACCAAATCTTAATCTGAGCAGTTATAAGTGACAAACTGGCTTCAGATTAGCAGCACAGGGCAAACTTTGCCAACAGTTCTGATGGAGGAAAGGAAACTGCTGAGCTCGTAAGTCATCGGAAGAGTATTCCAGACAAACACTTTATCTGACACTCAGAGAAGTACTGAAACATGTGTCTCGAGCGCAGGCAAGATTTTTGACTTTAGGGGTCCCTGTACATGGAAAGTTTATTTCTGCATCGTGTGTCAATCTTTAGATTTATTACGTATGGCTAATTGATTTTATTGCAGAAAAGAGGAAAAACTGCCCACATGCATATGTTTAATGCATAACCCGGTCTTGACGTGAATGCACTTTTACTGGCAGTGACACATTCGTGCTAATTCTCTGAATCAGTCCGAGCTTCTGAAGCTCTCAATGGAGACTCAAAAACACCACACCAAATTGAATGAATTTTAAATTTACCATACCGTAGTGCTGAGATCCATGTGGAATATTTGAAATACGTTAAGGTGAGCATGGCTCATAACTCACGGTGAAGTATGGGGATGATGATCTGTGCAGGTTTAGCTGTGCTGAAGAAGCCCTTGTCTGAGACGTTGCACGTGGACAATGTGTTGAAATTGCGGGATATGCATGTAGGAAATGGATTTGAAAGGGCCTGACCAAATGGATTGGTTCTTCTGGAAGTGCGCCCCATTTGCTTCTGGTCCGAAGCAGCATATGCTGTACAGCTCAGTGTATCAGATGAAACCTGTATGCCACCGCAAAATGCTGCCTGTGGCTCTATTTGTCTAAGAAGTTTACAGGACTTTATAAATCAAACAGTTGAGTGTGACTATACATTATTTAATTCAAGGAATGGATGTGCATTATAGTCTTATATGTAAGGAGCATCATGATTTATAATTTGGCTTAACTGTAAAACATAAAATAGTTTCAGATCATAATAAATATCCAAGCAGTTTGTTTTTTATTTCAGTTTATTTGATTATTTATCGGTCATATGGAACATTTGTTTTATTGTTTTTTTTTTTTCCCTCTGAGGTCTATTAATAATATTTCTAAAGTGTTTTTGTGCATCTGCACTGCAAAAGTCATAATTTATTTTTTCATGAGCATTTTTTTCCACCCTTTCTCATACGCTTAGAATTAAGCAAGCTGTTTTGTGCTGCTGTGCCTTTGAGATCCTTTGCGTGTGAACTGAGATAAAATGATTTGGTGCAATTATAATCAAAGCCTGATTCGCAAAATAATGTGCTGATTCACAAAACAATGTAACACAATTTTTACTTTAAACTTCATTAAAATGTTATTTCCTAACACTAGGATGCTTCTGATTTTTGTTTTCAACAACCGTTTATTCATTCATGAACAAAACAAGTTACTGTCTTTGTAAGCGATTCATTCAATAACATTTGATTCATTCATGAATGAAACAAGTGACTGTTTGAGTCACTGAATCATTTACTCAGACAATTTGTTTAAGAACACATTCATTCAGGAATGAAACTACTGTGTGTTGCTCATTTTGTCTAAAACATAGTTACTTAATATTAACTTGTGTATGCTACATAGGTGTTTTGTAGATTTTTTGTGGAGGTTGTTTTTATGTCAGAGTTCAGAAACTACAGTTACTTTCATCTATACTAATTTTTAGAGATGTTCCGATACCCATTTTCCCTTCCCGATTCCTAGGCCGATGCCGAGTACTGATCCGATACCTGGGTGTGCACCTGGTTATACAGCTGTATGTACTACTAGCCCTGTATGAATTGTAGGATATCAGAGATCGAATCAGACAAATTTAAGATTCAATCAGAACATCGAAACATGAGGAGCCAAAATTCCAAAGAGGCCTCAAGGCTGTAACAGGACGTCGTAAATCAGATTCCTAGCTCCAGCCCGTCTGAAGAAAGCCTAACCAGCAAGCCTCTTTCACAAAACAGCTTGCAACATTGAGACAAAAGAATACTTATTGATAATTCCAATTCAGGAAGGAGACTGTCAAATTTGGGGCAAGTAATCAAGACGGATGGTCAAAGAGATGGCCATCACATGTGTTCCATGATAGAAATCACGAGCTTCCTTAGATTGACTTTTCCCCACACATAGAAGACACAGACCAGACCGAAATTCCTTTTGTCCACAGTACATGTCTTTTTGTTCTACACAGAACTTCAGAGACTGTCTTTTCCATGTGCACCTACAATCATCCTAAAAGGACTGAGCAACTAATCATTTCTATGCATAACTCCATATCATGTATGTAACCCACACAATTAACTATCATGTTTTAATCACATATTGTGTATGTCTTTTTAATAACTACTGAACAGCTTAAAGGTTAATAGTCATGTTTGGTATGTATGAGTTTGGAAATTCATGCTTTAAATGTTTCTTCCAATCAATTCTTTGTCAAATGTATCATAGTCTTGTTATAGAAATCATGTCCAAAATTATACTTTACAAAAGCGGGAAAATTAGGACCATGTGACTGATACAGGATTTATGATGGGGAAGAAACAGAGCAACACCCCTAGCTAAGATCATTTCTAATTGGTCAAGACATCCACTGGGACGGGTCCGAAAGCCGAGTTTAAAAACTCAGCACACCATCAAATCTTCCCTCTCTTCTTTTTTTGCTTCAACTTTTGCCACCGTGTTTTGACGCTGTTTTTTTAAGCGCTCTTTGAGCGTGCTCTGGCCTACATGCCAGCTGCTACTTAACACCACGATGAGAAGAAAAACCACCTAGTCTCGTTGCCTCATTTTATTCAAAAAGTTAAGTTTGCCGCAAAGTCCAGTTTGACTGCACCCGCTTCAAACTTCAACTAGCAACTGAAACCATCTCGAGCCAACACCCAACGATTGGCTTCCTAAGACATCACTACAAACGACCACTGAACTGTCAGCCAATCAGCAACCTCGGGAAACCCCCTTTCTGCAAAGAGACTACAAAAGGGAATCCCGTAACACAAAGGCAACGCAAGCAAGTACAACTCCAGATTTTTTTCTGAGCTGGTGCATTTAATATAAATTTTAGCCTCATTGAGAAACTCAATGCGAGGGTTAATTAAGTGATTGATAGTTGTTCAGGTCTATGCAATAGCACATATTGCTGTAAACTTACATATCACATTTTCATTCTCTTAAACTCATCCTTTCCTCACTTTCTCTCTTTCTGCAACGTGTGAATGTGTGAATGCTTGTGTTCATGTGTTAGATTAGTTTACATGTCTTAGATTTATCCAATAAAGTCTTATTTATATTGAAAAGAGAAGTATCTTTTGTTTTTTTGCTTACAAGTTAGTCTTAAACTGCCGATCTTTGTTACTGTGCTATTTAATAGTGTTTTCACAATATTTTGGATTTTAATATCCAGTGCAGAGTTGATGTTATACGGCTCGTTCGTGAATCGCTGCCAACTCAGTGATCAGCCGTGAAACAGTGAGTCTGTTCAAATTCCCTATAAAATCATAAATGATTCATTTTGAGCTAAATTAAACTGTTTCCCTTTAAATTATATATTACCTTTGCATTATTGGTGCAGAATGCGGGCAAAGAAACACTTTTCCCGCTGAAACTATGCACCTTGTTATTGGTCAAACTAACAAAAATGGGTGTTACAGGGAAACCAGATAAAAGTATTTCCACACCCAAAAGGTGGGTCTTCTCTTTTACTTTCGGTGCCCTGGAGACACACATATCACCTTGGAAATCTCATGACTCCCCTTTTGGGGGGAGTCCGAGCTTCTGGCAGTTTTAAGTCCAGTAACTTTGTCGATTCACTTCGGACCAATCAAACCATGGCTGGAATGACAAAGCTTTCACGCCTAAAGGAATTCATCAAGAATCTACGCATTATACATGTAGCAAGACACTTTACTCAGCATCAACAAAACCAGTGCAAGTAACCGCTTGTTAACTATTTAGATGCGCTTCTAGGCTTCGACCCCTCTTAATTAAGGTGATGTGATTCTCTGATGGTTCTAACAGGTTGTGTTTAGCTGATGGGTAAATCCTACCATTACACTCTACTCTCTTGCCCCCCCCCCTCTCTCTCCATGCCTTCCTTGCGTTGGCATCTATGTTTAATGTGTGTATGTTTGTGTCTAGTTCGATGTTGCATGTTGCCCTGTAGTGTAGTATAATAAACATCCATATGTATTCACACTTGGTTTTCTGTGTCTGCTGCTCACAGAACGAGGTCACTTTAACGTTCCGGTTTTGTTACATGCTCTGTGAGCAATGTATCAGTAAGAAAATTATTTTTCGTGGCCAGAGAAATAATTTCCCGTAGAGTCAATAGACGATTAAAACTGTCAGTACTGCGGACGGACAAATCATTTTATTGTACTATTAATGCTACAGTTAATTCCTGAAGATGAACATATAATTGATAACAACCCGTTATGATCTCACTTGAGCTAATTTGCTACAGAATTCATACAATTATTTTATGGTCTGCTTCATATATATATATAATTATATATATATATATATTAGTCTGGCGAGTAAACAAAAAAATATTATATATAATGTTTGGAAAATAGCACAGCTTTTTAAATATCTAAAAGTACACTCTTAACAGCAGTCAGTCAACCATTATAAATATATTATGATAATCAAGTATTATTTAATGATTGAACTTCAGTAATTAGAATTAAAACTTGGTAACCATGTATAAATGCATATTAGTCATTGTAACTGAACTTAGGTGCTTTTTTGGTCATTCAGTGTTTCTGTAAAAAAAAAAATGGGGAAAAAACTATCAATAATACTGATAGGATAATAATAATCATACTATGAATTCGAACAATATAAAATGCACTAAGCATGAACGAGCTGCTGGATTCATGAATATTAATCACGTTGTCTGCGTTCGCTCGAACTGATTTGCTGAAATCAAAACAGGGATGATAATAGGTGAGTGCCAGCCAATGAGATTCTCGTTTGCGCATTAGCGCCGCCTACTACTGGAGTACCCAGCAGTTTTTAAAAGCTGAAAAATTCCAAAGGAAGTCCGTAATTTTGACTGGAAAATACAACAAATAATATGGTTTACATACCATGCAGAATTACATGTAAGACACTCTCTCTCGCGCGCGCTCTCTCTCTATAATGTTTTTTTCAATTAAGCTATGTTAGCATGACTGTGTAACACACATGTTGCCAAAGCATTAGCATATATATAACAACAACAACATAAATTATAATTAATAAAATCCATCTAAATAAATGAAAAGATAAAGTAAGTCAGTTTCAAGTTAATCATGTTTAATATCTAACATTGTGAATGGTTAATACATATTTTGCAGCTAGTGCAGCTGTGTTATCATCTTCTCCATGTAAGAAGGGCATTTTCTCAGTATCACTAAATTCAGTAAATGATGGGACCAGGGCTTCAAATCTGGGGAGAAATGTTTCCCTCACATTGTGATATTTAGGACAAATCAGCAGTGTTTCTCGTTCTCTATTTGCTGTAGATCACAGTGTCTACAGATCCTCTGCTCTTGCTATGTCCATGTTTGTCTATGTCATCCTCTCTCTATTTCTAAATCATGGTTACTTAATCTGTATTTGGAGAGGATTTGTCTTTCTTTAAATGGTTTAATCAATAAATAATTGGCAAATGTAGTGGTTCTGTTAAGGGTTGAGTAGCATTGGAGTTTATTTTGAAGGTCAAAGTGTATTTTTAGAGATTCATCATGAGTGTCTTTTAGATTTTTGCCAATTTCTTTAATAATGGTTTTGGGGTTGAAGCTGTCAGTGAGGAGCTGGGTTTTATGGACTAGCTGAAGAGTGAGCGTGTTTAGAGGATGAGATTCTGGTGAGGCGTCATTGGTGAGGAGGGCTTTATATCGGATTGAATCAGGATCAGATATTAATTATTATATTTGATATTATTATTAGATTTTATTCTCTCTCTCTCTCTCTCTGCATGTGAGAAAAAAAGCAAAGCGACGGCGAGTCGTGCGCTTCACACTAGAGTTTACGGTACGTCAAATACAGGTGCCGATCACAGAAAGCAGTATCTCCCGATCCGATCGCCGATACCGATATTTTTAAAGCCAACATTTTATCATGTAGAATTATTTATAGGGATACTCAAATCAGTGTTTTTAGACATTTATTCAGTGCCTGAATTTCATTTTTGAAAATGGGGGGGGGGGATTCCCCTCTTAGGTGGCTCTTGTGAGAGAGGATTTTTTTATTTGAGGTGTGGAGAGGAGCATTTCTTAGACATTTTAAAAAAATATACATTTATCTCATCTAAATGTTTGATCATCCAGTGCATTTTTGTTTTAAAAATCGTGCAATTGCTGCAGACGCACCGCTCCTGGAACACACTACCGGCCCGCAACCGCGTGCAGTGTTAACACTCTGATCCGCTAACATGAGCACGGAAAAATAGGCACCATACGCACTGCAAACAGAGAACCTGTGAACCTGGCATTATGTGCGTGTGCTGCAAGTATATAAATATATTTTAGTATATCTATAGATTTTTATTTTAGATGATTTGAGAAGGCTAAATTGATCAAGCATAAGCTATGATCAGCCTGCCGGTCTGCAGCTGGCTGCTTGGTCGTTACTTTAAGAAAGAAAAAAACAATTTAATGAACAAAAAAATGCTCCAAACGTTTTTTCTAAATGAACTTAATAAAAAGAACGAAATATAAACACTTTGCCATTATGGCAGGGCTCTGGTACATTTGGTAAGTTCTACTTCTGTAGATATTTTGGTGAAAGTAACTCAAAAGTAATACAGGAGTCATGTAATGGGTTACAATTCTGAGACAGTAATATTGTAAGGTATAAGGAATTACTTTTAAATAACAGTAACAAGTAATCTGTAATGTATTACAGTTTGGAAGTAACTTGCACAACACTGCTCACAGAAAGTTTCAAATTACTTAATATGTTGAATAAATATTAATTGTACCTCACCTTCAGCATTATAATTATTTCACCCGCGCTGGACAGAGACTATTAGACATCATTTAGTCGCCCAGGGTGAAGATTTAGGGAGTGATTTACTGGCAATGTGCTAGCACATTTGTATTTCTTCTTCACTGCTCTAAATAGTGGTTGCTTGTGGCAACACAGCACAACTTCCTGTGTTTGCATTCTGAGCAGCAAAGAAGAATTGATTTCCGATTTGCAGCATTAAGCAAAGCTAGCTGCCATAACTAGGTCTTGTTTAAGAAAATGGTATCGGATCGGTACATTCAAGGACTCGCCGATACCGATGCCAGAATTTTTTGTGGTATCGGTGGAATCAGAACAACCCTACTAATTTTTAATGACATCATCTGATTAGTTTTTATTCTGTTGATAGAAAAAACAACTGACCTGTAATCTTTTGCTGAAAACTGTGTGATATGTCGCACCTCAGCTCATGTCAGACACCACCTTGACACCTGTCAATCATGGATTCTGATTCTGTGCTGTCTAGTTCGCTAGGGCGTGACTCTCCCCCGTAAAACACACACCGTATGATGCACAACTTCCCTTTCCTGCCGACACACAGCTGCATGTCTGAGGCTTGGCGCTCTGCTCTCGTAAATCAGGGCTTTCTGCAGCAGCAGGATCCAATCAGGCCCAGGTGGAGGCCCAGGGGGCAGCTCGGGGGCCAGGCCTGAGGAATACAAGCTCTGTAGTGGACACCAGAATAGACTAAAGGCCCTGTACGGGAGAAAGTGCAGAGGACCCGAACTGGAACCCTGAGGAACACCAACACGCTGGAAGACCTTGGGGAAGATCCATCACATCAGTACTAACCTCAGGTTTCTCTTTCACTTTTTCATACACACAAACATACCCATTTTTGTACTCTTTGTTTCTCAGTGATGCGCCTACACATACTTCTTTCAACAACTTATCCCCAAAACACAAACAGACATACCCACAACCCTCTGATGGTGTCTCCTCACAGGAGAGAGAGTTTGCAAGGGAGGGGTGAAGGGGGATGTTGATGAAAAGTGGCACAGGCCCACGGAATGTGATCAGGCCTCCACATCTGCAGGAAAGACGAAACCGGCCTCCCAATTTTACAATGATGATGTCAGCCTGCCTACATGACAGTGTGTGGCTGAGGTGCCAAGTTTCTCCTCTTTTGCTTTGTTTTTTTTTTCATTTTCCTTCTCTAGCCCTTTTTCACTGTCTTTTCTGTTCTCTGTGCTTTTTTTTTTATTTTTTTTTTTATTACCAAATCCCCCTTCTGCTCTTTTTTTATGTAATTTTTCCTTCTGTTCACAGAGAAGTGTAGTTGTATGTATAATAGCTTTAACTCACATGGGACAGTATTAACCACGCTTTTATATGGGTGGATTTGAGAGCTGATAATTTCTAATTTCGGAAAGGATTACTCATATACTGTGTTTTGGAGTGGAATCAGTTCATCCTTATGATTAGCAGCACCACTGACCTCAATGTCTGATTGAAACAGAACTGCACAGGTGCTATATGGTTTTTATGTACTCAGAAATGGACATTGTAAATAAATGTATACATGGAACACTTGTATCTTAATTTATGTACAGTCAATTATGAAATGAGAATGCAAAGAATATTGTATTTGCGTTCTGAGTTTTTTTTTTTTTTTTTCACTGAGATATAGTAGGATGTATTCCCAATTTCATTGATCCTCTCATTATTTAATCATTATTTTATTGTTGATTCAATGATAAATAGGAAATTGACAAATATCTCTTAAATTATTATTATTAATTAATTTATTTATTTATTTTTGGATGTGTTCCATGGACCGTATTTGCGCATCTTTAATTGCAGCACTCAAATAACATCACATTTTGTGAATAAAACCTCTCTTTAATAATAATGTAACTCAATCGATAATGAGCTAAATTTTAAAATGTCATTTATTCCTCTGATGCCAAAGCCGAATTTTTAGCAGTCATTACTCCAGTCTTCAGTATCAGATGATCCTTCAGAAGTCATTCTAATATATTATAATTTGGTGCTCAAGGAACAGGATTCAGGATTCTTTGGTGAATAGAAAGTTCAAAAGACATTTATTTGAAATATTTAAAAAAAAAAAGTTTATATATTGTAAAAGTTATTTTTTATATATATATATTTTTTACTGCCCCTTAATATTAATTCATGATAATGAGAGATCTAACTACAACTTGTTAGTGATATGATGTTCATTGTCTGGTACTGAATGCTAAGGTAGTCTTTGCTTAGCCCTGGTAGTTGTAGAAGACTCCGAAAAATGAAACAGACTGTGAAGAAACTTGAATGAATGAATTATATACTTCATTCATTTCTCTTCAAAATACTATTGTAAACACCACTGAAGCTGGTGACCACAGATGCAGGGAAAGTCCCTTTGATTGGCATTTGGTGACACTTGCCACCCAGGGCAGGTCGACCCTGCAGAGTCTAGCTTGGTAGTGCAGATGACAATTCCCGTATGTTTTTCTTGTGTGAAGTCTCTTTTTATGAGAAACAGCTTTTCTCTTGCGCTTTTCATGGGAAAAAGGATCCAGATTCCACTTCACAGTGAATGTGTGTGGTGAGGAATCTTTTCATTTTTTCATCATTATTCCGATCAGCTCGGTTTAATAGAATACTATTATAATTCTTTTCTCCTCAAAGTGCTGCAACACCAACATAATGAAGTCATAAATTGCATGCCGTACCTCTCCTTTTTCAGGGGCAGGAAAAAGATGACTTTCATCTAATTTTACCTCAATGAAATAAATATGGAAACTTTGCGCTCTCATTGTGCCAGTAGCAATGGCTTTTTAAAATAAGAGCAGAGAGCGAAGCATAGTCCCTTGACAAGATGGCTGGTATTTTGCCAAGAAAGAAAGTGGTGAAAAATCCATTCTGCCTACCTGGGGGTCAGATGCAGTTAGCCTGATACTTTGATCAACAGTAAAGAAACGTACTTTCCCCTCATTTTAAATGTCCAAGCAGCAGCTGTAGAGGGATTAGATTTACATATTAAGGAAAACAGGACGAAAGGATGGAGAGATGGAGGCAAAGAGAGGAAGGTTTATGTTACAGACTAAGGCTCCAAATGGAAGCATTTTAGTGAACTGATTCTTCTGGGCTACTTTCAACACCAATCAGCATTACAGTGTTTAAAAAGTGCTACAAGTGTGCACACACACATACTCAAACACACAAAATTCTGTTCACAGTTTGCTGTAGGCTACACAAACATACAAAATCTATTTGTTGTACATTCTGTACACACACTCATTCCAAACATTCCCCCTGAAAACATTCACACAACACTCTGTGCCCATTATTTCATCCACAGTTTCATCTGGTATGTCAACAGGGTTTGGATGGATCTCACTGGAAAAGTATTTTTGGTGCATTGACTTCATTGTAGAGCCAAAAGCAGCAGCAAATGTTATATTTTATGGAAGGAAATAATAGGATGTGTTTCTTTTCTAGTTTAAAGCAGCAACAAGGTGCACCAGACAGCTTTTAGAAGCGTTCGCCAGTAAGTGTCCATGGCACATCTGATATGCAGTATTATACTGATGCTGTAAGCGCTGAAGGCCGCAGGTGTGAGCGGGTGTGCTGCTCAAAAGAGTAAACAATATACTGTGTGGTCATAAACAGTGGATGTTATTTAGACGCGTTCAGAGCATATCTCTCATCTCTGAAGCTCAGACTTCTGGACGGATCAGGTGGTGAAACTGACAGTGGTGATTTTAACACTTTGAACTAGGTTTATTTAGTTTATGCGGCCTCGCTTGTCATTTCTCTGAACCACAAATATGACCACACACATTTTTAAAAGGGGTTTCCTGGGTAAAAAATAGTGCGGAGCGTGTGTGAAAAAAACACACACGCTGGTGACAGCGCTTCTCCGTATTTGGCTGTGTACCGCCAGGCTTCAACAGCTTGATTGAGTTATTTTCTGGAACAATAGCACAGGATAATCACTGTGTCCTTCACATTCATCTAGGTGTCTGTATTCAAAGGAGGAATTCTCTTTTTCTCTCACTGGATGTGTGTATTTCACTCTCTCTCTCTTTCTTTTCCTCATCTGTTCTACATTTTCTTCTAATTGCCATTTTTCAAGTTACAGTCATCTGTTATTGTTAGGGTTAAAAATGTCAATCACACAAGTACCAGAGTTCTGCGTGTGTATGTGTGTGGGTAAAATGTCTTGTTTCCATCTTGTTTCCACTCAGACATGTGGAGATGTGGCAGATGTGTCCTGTTTTTGTTTCAAGGCGATATTGGTGTATTGGTGGTTTTGCATTAGTACATGGTTTGAGCAATTACATCTCCTTTTATTTCTATATGATGTCACACCTTTAAATAAAATCTGGAGGAAAGATGTTTTGTGCTAATCTAGGGTAATTCTTTTTTTTTTTTTAGAACAACTGGAAAGTGCAATTTATAAATGTGGATGAGTTGATAAACACACAGCAACCTTTCAAAATAAGAAATTAGGTTGAGTAACCTCTTCTGTGTATATATGATTCTGTTATTTTTAGTAAAAGTTAACAACTTATTTTTATCTTCCCCTCTGTTTCTTTCTCAGCACGTTTCTGCAGGTTATGGAAAGCATGTGTGGTTGAGGCAGATATGTTACTGGGACTCATTTAGCCATGTAAGTGTTACTAATCAGATCCTGACTACTTTTGTTTTTCTTTCTTCTTCCTTTCCTCTCTCGTTTTTTTTTTTTTTTTCTCATCGATTTTGGTGGGATGATGCCAGCTTCCTCTTCCTCTCGCTGTGTCAGACCATCTGGGAGCGAAGCAGACCAGGAAAAGCTCATTAAAAGGCTAAGGATATTAAGGTTATTCGGCCCAGTCAGAGCTGGTAATAAAGGCTCATATATTGTGGGTTTGAGTGAGTGGGAAAAGACGGGTCTTGTGTCAAATCAGACCTTTTTACTAACCTAGAAAAATCTGTGCACATTTTTGCGTTTGTTTTTCTTTTCTTTTAGTTCCTGGGTGAATTAAATAGGCCTTGCAGTTACTCATGTGTCCCAGAGTCCCTGTCATTTGTTGGAACAGCCTTCCATGGTGACCAACGTTCTGGTCTCAATTTCACAAGGTGTGTCCCAACAATTCTCTAAAATACATAAATATGTCCCCATTTCAGCTAATAGACTGCTAAAACATTTAAATGTATGGATTTACATTTATTTAAATTTTCAATGTTATAATTAAGTATACAGTAGTTTTAACACAATATTACAATTTTTAACAATTTAATCACATGCAAATGTGAAGTTTTAAGTGACCGATCATGTCAGGTTTAGAAAAGCATTAATTCTACCAAATATGTTTGCGTGTGTAAAGAAATTACTGATACTATTTAACTGTTACAAAAAAGGTTCAAATAAATACTGTTGTTTTGAACTTTCTATTCATCAAAGAATTCTGAAAAAAAAAAAATGTTTCCACCAAATATTTAACAGAACAATGGTTTTCAACATTGATAGGAAATGTTTCTCGAGCACCAAATCAGAATACTGATGATTTCTGGAGGATCATGTAACACTAAGGACTATAAAGGTAACAGCTGCTGAAAAGTCAGTTTTGTCATCACAGGAATAAATTACATTTTAAAATATATTCAAATAGAAAACAGTTCTTTTAAATCATAATAATATTTTGCAGTATTATGTTTTACTCTATTTCTTGACCAAATAAATGTAGCTTTGGTGAGCATACTGTAGGTGATTCTTTCAAAAACATAAAAAAAATCTTTCCGCTCTCAAACTATTGAATGGTAGAATGTATTAATGTATGTATGACACAAGCTGCCACTTAAAATTTCCCGTTACGTGTGCATTTACTTATTTATTGATTTAGATTAACCTGGTCACCCTGTTTCCTCCACAATATAGAATAGATGGAGAAAGGACAGAGATTGAATTTATTTACACTGTGTAACTTTGCCCACTGGTCTTTCTATGCTACATACATCCCATTCCACAGCGTTCCAGCAACCATCAGGTGTTCCATTTTCTTCCCTCAGTGCTCCCTGGGAAATGCGGTTTGCGGGACACCCACGCAATCAGGATGCTCATTTCACGCTGTTCATGCAGTGGGATTTATGTCATACATTGAGTTTTTTTTTTCTCTCTCTCACTTCTTGCATTAAATCTTGTTTCTAACTACTAGTTAGAATCCAGGCCTTTTTCTGTGAGTCGGCCTCCTGGAACAGTCACTGGAAATGACACCTGCAACGCAGCCGCGATGGCTATAAAATGACAAATTCGAAGAGGGGAAGGAGAAAAAGCAAGAATGAAAGAAAAAGCAGGAAAAAAAGTGTGTGACGGGGAGAGCAGGGTTTTCTCAGCGCTGGTAGGAGCAGATGGTGAGCACATTTTGCACATCATTTGTGAATGATTTCAAAATCTATTTATCTATTCCAAAGAGATCGCTGGAATCCCCATCTGCCCGTCTTTTTTCTCCTCTCTTCTATAATCGTTTCCATCCCTCCATCTCACAGCATTGTAAACGGAGAAGAGGAGGAGGCTGGCTCGACGAGAGGAGTGAGAGAGAGACAGAAGACAGAGAAAGAGGGGGCCTCCATCATAAAGAATGTAATACTGCCACTATTGAGCATCAGCAGGGAGCTACAGGCAGAAGCCCTTCAGAGTGAGTGATTGACTTTAATGTAAATCACAGGTCTGACAGACCACAGCACAACAGGAATGCTCCAAACTCTGTGTGCGTCTGAGCATATGTAAATACGCATGAAACTTGTACATAAACATGCCACTTTGCTTTTAAGAACCCTGTGAGACCCCTACGTAAACACACTTACCCGCAGCCCCACCATAACCAGCTTTACGTTTGCAAACGTTTAAATCCGCCTCAGATTTCCATGCAGCTACATGTGTCTATCGAATTAGCATCTTAAAGACACTTCATCATTAAAATGACCTGCAGATATTCTGACTCAGATATCGCTAAGCATCCTCAACACGAACAAATCATGGTTAGTGATTATGTTTGGACGCGCGTGTGTTTGTTTTGATTGGTCGCTCCAGCATGCTGGCATCCGAGCATGACTTTTCATCTTCCTGCAGACCTACGTACAGCGTCTGTGCTTTACAAAAAATGCTCGCCTAGCACATCCATCAATGAGGGCTGGACTGCTGTAATGTTTTGTCCAGATCGAGCATTTTGCGTCTTTGAACTCGTCCTTCTGTTGTCCCCATCGAACACATCAGCATGGAGGAAAAACTATTACACTTAGAGGGAAGCAGCAAGAGGAAAGTGTGTGCTACTCGGTCCACACAGCAAGGCGCAAGGATATAAATCTCTCTTTTATTCAAGGGCCGATGCTTTGGTGTTAAATCCCAAAACGCTGCATTGGGAACGTGCAACAGATCTAAGAGAGCTCCGTAGAAACAGACAGCCGTCAATTGTTTCTCTATGATTTTGGAAGGAAAGAAGCAGAGCGATCAGTCAAACTCCTGTTGATCGTACTGACAGATATTTCCCGCTCCCGGGACGTTAAATGCATGAGTGGTTTGATATAGCAGATTCCAGAATTAAGGCCGTTTGCAGGTTCCTTGGTAGGATCTGCGGAAGGGTTTTGTCTGGTCTGAAGGCCACATGTGCAGTGTTTGCATCTGTATATCCTCTACTTGTCACTTTATAACCCATAACAAAATTATTACAACTCCTGACACTTAATTATCCTGATTTAATATCATGTGGTCTCTGATGATACTGGTTACTGTAACTGCTAGGGAAGCACAAGTTCATGTTTTCTTAAGCCTTTCGCAATTACATCATTTCCTGTATGAGTGTCCACAGATGATGAAATGCTCATCAAATGACCCGCTCTAAAAGCGGACACAACCATAATCCCAATGAGGGCATATAAAAGACAAGACTGTGTTCATAAAAAGAGACTGTACGTTTGAAGACTAAATGCATTAGCAACAATGCATTTGGCGAAAATCCCATCGCAACTGCAGTGCGTCACATTCTGCTCTTTTTTTCAGTCCTGACTACTCCTTAGCTGCCAAAATATATTTTTTCCAAGAGTTATGTTCCTGTCCTTGAGAAACACAACCACTACAAAGGCTAAAAATGAGTAGGAGGGAAAAAAAGAGCAAAATGAAACGCTGAAACATACAGGAGTCCACGGAGCACAAAAGACGCCAGCGTTTTAATGGGTTCCATATCGGAATTTCTCTAACTGCCAATCACAGAACAAAATGACATCATCTTAAACTCTATTAAACAACAAACATGTATTCAAGCAAATAATCTAATATAGGATTCATTGTTGGCGTAGACAAGGCAATTGATGTGTTCCATATCAGATTTTCATTACAGTGCAGAACAGGGTTTGATTGACAGCTGTAATATAACTGGTGTAGGAATATTTTCAGCTCAACAGTGACATGTAAAGGATGGGATTGTATATTGAGAAAAACTGCGCAAAACTAGCAGCTAGCAATGACTGGGAATTGTTACAGTAGAGCAGTTTAACAACAGATTCAAATTTCACTCTGTTGAAATTATAATCAAACAAACATAATGACTTGTCGACTACACATTTCTTTCAGGTGTTTAATTTTCATGAAACATTTCAAAAGGGATGTTAAAGACAATATAGGTGCAACAGACTTTTTGTTACAAGCTGCTTTGAAACAATGTGTATTGTAAATATGGCTTGAACTGACAGGAACACAAAATAAGATATACTGTGAGGAATGTTTCAACTGTTTTTATCCATACAATGAAAGTGATGGGGTCCAGAACAACATTGAACCCCTTTGGCTTTCATTGTATATACAAAAACAGACATGAGCGTGAGTAAATGATTAATTTTGGAGTGAACTACTATCCCTGTAAAAGAACCATTATTTGTTACGCCATTACCTTCATCAGCATGTTCATGTATAAGTTAATGCCAAACCCTCTTGGAAAACAGCTGTCGTAGTTAAATGCGTAAAGTGCAAGCGGGCTTCCAAATAACAGGTGATTTCACAGAGTCGCCTGCCATCTGTAGTCTTATGCAATGAAGTGTTTATTACGTCAGCACTTTTAAGTCAGACCACCAGAAACCTTCCTCTGTGTTTTTGTTTCATGCCAGTATGGACTCAACAACTGGTTGGAAATTGCAATACTGAGACAAATAACAGCTTTTGTGGCGGCTCCTGACAGCATCCAAAAGTCAATTTGTCATTTGCAGGTGGTTCAAATTGAAATGTAATCAGGCTAGACTTTATTGCAGTGGGCATTAGAAACCATTCTATAAAAATATTAAATGTCATTATTTAAATCTTCCAGTACAGTTGAGCAAATTGCAGGTGTTGAAAGCTTATATGATTATATAACCTTATTATTTTCATTCTGAGCTATTCCAAAGCCCCCACAGCCACCTGGAGTGAATAGACACCCAGCAATACTTTAATTTACAATTACTTACAGTAAATTAGAATAAAAATATATCTGCCGGACCACCCTAGCCTCTTAAATCAAACCATATGCGTATATATTGCTCTAAGATAAAATGTAAAGGGCGTGATTTTGCAATCAGTCGCCTAAATTTCTCTAGAGGGTTGTTTTCACCCAATAATGCAACTGGGCTGTGGTTCAGGATGAACACCCCTCTGAGGAATGCTGGGAAATGCAGTGCACTCTGGTTATGAAAAGAAGGAAGAATGAAGCACATGTAGGTGTTTTCATTGGAAAGTTCCAAACACAATTACATAGGTATTGTTCATACGGACTCAGGCAAGTTCAGCTTCTTTCTCGTTGGCAAGTTTCTTTCGAGGCTAGAAACTGCCAAATTTTATGGGTTTTATTCTGGCTTTTCAAACCCTAAGGGACTTGAAAAACAAATTTGATTATCTAAATTGTAATGACAGATATCAAATGAGTAAATAAATAAATGCAGGGGGAAACGTTCATAACATTATCTCATAGCATTTAATTTTAGCCAGATACTCTGAGAACAAGCAGAATCAGTCTGACAGTGGACTTGAATCTCAGTCAGCTAGGCCAAAATGCAGGTTATATATATATATAATATAAAGTTCAAGTTTGAATGTATTTCTTATGCTTACTTTCATACATAATTTCTCAGTTTGCTCCTGATAAGTGGCAAAAATCAGCAGTATCAGTAATTTTCATTGAACTTGAGCTAATGAGAAAGAGAGTTGGCTCTCTCTGGCTGAGTCTGTTTAACATGGTTATTTTCAGTAAATTGCATTAGAGCAACCGTTCAGATTTAAAGGAAGTAATTTAATTACTGCACTTGGTGTTAACAGTTGCCCAGGGAGTAGTAATGTTAAACATGTTGGGTTTGTGTTTGTGTAAGTGTATGTTGATAAAAGGTAAACTTTTAACAATACAGATTGTATTCAATATGTTTACGTATACACTACCATAAAAAAGTTTTTTTAAAAGAAATAAATACTTGAATTCAGCAAAGATGTATTCAATTGATCAAAAGTGACAGTAAACAATGTTACAAATGTTATTGTAAACCTTCTATTAATAGAAGAATTCTGAAAAAAATAATCAGTTTCCACCAAAATATTAAGCAGCTGTTTTCAACATTGATAATGATAATTAAAAAATATATATATACTGAGCGCCTATTCTTGCCATCGCAGGAATAAATAAGGATATAATTAAAAAAAAAATTCAGATTAAATAAATCCAGCCATGGTGAGACTTCTTTCAAAATTAAGAAAACAAAAAATAATTTTCACTTTTTTGTCAACAGACTGATGTAGTGAGTGATGCATGTAGTTACAAAATCTTGACATTCCCCTCACAAGTGGTCACAGGAGACACATTTAAACACATGTTGCAAGCAGAAATGTGTCTTGGTTGACCATATGTGATCTGATCAGCAGAGACGGATTTTAATTCCATCTGTAAACAAGACTGCAGAGTGCTTCTATCCCAATTGTTAAGAATCTTGACTGCTTTTTCTTTGCTTTTTTTATGAGGAAGAGAGACAGAGTGAGTGAGAGAAGTTCTCCATTGTCCATATCAGAAAACCCGGCCAAGAAAATGCCCCTAGCTAATTGTCACTCTGTCCACACGTACAATGCAAACTCACTAAACAAACACAGATGCATGTAAAACAAACATGAATATTGTTTCTATTCAGTTGTGAAGAGAAAGTGCTGATTTCTGCCGCTACGCTTGACTCTGCCGGTTTCGGTCCTGTTAGAGACGCTCGTAGTGGCCTGGTGATTAATTTTGTCACGCTTAGCTCCCAGTGTCGTGTTTGTCAGTTCATCAGAATAGTGTGTGAATTGGAAGCTGAACTTGCTTTCCAAATGACTGCATTCCCTGGAGCTTGGCAGATAAAATCTGGAATGCTTACATTCTTGGTCCTTTCTTAAATAAGTTTTTCACCTGCAGTAAATTGCATATTATTTCCAAAAAGTATCTCTCCTATGGTTTACGTAAGCTCACAAAATATGCTACACATTTCACAAGACAGTAGTTTGGCTGGCCCAAGCGCACTTGGGTGGGGAGGTACAACATTGCTGCGCAGACACTAAAAGAACAATTCAGAACGGTCCAGCTGAAAACACCCACTTCACTCCCGCGGGTCTTAACCCCAATATGATTCCAGATGCTTTTATCAACTCTACACATACATCCAAGCACAAGCACCTAATAAATACTATGAAGAGGGACAACAGGATCAGGAGGTCACTCAAAACATTAAGTGCGTGTGTTCAAGTGTGTCTGTGCAGATGATGACTGATCTTCGTGTTAGTCACGGTGTGAGAATGCCGTGAGGTTGTTTCAATCTAGATTTGTTAGTGTGTGTGGCTTTGGGGTGAGGACGTTCTCACTGAACGTTCCCGTTGAACCAGAAGCTTTGAGTGACCTGATCTCATTTTCACCACCAGCATTAATCCTGTTGCATTGCTCCTGCTCCTGCTGCTGCTGCCACATGTGGTTTGTGTTTCTCTCCCAAAGAACCGACCTACCTATTTCCTGATTTCCAAACCCCTGATTGATAGCCATTCTTTTTTTGCCCCTTTCCTTCTTCTCTGACTCCTAGGTCTTGATCTGCGAAAGGCGAGATGGGCATAGATCTTGGGCGGGAGAGGTTGAAAAACGAGCGCTGGGCAGAAAGGTGTCCTTGGGAGACCCTGTAGCGTTTTATGAGGCGAGTTGTTTGAAATGTCATAACGTTTTATGAGGTGAAACACAGGTTTCACTTTAACCTGTGAAGAGTAAACGTATAGCAGAGGGCAAGATTACATCCAGATGCATTAAACTGACCAGCGGACCCAAATCAAAACACGTGCACATGCACACACATGCACTCCTGGGCTACAAACATATCTCCTTTGACCCGGGAGGTTGTGTCCCAGTTTGGTAATATATTCTCGATAAGATCCTCTCCTGTTTCAGCGCAATCTAAGACTATGATAACAGAAAAATGGAGGGCCCAGTCTGAAAAACCCCTCCCTGATTCATGAACCGGTGAGGTCATATAATTAACAGTTTAGTTATCATAATATCAACATCGTCCGTCTCCAGTAGGATTGTGTTGCATTGGCGCAAATAGAGGGAGAAGAATGTTAATGCTAATATTTATATACAAATAATAAGAGCTAATTCATTTATGGATTATGTTTATGCTTTATCACTACTGTTCAAAAGTTTGGGGTCAGTAAGGTTTTTATTTTTGAAAGCACCAAAGCTGCATTTATTTGAACGATAAAAAAGCGTCAAAACAGTAATATTGTGAAATTTTGTAACAATTTAATTTAACAATTTATTTTAATTTTGCTTTTTTAATATATTTTATAATGTAATTTATTGCTGAGATGGCCATTACTCCAGTTTCAATGTCACGTGATCTTTCAGAAATCATTCTAATATGCTGATTTGTTGCTTAAGAAAAATTTATTATTATAGTCAATGTTGAAAACATTTAAAAATATTTTTTAAAAATCCAGAAAATCACATTGTATGATTTTTAAATAATTAACTTCCATTTTATTGCACGAAATAAGTATTTGATCACCTACCAACCAGCAAGAATTCTGGCTCTTACAGACCTGTTAGTTTGTCTTTAAGAAGCCCTCCTATCCTCCACTCATTACCTGTATTAATTGCACCTCTTTGAACTCGTTACCTGTATAAAAGACACCTGTTCACACACTCAATCAATCAGACTCCAACCTCTCTACTACGGGCAAGACCAAAGAGCTGTCTAAGGACACTAGGGACAAATTTGTAGACCTGCACAAGGCTGGGAATGGGCTACAGGACAATAGGCAAACAGCTTGGTGAGAAGGCATTCAGTTAACAGTTATTTTTCAATTATTAGAAAATGGAAGAAATTCAAGATGACTGTCAATCTCCCTCGGACTGGGGCTCTATGCAAGATTTCGCCTCGTGGAGTATCAATGATCCTGAGAAAGGTGAGGGATCAGCCTAGAACTACACAGGAGGACCTGGTCAATGACCTGAAGAGAGCTGGGACCACAGTCTCAACGGTTACCATTAGTAACACACTACACCATCATGGATTAAAATCCTGCAGCGTGCGCAAGGTCCCCCTGCTCAAGCCAGCACATGTCCAGGCCCATCTGAAGTTTGCCAAAGACCATCTGGATGATCCAGAGGAGGCATGGGAGACGGTCATTTGGTCAGAAGAGACCAAAATATAACTTTTTGGTATAAACTCCACTCGCCGTGTTTGGAGGAAGAAGGATGAGTACAATCCCAAGAACCCCATCCCAACCGTGAAGCATGGGGGTGGAAACATCATGCTTTGGGGGTGCTTTTCTGCAAAGGGGACAGAACGACTGCACCGTATTGAGGGGAGGATGGATGGGGCCATGTATCGTGAGATTTTGGGCAACAACCTCCTTCCCTCAGTAAGAGCATTGAAGATGGGTCGTGGCTGGGTCTTCCAGCATGACAATTACCCCAAACACACAGCAAGGGCAACTAAGGAGTGGCCTAGCCAGTCTCCAGACCTGAACCCAATAGAAAATCTATGGAGAGAGCTGAAACTAAAAAAATTCTGGATTTGATTTTTTTATATATATTCTGTCTCTCACAGTTGAGGTGTACCTACGATGAAAATTACAGATCTCTCCATTCTTTTTAAATGGGAAAACTTGAAAAATCGGCAGTGTATCAAATACTTATTTGTCCCACTGTATATATAGAACCAAGGTTTTCTGTGCAATTATAGCAAAAACAATAGATTAAAGTGTCAGGTTCAGGATTTATATGATATTGATATTATTTAATGGATTTATGTAAATGAATATAAATTATGCATGTCTTCGGTTCATCAAGAGCAGTTAACACAGCTTGTGTACAGTAAGTATTTGCAAATTTTTATGCTGTTTTACAAAATATAGACGTGGAGATTTAAACAAACTCTGTAAATTATCCAAACATTCTGATGTGTATTATAACCTTGTGTGTTTGTGATTGTGGTTTTATTTGTGGGTTGGATTAAGGGAACAGGCATTATGTCTGCAGGGGCTGAAACACAATCAGCACAGTAAAACAAGATCAGAAACTGGGACGAAATTCAGGTTTACAAATAATGATGTTAATAAAATAGGCCTAACTGTTGGCCTACTCCAAGTCTTATTCATTAAATATCATGGCAGCGATTTGAGATATGAAATACGGTCAGGAGCAGTGATACGAGCTCTTAAAGTCAATGTTGTGGAGCGCTCTATAATTGATGTCAGGCCTCTGTTAGATGTGAGCAACAAAACGTTTGCATGATAAATGAACCTCACAGGGACAATGTCCTACATGTCCTGTGGCTCAGACAAGCGCGCTGATTATTTTGGGTGATTTGTTCGTTGGTATTAAGGTGATTCATAGAAATAGGTTTTGATCTGTAAATACATATAAAACTTTTTATAAGGCTTATAAAGTGCCCATTTTGAAGTCATAGGCTTCTGTGCAGACAATAACTGAGGGAGAGAGGCCAGATCTCCATCCCATATGACCCAAGTGTGACCTCATTTCCCCATAAAACATGCCAACTCTGGTCTCACACAGCAAGAGTCAAAAATCATCCCTTTTTTCTAAGAAAAACATTGATTATGCATGAAAACATGCACTATTCCTTTGCAGTCATCTGTAAACCCTCATGCTGTAAATTCAGTGCTTGATGTGCAGTGCTCAGTAAATTTATTGTTAATGTTTGTATATACAGCAGTGTTGGACAAATTTTAGAAATGAAGAATTATCTCAGTTAAATTGCATTAACAGAAAAAAGAACTTACTGAATTGTAATTCAAAGAAATGCATTCTGGGAGATGAAGTTTTCTTTACACCCCTCTACAATTTTCTTTCTTTTTCTTTTTTTAGATGCAATAATTTATTCATTTTACAGATGAAGTTGAATTTAGTTTATCTTCCTCGGTTTTAAAATGTTTTCAAAACTTTCAAACTGAATTTTTTTTTCAAAGCAATATTTAGAAATTGTCTAGACAAACCTATTTTTGAATTTCAAATCATTTTAATGCAGCTTGCTTGTATTTAAATTTGAATTGTAATTCATTCTGTGTTTCTGACCTTTTGACCCATTGTTTTTAAAGAAGCTCAGATCGGTTTGTTGTTAAAGGCATAGCTCACGCAAAATGCAAATTCTGTCATCATTTACTCAACTTCAAGTTGTTCCAAACCTGAGTTTCTTTCTTCTGTTGAACATAAAAGATGATGTTTTGATGAATGTTGGTAACCAAAGAGTTGCTGGTCCCCAATGACTTTCATAGTATGGATAAAAATACTGTGGAAATCATACCATCAACATTCTTCGAAATGTCCTCTTTTATGTTCTACAGAAGAAAGAGATTTATACAGGTTTGAAACAACTTGAGTGTGAGTAAATTACAATTTAATCTTCATAGCACTTACTATTGTAAATGCAAAAACATTCATATGTATGCATTCAGACCTTTACAGAAAAGCCCTCAGGCTGATAATGTGTGCCAGAGGATGCTAAAAATGTACTGTGGCTTCATTTGAATAATGATACTTTTGGGAAATTTGACTTACATAATTTTTTGTATACAAACATCTCCAGAGAAACTGATGTATTAGGTTTCCAGTTCTGCATAGAAAAGCTAATCAAGCGTAAATGTTTTACTGCTCCGTGCTGTCGTCTTAACATTCTCCATAGAGACATTACCTTATTCCTCCTCCCGCCAGGAAACTGTCCAGCTGCACCTGTGGGCAGGAGCTGATGGGATTAATGTTTACACATGGAAGCAAAATGTCACATACTTACTGCAGACTTTCCCGTGACTTTCAGGAGTACTGCCATCAGGTAAGGTCTCATGCATCTTCGGTTACATATGTTTGTGATGGCTAATTAGGATTGATATGCCCTTATTTGAAACACATTGCTTGTTTTTAACGTTTGTGTACTGTTTAGCACAAATAGCAGTATTCTTTATAGACCACTGACAGGTTTATCATATTCAAACACGCTGCAAGGAACTGCATCACATCAAAATTATGCATGGCTGTAAAACCACTGTAAATCAATAAATATGCTTCAAGCGTATAATGACGTACATCCCACTCGTGAGAGATAAATTTAACATGTTTGTCCGTGCGTGTGTGTTTGTGTTGGCATGCATATGTGTGTGTATGGTTCGTTGTTTTTGTGAAGCTAGCTCTCTCATTCTCTGGTGAAGGGCGGTTCGGGGTGAATGCAGGTAATAATGAGTCTCTCCCGAGACTTTATTAGAGTTCAGTAAGACTCTGGGCATTTTTGTGTAATGCGGATATTCCCAGTATCAGAGCAGATGCCTCCCACTTTGCCTGGCTGCTATACACATGCATCCACAAAAATACATGCGCACATACTCACAGGGCCTTAGAAAAACATTAATCATTTAAACTGCGTCCTAATTCCAGCTACTTCACCCGCACGCCAATCACAGCCGACTGAAATTGATTGCAGATTGGGCTGGCTGAATTGAGTATGAGAAGGAAGGAGGACATGAGACCAGGTAATTGAGCTTTAGGTGAATCAACACCATGTGCAAACAGCACCTCCCTCCAATCAGGCCTTAAAAATGACAATTCCATCCAAAATGACAATTCTGCCATCATTTATTCGATTTACAATATATATATATTGTATATATATTGAATAATGAGTTTTTATTTTTGGGTGAACTATCCCTTTAACACTCACCCAGTTTCTGAATTAATTTTTTAAGAGAGGGATTTTCTTAGGGGAATTTTTTATATAGTTAATTGAACATGATACATCCTTTTAATTGTATGTGTGTGACTCTTAAAATTCTGGTCTGACTCCACTAAATCTCAACTTTTTTTTGTTTTTTTTGCAGCCGGCCCAGATACACATTTACTAATCTTACTAAAATTGTTTGGTAATTTGAGTATTTAAAATATATATTCATAAACCACCTATTTAAAAAGTCTCTATGCATCTGACATTCGTCAGTGATTTTTTTAATTACAACTCAAGCAAGCATCTAACATGGTGTACCATTTATCCTACAGCATGCTATTAGATGGCCATAAAAAATGTTTGCGTTTAGCAAAAGCACTGATTCAATTAACTGGGTGCAGCTGAAACAATTTTTTCCTTTTAAAATTAAATAAATAAATGCTAAGCGGCTGCCACTGAGATCACATGAACTCGTTATTTTAAAGAAATGTAGGGCAGTTCATCAACAATTCATGTTTATGTTAAAAGCTTTATGAAAGAGGCAAAAATTGCATCTTGTGACATGCATCATTTCCACCAATTATGAAATTAGCCAGAGTCCAGGAAGCGTATTTAATGAGGAGAATAGTGTGCAGTCAATTTCAAGGGGGGTGAATGCACATAAAATGCTGTCATACAGTAAAACCTTGCCCAGCAGGCGATTCCTTTTCTTTTTCATTGTAAGTTGGTTTTCACATTATGTGAATGCTGGACAGGGTGGCAAAAACGTTTGAAGAGATGTTGAAGATTTGAAATAAGTTCTGCATGAAATGTTATAGAATCCAGCTGTTAAGACTATGAATTGTGCATGTAGAGACCACTTTTGGTCACATCTGTATCGAAAATAAATTTACATCTAAAACACTAAATGATTTGTGGGCTGATGCAGATTTGTTGACTAAAGGTACCATCAGAATGTGATTATTAAGATCATAGTGATTGCGCAGATGAAGACTTAATAGATTGTGTATTGTATAAAACAAAAAAAGAGACTGCAACAGGTTCTCAGCAATGGAACGTTAATAATGAATTCATAAGGATATATATAAGGATAAATAATGATATAAGGATAATTTACATTGTAAAACTAACATTTTTGGACCGTACACAAAATATTACAGTCTCTGTCAGTCAGTTTGGATACACATGCGGTCAACAGTATCCCTCAGCCATGTCCTAGTGTTTCCTGTGGCCTCTGTTCTGTGTCACAGCTCCCTCAACATACAGTAGGCACTGTGTGGACACAGAGAACAGCCACCTGGGTTTCTCACAGAGACTCGTTAGACTCTTGCAATTCCATGGAAACTCTCCGGAGTTTGAGCTCTGTGTCCATGAATTCTAAATCAGGTCCATTCTGGCAGTCATGAAGAGTCTAGCTAGATCAGGTGCAGTTAAAGTGAGACACCTGCAGACACTCAAAAACATTGTTTCAATAATTGTCTAATTGCCTGATTTCAGCACAATTTTATCTCATAGTTTCGTTTCAGACAAATAGTCTTTAGTGCATTCTAACCGCATTTTAGATGCAATTTGTAGCGCAATTTGAGAAATGCAGAGCCCAAATCTATATATGAGCCAGAATGTGACTTGGCTCCTTAATGATCAGGTTATGGAAGATGTTTTATACATAATTTGACTTGTGCTCAGCTGTGGGGCAAATCATACCAAGTACATTTGTAACCCTAAAGCCAGAACGCAAAGTTTCTGTTTCCTTGGATCGTGTTCAAAACACACAGCCCATTCTGTCGAAGTCTGTGCTTCCAGGCTACCTTTGCATGAGCTTTTTCAAGCTGGGAAAATTTGTAGCAGATGCCACCCGTCTCATCCAATCAGTCAGCCTGACGGTTAACCATCCACCTGATTTGTACAGCAGCCAAGCGTTGCCCTAAAAATGCTACACCGGGGTCAACCTGAAGTGTGTGTTTTACTGTAGCTCATGCAGAACACAAAAGGGGTCATCGTAAAAGTTTAAGGAACACATGTCAAATTTTATCACAAAAACAACCTAAAACTATTGCAATTTTAGTACAATGACTTTGTTTCCTATGGATATTATATCTGCTGTAGGCACGAAGTATGGTTAGAAACCTGTTAGGTCACTAAGTTTTATCCCCAATAAGGTATTGCTTTCCTCCTGAGGGGAAAACTTTCATAATGGCTCATTATAGCATTTCAGGGTCTGAGAAAAATAGTAAATCTCAAAGAAAACACCGCTAATGTGACTGTTTTTCATTTTTCATGTTATCTGATAAGCTAGCTTTAGTAATTCATCAGGCCTGACAGGCAAAGGGAAGGTGCTGAAATGTGTATTAATGTAGCTCAGTTATGAGGAAATGAGCAGGAGTTGTAGCCAGCTCTGTGGTGGCGCACTGCGGCCTGCCAAGGGTGGAACGGACCTCTAACATGAGCTCCCCATGCTCGGCCTGTCCTTTCCAAACCGACACCGCTGACCTCAGGCTCCTTGATGACTCACTCTGACCATCAAGGATCCCCCCCCCCCCATCTCAGTATACAGGCACTGTTAAATAAATAGAAGGGCTGTGTTATCTGTTTGTGAATCTGTATCTGTTGCAATTACAAGTTTATCTGTATCTGTGTTTGGATAGAACTTCTTGTGGGCAGGTCTTAAACCAGAAGTGATTCATAAAATTTCTACAAGCCTTAAAGAAAAACGAAGCTCAAAAGGTGTCCAGAAGCTTTAAACTTTAGGGTTTCAACATTGACAAAGACATTTCAAAATCTGGAAAGAACCACATTTAAGCAGAAAAAAAACAGCAGGATTCTGATCCTGATCTACAGCAGAAACACACTCTCTATTAAATACAGTAGCTGCGGCCGAAATTGTATGCAATCTGAGTAAGGACGTATTCGTAACTTGCTTCACAAATCCTCTCCCATGGCCTCATAGGATAGTAAAGTGTCTATTGGTTGTGTACTTCTGTAATAGTAAGTCATCCAGGTATTTTTTGCCTAATTAATTCAGATATACTAGTTTTTTCACATCCTGTTTTAGCCTACTATATAGTCGGGAAGTATGCATACTTGGATGCAACCAGTCTCTTGCTTGTTGCTGAATGAATAAACGTTTTGAATGTTTTGATGGAATGGTGACTCAATGACTCATAAATACAGTCACTTGCTGCCTCTTATTTGCATATCGATGTAACCTGCAGAGTCATTGAAAATTCCCAACACTTACAAACAGAAAAGTTAAGTTTCTATTTTTTTTTATCATATTGGCTTCAAAGCCTTACTGCAATTATAGATGTTCAGTACAAACATCACTTCATCCTTATCCTTTTTCATCGTTTTGTAGAAGTCATTATTTGTTCTGTGCCTTTCTAAATAATAATAATTTAAAAATAATTTGCCATCAGGCAAAATGTTTTCCCTTAAGTAGTTTGCTTGTACCCAGCATCTTAAGCACAAAACACTAACATGCATATTCAGATATTCTGTGGCAGGAGAACATGGACTACCCGGAAGGTTTAGTTTAGGTTTAACTTGACTTGGTTGAACTCAAGTCAAGTTCTGGAGGACCTTCCTCAACTAAAGCTGAATAGTGTGAAACACAGGCCTATAAGAGCAATCGCCATGAGAATTCCCACTTGAACAAGGGACACCATGATGCACTTATGACCTCATTCTGTCTGTGCTTAGCAAGAGTTAATCGAAGACATTTGTCTTTTGGCTGACCCACTCCACCCGTCCCGCTCTGTGGTGGCTGTTTCTGCACAAATCACAAGCCAATCATACTGGTAATACCAGGGCTGTTGGATAATTATCCCCCAGGGGACCAAGGAAATCCTATGCTATGTACTTTCCTTCCCTTGCTGCCCTCTGTCAGGCTGGGCCGAGCGCATGGCATGTGGGTAAACAAGTCACTTGAGTTCGTGCCCAGATGCCCTAGAAGCCTCATTTTGATAAGTCCCATTGAAGAGGCATTTTTCTCATTTCTCATTGGAAAAGAAGAACTTGTCAAGCAGAAACTTCACAACTAAAGTAATGATACTTCAGGGATATCCCCGAAAGACAAATAGACAAAAAAAGTTTATGCTTTAGACGTAAAGCTAATCTGCGTTGGAAAGCAATGTGTCCATGCATTCGAATGGAGGCCATAGCTCAGCTGCCAAGCCAGATGTCAAGGCCCTGCGTGAAGGATGTTGGACGTACAGATTACGGAGCATTATTTGGATTGCCCGTCAGGCCACAGAACAGACACACATCTGTTTTTATTCAGGGATCTTGAACAATCTGTGCACTGCGTTGGCTCTGCAGGCGTGGAGCCTCGTGCCTCTGTGGGATTCACCTACCCTGAGAACAATACTCTGGACCTGCTTCTGATAGTATTTCAAAATACCTGAAAGATAAGGCTGAAGCTTTGCACCCTCTTTCTCTCTTCGTAGAGGCTGTAATTTACGGTGTGCTCCTTAAATTAGAAGCGCGCTGAAATGTTGGTCTCCCAAAAGGCACATTTGTTCATCTCGGGATAAGCAAGGAACACCCGGGTCGAAAGCTCTCGGGGAGAGGCACAGTGAGAGGAGGTCTAGTTATTGTTGGGACGGCACTGTGATGAAGTGTTTAGAATTGTTTTTCCTCTTGGCCCTTTTTGTCACAAACTGTAAACTAGAGCGGTGATCAGCCAGGCCGTAAGTGTTTCCATCAGCGTTTCCTGGGTGAAAAGCAACGACCCTTCATAACATTGTTTGGCAGCCACTCCAATGCTACGTGATCTTGGAACCAAATCACCAGGAACCAAATATTTGCAGTCGGTAGGGCCTGCCTGCAGATTCACCAATTAGGGATAAAAAAAAAACACAAAACTGCTTATTTTCATTTTGATCTTTGATATTTATGTTTACTTTACAGCTCATATGAAAAGCCCCAACAGACTTCATTCCTATTTTCACAACCCAGGACGGTGCTCTTGTCTTTTGCAACCTAGGCTTTCCAAATAAAGTCTTTGCACGCTCTACATTAAAACCAACATTTTGCAGTGTTTTCGTCGCTTATTTTGCTACTTATGCTACTTTTCAAATCACATTTATCTAAAGATTTGTTTTACCCTCACACTTAAAATATGAAAATCCATTATAAAATGTCAAGCATTAAAAGTATTATGATTGAAATGATAATATAAATAAAAGTGAAATAAACCATTTTACCCCTAATAAAGTTGTTTCAAACGTTACTGTACTTGTTTACCAAGGAGACAACAGAAGAATATGCTTGAAATGATATATGAGACATCTGATGTGTAAAGAATAATTCCCATTCAAACTATAATTTGGTCAAATTATGCATGTGAAAATGTATGCATCCATTGTTGGACATTGCACGTGAAAAATAAACTAATGAGAGTGTAAAAATGTGTGTTATAAAATTTTTATTTTCTAATAGTAGTCTAAAGGACCAAAAGTGCCCATAGTGGAAAAAAAACACTTTTACATTTGCATTACATTTGCTCTTAGCAGATGCTTTCTAAACAAATTGAATTCCAATACAGCACACAAATCACTCACAGGCTGCAAAAACACGTTTTGAACACTTGTATGGTTAGTACTTCCAATCAAAATGCATTGGCACAGTTTACAAACACTGGCAAGCTGAAAAGGTGAAGTAGTTCATTTAATGATTAAAGCCCCCAATCAAACCAATGTTACACCACAATCACTCTGCAGTGAACCAAGACTGAGCAATGCAACACAAATCTCCTAATAACATCCTTCACAATGTATTTTTACAGATTTCTCCACGTGATGCAAAAAAATGATCTGCTAAAAGCCAATGGGGATGTGATGAATTTATTAGATTTGAATGCAAAAAAATGGCTGTTTTGATTATTTTGATTGGTTTAGATTTTTTGCTTATTGGCGTGTGATTCTGAAATGAAATCGGCCCTCGCCTTACGTTTTACGTTTTTTTACGCTACTTTATACAGATTTCTTATACTTTTTGAATTTGAATACTTCTCTCGTATTATAAAAATGTCCATCATTGAACATCGCACAAGCATATCCTCTGGCTGTGATTTACCCACAGTCGAGTCTCCTATAATCGACCTGTTTTAAGTTGTCGCGCATACGGATTCTGAATCATTAGGCGTTTCCTGCAACGTTTGACCCAAAAGTGCATTTGGCAAAAGAAATAATAAAACACTTGAGTTGTCATCTCGTCGCCCGAATTGAAAGTGATATGGATGAAAATCTGTGTCCTAAAAATGATAAGAAAATACATATTTCTACTCAGTTGTCAGCGCGGGCTGCACGCGAAAACAATCACAACAAGCGCGACTAGTGTAGTTCGATTCACGAACAAATGACTCTCAGGAGTCGCTTCTTTAGGTGAATTAGAACTAAAAACAAATGAGCTGGATGTCATGGTCAAAAAGGTACAGGCTGAATAAATACTCTAGGCCTACTACTATGAATAATACTCTACTACTGAATGAATTCAGACCTGTTAATAAATCGGTCCGTTTTGCAGAGATTACCAACTGAAATTGTCAATGGTCAATAAAAATTGAAAAACAAATGTGGATAAATGTTGAAATGTAACTAAAAACATACAGCTATGATTTTTGTTGTAGACACTTGTGGTCAAAACAGAGTTTAAAACCTGCAACTTTTAGTCAGCCTATTTATATTAGTCAGCCTGGATTTATATTAGGTACAAATAGGGCACATATGTTTGCATTTGATTTTGTAATTACTCTGAAATAAAGTTCAGACAATTGACAAAGTAAAAAAAAAAAAAAAAACTTTTTGACAACATTGCATAACATCAAAAATAATCTTCACTGTGTTTCTGAAAACATTAAGTGTTCTTATGTGGGTGATATGGGAATGAGAAAATTGTGAAGCAACAATTTGTACTCTGCCAATTATGACTTTCTCCCACATCCGTCATTGAAATAATTTTACATTTGTATTCTGTTACACATTGTTGCTAAAGATCATGAGGTTAGATGTGCTCCATGTTTCTGGTCATTTGTCAGCTAAATGAAGTCTTTCAGAGTAAGTGTAAGTAATATATTCTTGGGAAAAAATGAATCAATCACATTATGGGTACAGCTCTTCATATGTGTTTATATATTCCCCAGAGATCTTGCAATCTTTCTCTCTCAATGACTAAATAATCATCTCTGAGTGTGAAGCATCACCCTGTGTGTGTGTGTGTGTGTGTGTCTGAATGCCTTATTGCCTTACACTAGATCAGTCCATATCACCAGTGATCTCACATCAGTGCCAGATGCCTGACCGTGGTTAAAACTTCATAACAGCACTCTTGAGGGTCGTCCATCTCCAAGCTGGGGAGAAGTGTGTTTTCTGTCGCCCTCGACTCTCTGTGTGTGTGTGTGTGTGTGTGTGTGTGTGTGTGTGTGTGTAACCACGGCGATGAACTCTGGTTCCTCCGCTGGGAGTTCCGAGTGAAGAAACCTTGAGGTGTTATTGTTCAGCGCTCACAGGAGGTGTGTGTCTTTGCGTGTGTTTTAAAAGGTGTTATTCTTTCATCCGTTGGGGAGTTGCTAAACTTTGTTCCTGAACCCTGATTTAAACCTTTGTAATCTTCCGTAATTACAGAAATATATGCGCACTGTCTCAGCTGGAGATGTGTGGTATTGTGTTTGTTAATCTGAACTTGTGGTCATCATGTGGAGAGATGTTGAACAGGGTGGAGTGTGATGATGAGATGTATTTAAACACCATCACTCCTGATGATGACTGATAGCAGAGGGATGAATATGTATCAGAAGGCTGATGGCCTCCACATGAGCCCTCAGAACAGACATTTCTATGTGTCACTGATTTCCGCTGACACACTTTTTAAATTAGTATATTTGTATATATATATAAACGTGTGTGTGTGTGTGTGTGTGTGTGTGTGTACAGTATGTGCAAAATGCACAATAGATGCTTATATTATATTGTTATATTGTATTATATTATATTATATTATATTAATTCATTTTTTATACGTAAACGGCAGTTCAAGAGTTTGTCTCTTCAAGTTCCTTATGTTCATCAAGTGATTAAAAATACAGTAAAACAGTTACTGTAACAGTGAAAAGTTATTACAATTTAAAAAATGGCCAATACTCCAGCTGAGCCACATGATCCTTCAGAAATTATTATACTGACTTGATGCTCAAGAAACATTTATTCTCAATGTTGAAAACAGTTTTGCTGAATATTGCTATGGAAACCCTGATATACTTTCTTTAGAATTTTGATGAATAGAATATACTTATGCTTACATTATGCTTTATTTAAATACAGGGCTGATTTTAAATCACCCTAACCTTGACCCCTTGACCTGTAGCAATATTTCAGAATCTCACAGTAAAACTTGGATAGGTGAATCTAAAAAAATATTACCAAAAGGTTACCAAAGAGCTACTCAACTGTAGGCTCATCCATTATGACCCAGTACGGGGTCATGAAGTGTATTTTGCCTAGTTATTATTTGTTACATTTTATTTCACCGTTTGGCATTGAACACAGACCCGACAGCAGGATTCTATCTTTCTTCTTTTCTTTTTCTCTTTTGCCTATTAATATCATCACAGCAGCTCGGATCCACATAAACTTTTACATTTGGCTCTTTTAATAGCTGCCATTTCTTTTATGTTTTTACTTTGACGTTATTTTCCAAAAAACATAATAATTGAAAACAAAAAAAGAAGAAAATTCTGCTGGGGAAACCAAAATAATGGCAATTGTTTTCATTTGACACAGCAGAGAGGGTGAGCCGTAAGCAATCCTTAAGTGTTTTCATGTCAACTTACAGATCCTGCAAAGAGACGCCACGACAAACTGAACTGTGAACGGGCGGAGAACAGCAAGGACTCCAGCTTTGACCTGAGGGGGAAAAGCACTGTCCTGCCAAGAATACAAAGAGTGCAGGATGACAGCGGCTATGCTGACCAATCCAACATTAAAAGTGTCAGCCTGCTTGCATGGAAGGAAAATGGATTGCCTCTGCGAGATCAAAACTCCAGTCTCCTGATGCAAGAGGTGATTTTGCATTTGCATGCTGAGGCTTTAGGGCCTTGTTAGTCCTCAGACAGATGTTTAAAAGTAGTAAACACCAGTGAATGCTCCAACACTGATCACTCACGCCTGTAAAATATATCAAAATGCTTTTAATAGAACTGATGCACTTGACTCAGCGTTACCAGAGTCTTTGTAATGCTTCCTTTCCTCCAGATTAAATCCGTCTCTCTCCACCCCCTGGTATAATGATTGTGGTATTGAGTGTCTAAATTGCAGCATAATGAGAAGGCTAGAGGTGCAGTAGATCTCTGCATTCGTTTTGGTGGAATTATTTGGCCCCAGCCTCAAAGACGGATTCATATTTACGAGAGACTCTGGCACGGGCCTCTGGGGTCTAGTACAGGACTGCTGTTGTTGTTTTGTAACAATGTGGGTGTGATCCCCCAAAGCAGTTTGACTTCTGAGAGAGGGAATGAGAATTCTGTGGAGCATGCAGAGCAGTTAATGTAAGCCATGTTAGGGTAATAGCTATTTGTTTATGAGTGTGACTGTGTTGGTAACCTGATATTAGTGTGATTCAATCTGAGAAAAATTAGCATGTTCATTAGTTCATTAAAATAAGAAGGCAGGAAATCCTTTACATTACATCACTAAGATCTGCTGTCATCATCCCTCAAGGCTCACTGGACATGTGTTTTTAACATGCATTAGAATGTTTTTTTTAGTGTGTATGTCTATGATGTGTTTCGGAAGATGGTGTAAGCCTGTAAACTGCAAGTAATGGTCAAAACAAGAGGCATCGTAGAGTGTGTCATACACTCACACTCTCAAGCTAAGTGTGTTCCCATGCAATTTAGAAGTTTGATTTCAGCCAGACTAACCAATGAATCGTCATTTTTATCATGTAAATGCCGTAGTCTGAGTGAAATCTGTCCTGATTTTGCCAAATTGAAAAACCTCAGATGCCCCATCTGATTTATGCTACATGTTTTTCAATAGAAATGACAGTTTGTCATACACTCACACTCTCAGACTAAATGTGTTTATGACCTTTACAAGTTTGATTTCAGTCAGACTATAGCAATTAATCTTCTTTTTAAAAAATATGAACACTGAACACTCTCAGCCGATTTAGGCCACACATTATTTTTCACTAGAAATGAGAGAAAATGAATTTGTAAACTCCAGAAATCTTAACCAGTTCATTTATCCAAAATGTTGGCATATAAAACCAACAATAAAGGTCATACAAGGTTCTGACCTTCCTCTAAACTTCTCATGTAAAATTATAACAGCATCTGTGATGCTTTGCTCTTTTAAATATTTCAACAATCAATTCGCCAAATCCACAAGCAGTTGAGCCAGGCAGTTCTCACTACACTTCCCAAACCGCAGGAACAAGCAGGTCCCTGGACTGCTCTGCATCTCTTGTCCTGACATCTCTATCCCACCCAGGCCTCTGACCAAAGCCCAAGCGGTTACAGCAGCTCTGCGTTCCCTTCTGGTTGTGGAGTGAATGAAATAACAGTTTAAAATCGCCCACAGATCTCCAGGGAGTGACTGAATCCATGGATACCCAGATCCCGAACGAGAGAATGTGGGTGAAGAGGTTGTGAAATGCCTCAATAAAGTTGTATTAAGCTCTTGGAAAATTCACATAATCTCTGTGCTCACCTTGTAAAACCACGCTTGGCACCTCAGTGCTAATGAGAAGCGACGTTTGTGTTGTGTCAAGTCGAAGCTGGATGCGTATAGGAGAGAAACGAGTTTATGTAGAGATTAGAGTTGATCCTTTAAGTGCAGCTGTCTGAACAGAGGTGCTTTATCGCTATTGAAGCTGGCTGGCGCTAATACTACATGCACTATCTTTCAGTAAAAGTGTAAAGACTCCAGGTCTGTCTGACAAAAGCCTGATTCTAAGTTACTCAACACATGTGAGCTTTTCTTCTCTACAACTGCACCTGAGGGTGAAGGTCTTTTTGAACATTTTTGATTTTATTTTTGGACTTTTAAGGACACGATAGGGAGAAGAGAGGGGAGCAGTTAATGTTTTTCAGCATGCTGTATTTGATATTATTAATTGTACTATTGAAAGCTCTAGGAATATGCTGACATTACATTTCATTAAACACTAAATGGAATCCATTGAGTCTGTTGTGCATTAGACATCCAGGACCTTCAGTTGGCACGGCTGACACTAACAAGAGTCTCTGCAAGGCATATGTAGCAGTCTTGAAGTCTTGGGAAGAGCAGTAGTTACACACACAAAGACAGGTGTCATACCAACCAGAAACCATTGAAATGGGGTTCTCATAACCTCTTTTATCATACTGGCATGTTCCTTTAAAAACAAGCATGATCTCATGCTCCTCTCTGCAGAGAAGACCAATACAGTGCTGTCACACAGACAGGAATCACTGCAGGGGTTCAGAGGACAGCCATGAGTCACAGTAAACAACACACAACACAGACTCTGCCATGATCTCACCTTCAGTTTCAAAGCCGAAATGTGACACGCTGATGCTCTTGTTATTTGGGTTGTTATGGCGAGAAAGCGACAAACAGAAATTGTGCTGTCCTTCCAAACCAACATGACTCTTTTCATGTGTGGAACCCAAAAGGAGAAATTCTAAAGAAAATCTTGTGCAATCACAAATTTTGACTGAAACCTTCAAGCTTATACAAGCTTATAAATGGATGAAAAAGCACCACTGTATAAAAGAAACATGAAAATAATCCATACAGCTTGTGCACTATATTCCAAGTGTTCTGCAGTATGCAAAACATTTTAAAACAGAAGTTTTTTTATTTATAATCTCCAGTAAGAACCATTGTGGCTGGATAATGGAATCTGTGAGTTAAATCAGTCTGATTAGTGAACAAATATTAAAACTTCTCATATGAACTGGGTCAAATGATTCATTAAAGTGTTAGTTTAGCCAAAATTGAACATTTTGTCATTTACACACCCTGTTGTTCCAGACCTGTTTGACTTTCTCTCTTCTGTGGAACACAGGATGTTTCACACCACATTTTGGTGACCACTGTTTTTGAAAATAAAATGTTCCATAGAAGGTCAGCAATACAAGTTTGGAACAACATAAGGGTCAGTAAATGAGGACAGAATTTTCATATTGCTGAACTATTCCTTTAAAATTTGATTCAAAAGAAAGATAGGTTAACAGATTTCATGAACTCTAATGAATGTGTCAGGATGGATGTCAAGATTTTCAGTAAAGATTTTCAATCTGTCACACGGAAAACAATCATATCGCTTCAAAATGTTACTTTCATGGTGTTTTGTGTCCTTTTTAAGCTTGAAAGTCCAATTTTATTGTAGTTACATGGAAAAAAGTGATCAGCATTTATCCTTTTGTGCTCCACGGAAGAAAGAAAGCCATACTGGTTTGGAACGACTCTTTTTTTTTGGGGGGGGGGGGGGGGGGGGACTGTTCCTTTAAAACGCCATAGTTAAAAGAAAAGCAGATATGTAAAACAAAAGTCTCTTTGAAAAGTGTCTATTGGCTACAGCTGCATGGAGACGGAATGGTTTAGTAACACACACGCACACTTCCATATGCAGATCAGATGCCATCACATGTGCTCAGTTTGTATGTGAAGGATCATTTTAAACACGAACAGAACAAGTAAATCACCAGCAAGTTAGACATTTTCCTCTACTCTGTTGACCATCATGTGTCCACTTCTCCTAAAAATTCTTTTGGGAAGTCCCTCGGCAGAGACGGCACAAGAGAGAGGAAAGAGTGGATCACTAAACGAGTGTGGTACTTCCCCATCTCTCTCTCTCTCTATATATGTAACTGTAAATGTGTGCAGCTGTGCTTGGATGGGAAACAGCAGTATTCTGAGGAATGGAGAGATGAAGGGAAGACACATGTTAGAGTAATCTCTTCGTCTCTCTCTGTGAGTTACGAGCTCTCTTTCTTTCTTTCTTTCGTTCTCTCTTTCTTGCATTGAAGTCACAAAAATGGGAGGGTTTCTTGAGGTGAGACAGAAGAAATATGAATTCAACAACCTTCAGAGGCTTTTGGAAGGAATCAAATTTATTTATACTTGTTACTTCCAAAATAGCATGTGATTATTATTACTATCCTTCATCTGGAGCAGTTTTGAGTGCTACTTTTAAATATCGCTGGCGTGCAGCTCGAATCCTCTGGGAAACAGATTACAGTATAAACTGAGAGAAAGAGAGTGATGCTCATTCATGACATCACATCAGACATATAAATAACCTGCTTGCTGTGAAAGTATTTCTGCCGGTTTAATGTTTTTGGACACCCCTCATTTCTGCCCTTGTAAAAAGAGAGCGAGGAGGGGCGAGGACACTTTCATTCGCCTCTTACATCTTACAGTTAGCTCATGGTCTGCCATGTTTGATCACATCCTGGCAGGTCGCAGTGTTAAGCATGTTGCTCGCAGGTGTTTCGAATTTTTGTGCGCGGTGTTGCATTTATGGCTCTCTAAGACATCTCCCTCACTCCCCCTGTCTGCCTCTCAGAGGTTTTAGTGGAAATGAATGTGTCATGTGTAGTGATGGGCATATGGATGTTCTTCTGAGGCCTGAGCAATATCCTAGCGCCCCCTAGTGGGTGAAAATCAATCTTTAATCCACTAGATTTAGATCAAGATTAGATGTTCAGATGTGATATGGGTGTGAGATGCATTTTGGGGTGCTTCAGATGAGTTCTGATTAAAACATCTCTTCATCTTCTTCTGTCCTGCAGTGCCATCTCATCCCATCCTGCCATTAATTACAGTCTACAGCTTCATACATTATTAAATCAGGAGAAAGCAGCAGGCCAAGTTATTCTACTCGAGTTGCCCAGTGATCAATAGCAGTTTGAGGTATTAAATGTCTTGATTTGATACACATGTCCAAATCAGACTGCGAGACTGTGGTAAATCACTCATGCCAGCTGGTCAGTTGGTATCTGTTCAGAGTTAGTCAAAAGCTTCAGTCAAGTTTTAATTTATCTGATGTCGTGTGGCAGATTGTCATCTTTTCCAAAACATGCTTAGCGGATTCGGTTGGAATTCCAAATCGCTCGGATTGAATGACAGCTGATTTGTAACCCCGCCAGAGCTTGTGTGTCAGTCGTTTGATGGGGTGGGAATTTGATATGGGTGGTATTTTTTTTGCCGCTATGACTTTGACTGCTCTGTAAATGATTTCTGTAAAATCCTTTTATCTTACATACATAAATAATTAATGTGCAAAATCAAATTGTGAGTGTATCATTAAAACAAAAAAGTAAATATATTTAATGTTTAGTAAAACATACTTCATTAAAACAATTATTTTTAAAAGAGAAGAAAAATAACTAGAAATGTAAATATATTGAATTATTGTTGAATATTTGTTTAATTATATTAAAACGCTCTTTAAAACAATAATTTTTTATTAAAAAAAAAAAGAAGGAAAAAATCATATGGCGTCGAGAAGAAAAGTCAGCAAGTCTCCAGAATTTAAGGAGGCATAAAAAATCCAAACACCCATGGGGTGCAGCCAATGTTCAACATGCCCAAAAGATTTCATCCAACAGTAGCAACGAGAGGGAAAATACCCTGTTATTTCCAAATGCAGCAATGAGCATGACGAATGGTCCGTTTTCCACAAGCAGAGTTGGAAAGAGAGAAAAAAAGAGTGGATTTAGTCCCTGCTCCTTCTCTGCATGGGCTCTCAGCGGGTGGTGACACAGGTAGACCCCTTGTAATCTTTTCACAGTAAACCTCATTTATTATTTTATTTCCAGCAAAAGCATTTCCCATCATATCTGCAGTTCTGAGTTTTGCATTAGTACCCGAGTTTTTCACAAAAAATCAATTGTAAACGGAGACTGAATTCTTTGCGGGAAGGAAATATATTGTCGATTGACTGGGTATAGTGTTGCATGTTGAAAATGGCTTATTTGGTGAAAACATGTTTTGATTTGAGTGTATATGACCCTGTGGAAACACCTCTATCTTCTCTACAGTGGAATAGAAATCCAGTGTGTCAGACTCTCTCCATTTCTTCTCAAAGATGTTTATCTAATTAACCTCCTCGCAGCATTTTTCTCAAATTCCTGATTAGACTGCAGAACGGAAAACAATGGCCTAAGAGAGATCATCTTCAGCTCTGTGGCTGATTCTTCCTTCCCTTACAGCACTCAGCACTGGTAGAGGAGAATGAGTGTTGTAACAAATGGCGAATTGTAACCCCATTAGTTAAACCCATTAGACATTAGCTACATGTGTGAAATCACTACCATGCAAGATCCCAGTCTCCTGAGGTGAATTTTTGACTTATAATTTGATTTGGGATTGTGTAAATGGATGCTAAATGACAGGTCTGGAATCATCTGAAACAGGAGGTTATTTTTGTTGTAGTCAAATATATTTTTCATATTCATCTACAAAAAGCAATATAATAATGAAATGAAATGTTTTAAGCTTTTGTTCTGTTTATTAACAATTCTTTTCATGATGTTTAATTAAAAGGTTTCCTGTACTGTTTAAAAGTATAGCGTTAGTAAGATTTTCAATATTGGTGAATATTTTAAATAACTGTTTTCTGCTTTTATATATTTTAAAATGTTACGTTGTTGTGTTGCTTAATATTTTTGTTGAAACCATGATACATTTTGTTTTATTTTTCCCAAGATTTTTTGATGAATAGACAGTTCAAAAGAACCACATTTATTTAAAATGTTAAATAGATTTCTATTTTTAATTATTAATTTAATTCACAAATAAAATTATTATTTAAATAAATAAATCATACTTTTTTTTACCATTTTGACGAAAAGTAAAATGCACAAAATTTAAAACGTTTCTGATTCTGTCATCCTTTTTGTGAGGTAAATTTTACACATTTAAAGGAAAAATACTTTTAGTTGACAAATATGATAATATTATATCAAAGTTTCAGATACATAGCACATGACATTACAGACACTAGAAAATATGCTACACTTCTCCCATATCTGAAGCTGGTCATATGCAGCAGATACCTGACTATAAAACCTCTTTACAAGGGGAACAGCACACCTCGCTTTAATTTTCAGTTTGCACCTGTTCATTAATGTGGTTGTCTTTCTCACTCTTTTAAATGATTCTTCCATCCCACTATTTTTTCATCTTGCAGACAAAGACTCCTGCAGTTTTAACACCTTCTGTGGCTCTTCAGGAGAACCAGGTGCACCTGTGTTGATGTGTTCTAGCAGGAGGAGAGCTGGCACCAGGACTGATGGTGCTGGTATTGGGTGGGTGATTTAGGGAGCCGGGCAGCACTCCAGCATGGCCCCCGAGGTGGAAGATATACGTGAGATTGGTATTAACAGCACTAAAGGGCCTATGAGTCAGAACATGGTGTGTGGAGTTTAATATGGTGTGCATCTGCAGTTGATTAAAGGTGGATTCCATTAGATAGAGGCGTGTGTGTGTGTGTGCGCATTAAGCAGAGATTCGTGGCTAATAATAGCCAGTTACAATGGAAACTTCAGTCTCACTGCTGTTGTTTAACAGGAGGTATTTTGTACCCCTGCACCTTCTGACTGAAAAGCAAACATTGCATTTTCCATTGTGTATTTTTATTTAAGAATTCAAATCTCTGGCCTCCCCCTATAGCCAGTCTACACAGGACATCAGGCTATTAGTGAATCATTTAAAAGGTCAACTGTGAGCGAGACAGTCGAAAACTGAGGTATGATTTACCTATTTGATGATGGTTGATTCCTACATTTGCATTAACGTCAATAAATTGTAAAAAATGTTTTCTAGCTGCCCAACATGGCAACCTAGGGGACGTTCACACAGAAGCTCTTGTGTTCAAAAACATGAGTCGAAAATATAACACATATAGAGTTGTGCCCGTTAAGCTACATCTTGCTACTTTTTTAGCATCTAATGTTTTTTTTTTTTTTTTTTAAACCTATTTTAGCTTGACACAGAATCTGGACTTTATTCTCGTAATTTTGACTATATTCTCAAAATATCACAACTTTAATCACTTATTGCTAAATTTTTATTCTTGTAATATTATCTTTCTTTATATATATATATATATATATATATATATATATATATATATATATATATATACTGTATATATAGGTAACACTTTAGAATAGGGAACACTTATTCACTATTAACTATGACTTTTCCCTCAATAAATTCCTAATTTGCTGTTTATTAATAGTTAGTAAGGTAGTTGTTAAATTTAGGTATTGTGTAGGATTAGCGATGTAGAATTAGATCATGTAGAATAAGGCATTAATATGTGCTTAATTAGTACTAATAAATGGCTAATATTCTAGTAATATGCATGCTAATAAGCAACTAGTTAAGAAACCCTAAAATAAAGTGTTACATACATATATCTATATATATATATCTATATATACAGTATATATATGTATATATTTGTTTATTACGTAACACAAAGTGACAGAAAAACATAAGATGGAAAGCAAATTTAAATTTCAATGCGTTTGCATTCGTTTAAGTTTTGCGAATAACTCCACAACTCTTACTAGCTGGTTTTCATTACAGTTACATACAAAAACTATTAAAAGCATAAGCGGAAGGAAAAAAACCATGCAGCTCTGTGCACTGACCCTAAAACAGCATCTCTTTTTCCTAGAATGAAAAGAGTCCCAATTTCTTGCGAAGCAAAAAACAAAACCTTCTGTCCGTGGGGATTTGCTGTGAGTCATTTTCTAATATGGCTCTATTTGTTTATGCTAAGTATCAAGGAAACAATCCTGTTGAATCCACTCTGAGATAAACACCTGTAGTCAAAAAGGTTCAGCATTGTTAAAGCTGATCCTGCTCAGCTCTGTATGATGCCACTCCATATGCAAAGTTTATAAATTACTATGTATATCCATAAAAACAACAGCTGGGGAATGCAAACAAAAATGTCCAAAGACAGTTGGTTGATGTCAGAAGACATTAATTAGAGCATAGCAGTGTTATTTTCTGGCTGATGCAGAACACACATACCACATTTTAAAAGGGGAAGATTTTTTTTTTGTTTAGAGAAGTGCTGACCCATTTTCAGACCAACAGAAAGTACATCGTGTTTAATTGTTCGGCTTTGTTTGAGTTAGTTTATGTGAGGGAGAAACCTACAAACATCTGTAGGCCAAATGAGCTGGTGTTTCATCAGTTGAGTATGCTCTGTTCTGAGCACACTTTAAATGAGATGGTACACAACCACTGCTTGGGCACACATGTACAATTTTCTAAAACAGTGCTTATTATCAGTGTGAATGAGATTTACTGCCCATATGCTGTTGGAACAGTTAAACCGCAAGAAGTGATTTTTAGAAATCTGTGTGGTAGAGGGGTCATTGATACCGTTCAACACAAAAAATGTTAAATAAACACTTAAACAGTGTTAAATAAATGATAGTATTTAATTATTTTTTGCAGTCAGATACATTTAAAACCATTCAATGTTTAATTGCCTGTTGATCTTTTGTGTCAATGACGTCTCGCATTTTCTGTGGGTTGCCTGCTTTAGTCCAAACAGTCCTTAGCCCACCTGTACAAGAAAAAACCTTTGCCTACCTGGCCTGGTTATCTGCTATTCTGTTTCCCCTTAGCTTATTATATTGTGCCAGGTCTCCTCTGTGGTTAGGCCTTGGGCAGCAGTGTGTTCCCCAGCAGGGCCCGAGCTAATTTATTAGCCCATAAAAGCCTGCGCAGCCTCTAGTAGAGCTTTGATATATTCATCACAATGTGCTGGCTTGTAAAAATACTCAACCCCCTGAGAGATTTCAGCACTTTGTTTACAAGGACCTGTTGCAGGAGGGGGCGGAGGGAAAAACAGGGGGAAGAAAAAGATGAGAGGAGGACTGCAGAACAGGTGTTGCTGGAACAGGTAATGGGTTTCGACTTTGAGAAACGAGAGTTGTGATGCTTCCCAAGTCAGTTTTACAGTCAGGTGCCTGACTGTCTAAAACCAGGACCTGAAGGGAAACATAGCCTAGGTCAGGGGTGTCAAACTCAGTTCCTGGAGGGCCACAGCCCTGCAGAGTTTTGTTCCAACCCTGCTCCAACACACAAAGCATGTAGTTTTCAAATAAGCCTGAAGGACTTGATTAGTTGGATCAGGTGTGTTTAATTAGGGTTGCATCTAAATTCTGCAGGGCTCTGGCCCTCCAGGAACTGAGTTTGACACCCCTGGCCTAGGTCTTGCTAACGCAACTGTTGAGTTTGATACTGACACCTTGGCTGTGTGGAATCCAGTTCCTTGACCGAATTAATAAATCCCAAAGTTATTGACCCAGTCAGGAGACATAAAATTCCCTGCCTTGAGACAAGAAGGCTGATGGTGGGCAGTAAAAGTTACTTTCTTGTTTGAGGAGATGAACAAGCCAAACAGATGTACTAAATCTCCATTTTTGGATCTGCAGTGTAATTCGCAGCATATAAGTAGAGCGGCTCAACACCACCACAGATTATTGTAGATGAAAGTTGCCTACAGCACTCGCATCGCTTGCTTTTCAGAGGTTTGACTTGAGGTTAGAGGAGGTGACGCTATAAAAACCTATTTAAAAACACCACAAATGTACTGCAAATTAGAATTGACTTGAGCAGGTCACCTTTGACCTTTAGGATAAGAACTGCCCTGTTTCTGTGGCTCTGACTCCAATAAGCTCTGCCCGATGATGATGGTTTTGGCTTGACGCGAGGAACAGAATTGCTTCACCCCTCCCTTTTGGCTTTTTGGAATTAGAGGCAATGCAGATGTTAAGTACCTTCACAGAACTGTACTTGTACTGGCCCTTTATGTCCGGGGTCATTAAAACAGCGAGACCTAAATCTGGCCCGACATTACACAGGCACTGGTGTGTACTGTATATGTAGGCGATGTACTAAACCTCATGTGATTTTGGTGCACTTTGTTTTCCACCCACACGATCTTGAAGAGGTCTCGCCTTTGCCGACAGTAGCTGAGCATAATGGCAGCTCTTGGCACGTGAAGCCGCCTGATTTCGCCAGACAGCGCTCCCTTCTCACTGCTGTGGTTTAGGTTTGGCTCATGGCATGTGGGGGATTTGAGACATTGGAAAGGCATTTCCCTGTGTGACCACAAAGACTTGCCCTCCTGTGTGAGAATGAGGCAGGTTCTGGCACCCAGGCTCCGCTAATGAAAGATTTAATTTCAGTTAAGGGCTATAGGAGGGTCAGTCACTTTCCATCTGACATAATGCAGGTCTTGAACATGCTGTTGTTTTATTTGGTTACCTAGCTGTGTTGTCCCGGCCACACAGGGAACGATGACAAAGGCTGAATCTTCCTATACGCTCGTAATTTCCACTGTCTCTAATCATCTCCACATCCACCATAAGGCCTGAATTATCAGCCGTCTGAATCAGCTGCATTCGGACACTTTTTTTTTTTATTTGTTTGCAGCTATTTTTGCAGTCTCACACAACATGTGAAGTCTCTCAGCTTCTTCTTTGAGTTTCCCCATGGCTCCCAGCTCAAGTTCATTGTCCATGTGTGAACATGGTTTTGATTCTCTGGTCGTTCGTTCTCTGCACCTTCACCCAAATAAACCCTCAACGCAGGTCCGAAGCCAAAGGATATCAAGTCTTATTTGAGATACGTGATCCTCTCACAAATATTTTTTGGGTTACATCAGGAGAATTTCCAAGAAGTTTGTATTAATTTTGAAGCTAAACAGAGCAGAAGGTATTGTGAAGGCTTTCGTGTTAGCAGCAAGTATGCCGAGGGAGGAAAGGTCATGCATAGTTGTAGCAGGCTAAAATGGCAAAGTCATAACCTCTAGTCAGAACCTAAGGACTGTGGTCTGTTTTACGAGTGTGTGCTGTGTTCAAAAGCAGTTTGTTCCTGAGTTTTAATAGATTTAGTCTGTGGGCAGGGTCACTGGTTCCCCTGAGGGAGGTTATTGCCTTGTAAACTGTGTTAACATGTATGTTAATGTTACTGTATTTCACTACAGGATATGAAGTCCCAAAAGTCCCACAGCCGCTACATGAGACTCCATCACAAATTTACAGCTTTTAATGATTTGTTTGGCATTATGAAGGAGCATAGTTAACATTTTTATTATTATTAGAGATTTTTTAAGAGTGATATCAGACGTTAGGCCCATTTCTGGCAATGTGACAGTTATTGTAGGATTTTAACCACAGCTTTGTTTCTACATGTCTTGTCTTGGTGAGTGACATGACAGTCAGTTGTTCAGTTGGCAGTCAATGGATTAAATAGATTAAAAATGCAATTAACATATATAATGATTACATAAGTAATGATTTGAATTCACCACTTCTATAAAGAACATGTTATTCATTTCTGAATCAAAATTAATTTTGATATTGTTGGGGGGATTGTGTAAAGTAAAAAAAAAAAGTCTGGGTAATTCATTTATCCTGGTAATGCCTAATTAAAAGATAGAAATTAAGTACTTTGATATTATCTCTATTACTATTTACTAAATTAGATTGTTTTACTGCTTATTAATATTTCAAAAACTTATCAAAGTCATGGTTTAATCAAATTCAGAAAAAAAGGAAATGACATGATCGAGAGGACCTGTGGACCCTCATTATTGTGTCGATGTCAGCAGTCTTTTAAAATATCAGGAAATTTGACCTTTATTTGACAAGTTGTAAAACTCAACCTAAGCTCTTTACCTATATATTTTGTTGAAAGCCATGTGACTTTTTTGAAAGTCATACTCGGATACACGGACACATACGGATGTATACGAATGCTGTATATGAAAATTGTGATTGAGATTTAGACTAAGAACTTGGCGCAACTAGATTTTTTAAAGATTTTTCTATCTCCAATTTCCTTTTTTCACTATGTCATTGATGCGTGTTTCAAATGGATGGACATTAAATTGTCTTGGTTAAATTCATATGTAAAAAATGTTATGTAGCAGATGCACACCATATAATAAACTATGTCAAAACTATGTCAAACTTGTTAATTGACTAAGATAAGAAACACGCTAACCAACCAGATGCAATTAGTACATGTTCACATGAGGTCAGCCTTGCAATAGTTGCAATTATTGTACCAAGAATTAAGACCGCCATAAACCTCATTTAAGATCATGGAGGAACCTTGGCGCTCCAGACGGCTTGATCACTCTGGCTGATAAGCGACCGCAGATTGCAGCTGCTAGCAGTAGCTCTGGACTGATTTGCTGCTTGGTTAAGGGGCAAAGAAAAACACCAGCCTCAGTCTGCAAGTATGCTGGCGGTAAAATATGGAGCATGTTTTCTTTACTGGTGCGAGCTCGGACACTGGTCCCCATTCTACTGACCCCCACTTGTTGCGACTGCGTTATCACTCCCTGTCTGTTTGGAGCACAACCAAAAGCTACAAATCTGCAGAGCTGCCCAGTGGCGGGCGAGAATGAAATAACTCATCAGGTAACGAGTCATTTTTAAGGGGTGACTGAGTAAAGGTGGCAGTATTAAGTGTGAAAGGAATCAGGGCCAAGAGCACAATAACTCTGATTAGACTGATCTGATTTTTCCTCCACAAGTAGGGAAAAAAGCATTCTGCATTTCTGAAGCAGCATGTCATTCACCGAATGAGCAGAACTGCCTTCAAAATAGGCAAATCTAACATAGGAATGGTGGCAAGACTTTACCAAGTAAGGTAAGAGCTCCAGTAGTAGTTCATTTATATCTCTTAAGTCAGCATGACATGGGAATTCACCCTATCTATTTAAATGTACACTCTTAAAAATAAAGGTGCTTCAAAAGGTTCTTCAAGCGATGCCATAGAACAGGGGTGTCAAACTCAATTCCCGGAGGGCCACAGCCCTGCAGAGTTTAGCTCCAACCCTAATTAAACACACCCACATTGTGGATCCAGCTAATCACGTCCTTCAGGCTTACTTGGTTTGCATCTTGGAGCAGGGTTGGAATTAAACTCTGCAGGGCTGCAGCCTCCTTGCCTTTTTATAATCTGAAGATCCAGTCTTTCACCACAAAGAACCTTTTGTGAAACAGAAAGGTTCTTCAGATGTTAACGGTTCTTTATGGAACCATTTAGATAAAAAGGTTCTTCTATAGCATCATGAAGCACCTTTATATTTAAGAGTGTGTAAATATATCTTATTGTGAACTTGTCATTTTTAATTCAAATGTAATAACTCTGTCTTTTGCTGCCAGGGTTTTTAATTACTCATTTAGTCTGCATAAACCCCACTTTTTTGTTACAATTGACTGCATGCTCATGTTCAAAACTGCCTCCATCCAATCAACAACTGGTGAATAAAATCAAGTTCTCACTACATTTTTGTTTTGATTCAGTTGGTTCATCTGAAACCTCCCAAAACCCTCCTAAACCCAGCCATCAGACCAGGCTGAGACCAGCAAACTAGCTTAGACTGTCCGAACTCATCCCATATACCCTTATATACTGCAATATTTGAGGGGACAGCCATTTGTAGTGGTGTCCGAAACCACTGTGGAGTGCATTCATTTAATCCCATAATGCACTTCAATTAACCAATATACATGTACTGTGAAGGTCGCACCAAATGAATTCCCACATATTATCATCCACAGCTCTCTCTTGATTTTCATTCACTCCTTCAAGTGGACTATTTAAGTGAGTAATGTAAGAAATAGTGAATGAGAGCATAGAGGTGATTTCAGATGTAACGTAATAAAAACTTAATATTAATATGTAATTTAAAACAAATAGTTTAATTTAGCTCAAAGGGAATCATTTATGATTTTATAGGGAATTCGAACAGAATCACTGTTTTACAGCTGATCACTGAACGAGCCGTATAACAAACTCTGCACTGGATATTAAAATCCAAAATATAGTGAAAACACTGTTTAATAGCACAGTAACTAGATCGGCAGATTAAGACATTAACTTGTGAGCAGAAAACACAAGATACTTCTCTTTTCAATATAAGATTTTATTTATATAAACCTAAGACATAATCTAATCTAACACATGAACACAAGCATTCACACATTCACACTTTGCATAAAGAGAGAAAGTAAGGAAAGGATGCGTTTAAGAGAATGAAAATGTGAAATCCCAAGTTTACAGCAATATGTTCAATTGCATAGACCTGAACAACCATCAATCACTTATTTAACCCTCGCTTTGAGTTTCTCAATGAGGCTAAAATTTAAATTAAACACACGATTCAGTTAGAACCTGGAGGTGTTACTTGCTTGCTTTGCTTGTGTTAAGGGGTTTCCTTTGCGTCTCGCCGTCCTTGCAAACGGGGGGGGGGGGGGGGACGTCCATCCTATCTGGACGTCTTGACCAATTAGATACTGTCCTTGCTCGGGGTATTGCTTTGTTTCTCCACCCCATCAATAAATCAACATGTTAAATGGTCAGTCACATGTTCAAACTTTACAAGTTCTTGCAAAGCATACTTTTGAATGTGATTTCTATAACCAGAATATGATACATTTTACAAAGGATTAATTGGAAGAAACATTTAAAGCATGAATTTTCAAACTCATACATACCAAACATGAATATTACCCTTTAAGGCTTAAGCTATTCAATACTTATTAAAGCAAGACATACACAATAAGTGATTAAAACAAGGATAGTCAAATGTGTGGGTTACATAATATGCAGTTATGCATAGAAATGATTAGTTTCATTAAAAATTGAAAATGAAAGTCTTTTAAGATGATTTTAAGTGCATATGGAAGCAGACAGTCTTTGTCTTGTATGGGGGAAGACCCCCCAAGAGAGTCTGTAGCTCGTGGTTTTCTATTACAGGTTTACATGTGACGGCAATCTCTTTGACCATCAGTCTTGATTACTTGCCCCAAATTTGACGGTCTCCTTCCTGAATTGGAATTATCAATAAGTGTTCTTTTGTCTCAAGGTTGTAAGGTGTTCTGTGAAAGAGGCTTGCTGGTTAGTTTGCTTGCTTCAGACTAGTTGGAGCTAGAAATCTGATTTACGACGTGGTCCTGTTTTCTTGGGGCCTCTAAATTCCAGCTCCTTAGGTTTCAATGTTCTGGTACATCTTAAATTTGTCTGATTCAGTCTCTGATATCGTACACAGACACAGCTCTTCTTTTTACATGTTCACACATGTATCATTATAGCTCTCACCTGAGTCTGTCAACAAACAGTGATGAGAGCAGTTCTGGACAACTTTGTACCATATTTGGAGCTCTTTCTCTCTCCTTCACTCTCTATTTCTCTGTTTTCCAGTTTTACTGTTTTGGAGAATGTTTTGTGGTCAATCAAGTCTCAAGGAGATTTTGTTGTTGATTGTTTGGAGGAGTTTTCGAGGTGTACGTCGCCGCTTGCCAAACCACAGTTGCATCAGTGTCCCCTGGCCACAGCACACACTCACACACACACACACACACACACACAGTCTCTCATTAGGTCATTATAGTCCATGGCTCCTTGCACACTCGCACTGATTTGTGTGTACACAGAGTTAATGGGTCAAATTAGAGAGAGCTGTACAGTAATAGCTGCCGCCTCAGCTGTAACACTGTGGTTAACCCAGCGAAGCTCATTAGCTCTGTCCCTGAAAGGCAGACCATTTGCATTTCAGTCTCAATGTGGGAACAATTTAGCCGTCTAATCGGACAGATCAACAAGGGTGCCGTCACCAGCTCTATAACTTCTCTCACCCGGCATTCTGCCTTCATTATCTCTGTTCTTCAAACTGGATGATTTTAGCTACAGCTTTGATATATGTTAACTTCAGCAGTATGAATATCTAAACATTTTCTTGGATTACCCTACAATGGACAAAGAGATATGTGCATGCCAACTGCTATCAGCAGAGCAACATTTCAGAAAGATAAGTCCTTGTATCTGGTTACCTTTCTAAATCATAATGTAAACTATTTTCTGTTTGTATTTATGTAAACGGACTGGAGATGTTTTCTCAGCAGAATGGTTTGGCAGCGCCAAGAATCCCCAGTGAGGGAGAAAGAAAAATGACGGGCAGCAGAGAGAGGAATGAAATCTCATTTGGCTAGAGACCCACAACCACCCACCCACATACAGGAGAACAAGAACCCAGTTGGCTGAAGTTTCTGATAAACCACTGCAGTGTGGGAAAGCTCATCACTCATCTTCAAATGGTTATCAGAAAAAAAGTAAATGGCACACACACGGGCATCAGTTTGTTAAAAACTTCCAGTAGATACAGAGAAACCTGTGCTCACAGCACATGCATAGGGTAGACTGAGTACATTTGAGACATGTGTACAGTTGAAACACCTTAAATAACTTGTGTACACCAGAACCCAGGGTTGTGATTTTTGCTCCACACATGTGTATTAGTTTTATCTTTGATCGTGGGAAATGTGAAATGTGTGCGTCTTTCCACTCCAAAGATATTTGCAAAGTTTTTTTTTTTTTTTCAAGGTGAGATTTTCATTTCACCATGTCCCTTCCACAATGAATAGCTTATTATTATTTAATGATTGTTAAACTTAACATATATCATTGCAAACGTTACTCTGTGCTCTAAAAATAGACATATTTTAGGACATTGTGCCATGCAAGGTCTTTTCATAATCTAGTGAAATATGCAGGCATGTCAGTGGGGTACGGTTGAGACACAGTGTATCAACTGTACTCGGATTGGTGTCCTATTGCTTCAAATGCTGTTTAGTTGTACAGTGTTATGATAATAGGATAAAAGTCGCATTTAGACATATGCTATGCAAATTCTGTTAAAAATTTATATTTGTGATATTTCAACTGTCTATTATTAATGGACATATTTTCTAACATAAATGTTAAAAGGATTACATAGCATTTTAAGAAATATACAAGGTGGTAAAGTGGGTACAGTTGAGACACCCTTTATAGGTTGCTATGTACTGTATAAAGTAACAGTTCAATCATAGAAAATAAAATGCATACAGAGGCTGTGTGTGTTTGCGTACTGGTATTACCTACATTATGGGTTACCAAATGTCCCCACAAGTATAGCAATACCAGTAAATTCACCTTATGAATATTTTTTAGGTCCCCTTTAGGGGTAGGTTTAGGGGTAGGGTTATAGAATATACGGGTATGTATATTGTTATTTTTACTGTTATGTTTACATTTGTACAGTTTGCCATATATTTTTGTAGTGTTAAATATTTGGTCCTGTTTTGTTTAACAGAATCTGAATTAAATAAAGCAAATAAATACATTTATTTTTAAACCGTAATTATTTAAAACTGTAATTTTGTAATTTATTACAATTGCTATAAATGGTTAGCCAGCTTTAGAGCTTTAAGAATGGGTGTCTCAACTGTACCATGCTACTGTTTCAACTGTACACCATATGGGTACAGTTGAGACAAAAATGCACCTCATGTTTATGAGCTAATTGTGGAAAATTGAACTACTTATGGCTATTATCAATTTATTATATTTTAGCACACAAGCAAAATAAATATCATGTGAAAAATCACTTCATTTCAGCATCTAGGGGAAGTCGTGGCCTAATGGTTAGAGAGTTGGACTCGTGATCCAAAGGTTGCAGGTTCGAGTCTCGGGCCAGCAGGGATTGTAGGTGGGGGGAGTGAATGTCCAGCGCTCTCTCCACCCTCAATACCACGACTGAGGTGCCCTTGAGCAAGGCACCAAACCCCCAACTGCTCCCCGGCCGCTGCAGCATAAATGGCTGCCCACTGCTCCGGGTGTATGTTCACGGTGTGTGTGTTCACTGCTGTGTGTGTGTGTTCACTGCTGTGTGTGTGCACGTTGGATGGGTTAAATGCAGAGCACGAATTCCGAGTATGGGTCACCATACTTGGCTGAATGTCACTTCACTTCACTTCATCTAGTTTTTGTGTAGTGATGAAAAAGCAGAAAGTGTCTCTACTGTACTCAGTCTACCCTACATTTACATACATTCATCAGCAAGGATGCATTAAATAGAAATCTAGAGAGACAGTTAATGAAAAAATATATTAGTTTCCACAAAAAAACAAGCAACACTGATAATAATAGGAAAAAACACTGATATATTCAGGAACGTTCGAAACGTACAACGGCTGCTTAGGCTTCATTTGGAACTATTTTCATAGGTATATATACAAAAATAGACAAAGCAACTGGCAATGTTGTGTCTAAAACATTTTCTGAATGTTAACTTCTTGTTTATTAAAAGTTTGTATAAAATTGCTCTCTCTCTTTATAGTAACTTAGCATGTCTGCGTGGACCCTTTTATGAATGTCAGGAAGTCAGGAATTTTATAGACAGAGCCTTAGCACTTTGTCATAATAGTTTCAACTCTATTTTATTGACTACTGGATGAGAGCAAACAGAAAGACAGTTACTGTTACTAAACTGTTTTGGAGGAGCATAGGTTTCATTCATGGCTTCAAGGGAGTATTTGGCTGAACACTGGGTGTTTAGGCCTGAAGTACTGTGAAACTGTCTGAGACAACAATTTTAATCACAAAGCTCTGACTTGACCTTAACTGATTGGCTTTCACAGAAACCAGAGAACTCCAGCTGAAGAACTACTTGGCATCTTCTAATGAATCCCAGTAACAAGAAACTATGTGTTACTGTTCTTGTGTTTCTTGTCATAGTTGGACCTCTAATAAGGCTGTAATCTTGTTAAATTGTTCATTTTCTCATTATCGTGATCTCCGGAGGAGTTTTAGTCATAGCTTATTTTCCTGAGAGACGTGGAAATATGATTTTCAGAGGAGTGAAGCATTCAGATTATAGTATTAATCGGACTCATTTCTCAGATTAACGAAATCCCTTGTTGAATCAAATGACTGACCTCAACTGAATGTAGACTCTCAATGTTTTTCCTCAGACAACAGGGAGGAAGCCTCCGACCTTTGCTCCGCTTTCTCCATCTTTTCCTCTATCTATCTCTCTATCGCTGACATCACAGTGGAAGACTTTGACTTCCTGTTCCCTGGACGGCCTCAACTTCTGGAAATCTTGCGCTGAACTTTTCATGTCTTCCGCAGTTTTGGCATAGCTGCAGGGTGTAGGTGATTGAGAAATCTCATCTCTGGTCACAAGAGACGCAGACATCACGAGTCCCAAGTTGTTTTTGTTGATAGGATCATGGAAAATGTGAATATGTACAGTTTCAGATGGAGCTCTAATCAGAAGCCTCAGAGTCATCTCAGACTGAGCCTGCCGCACTAAACTAATTTAATTGAGATTTGTTTTGATTTGTTTTGATTTTTGTTTTGAGATTTTATCCACAAAAATCTGATATGTTCAGTGTGCATGTGAGAGAGGGAAAAGAGCGAAGAGTTGGAGAGACAGATCCAGATGGATGCTATTTTTGATTTATGGGAAAACATTTCTGCTTTTTACCTTCCTGCAAAGAACCAGATTACAATTGAACAAACCCCAAGTACTCAGATAACATCGCAGAGTAATCCCAATCTGGCAAGGGCACCGAACAAAAGAATGAGAGAAAGACAGACATACAGAAAGAGAAAGAGCGAGAGCAAGAAGGCCAAGAGAGCGTGATGGAGGGAAATGGAGAGATAGGGAAAGAGAAGAAGTTTAAAAGAAAAAAAAATGACAAGATGTAATGTTGTAGGTATGCTTGTCATCACTTGGTGGGACGGATGTTCCATCCATTTTATAAAGTTAGTGCGCTTACGAGGACCTCTGTTGGAATAAACACGTAATTCATCACAGTTTTGGATTGGTCGCTTCAGAATAAGAGCCACTAAATATGAAGATAATTCTTAATTTTTCCCATTATCATCATATGTTTCACACTGCTCACTTTGTTGTGGGTTATTAATTAAAGCTGGACTGTCAGGTCTAGTTTTAGATGATGAAACTAAACAGCATGTGAAAGTTTCTGTGACATTACATAGTGCGTGAATATTTAATGAGGTAATTTAACTAAAGAAGTTGCTAAATAACTTTCTGTAATAATAGTACAGTTTTACATTATATCTTTCGGTAATTCAGGTATTAACCTACTAAAAGTGTGGGGTGGGGGGAGGCAAGAAAAATTAAAAACATAAAATGTTGCTTAACCCAGTGAAAAATCTTAAAAAAATCAAAAAGACATTAACGAATTAAGTGTAATGTGAAAAACCCGCCAGAGACAGCAGGGGACAAAGACATAAAACAGTGAGAGTGTTAGGGTCTACTTTAGATAAACTCAGGGATTTGATGGACAGCATGGCAGCGGTTTGGAGAGAGCAGAGGAGCAGGTTTCACTCTGTTACACTAGAGCCTTTGTTTAAGACCTTATTATTGTTTTTACTGAAGATACTGTGTGTAAGGGTGTGTTTCAGCTCCCTGTGGTAGAGAGCAGAAACACACCCTTACATACAGAGTGGTGATGAGTGTAAATTTGAGAACTGTCAATACTGATTTTGCAAAGCAGACATTGATTTGTGATGAATTTATCACAAACGTGATGGTGGTTTTCATCTCATTCTGTTTATACTTTTTTTCATTGTTTTTCGACCGTACACATGTACAATGACAATAACAGATTTCAGTTTTTATTGTCCATTCTAATCAGTATAAACCCTGGATTATACCCTGGAAATGCATATTTACAAGAAATATTTTAACACATGTAGACAGAAGATACTGTTTAAACTGAACTGAGCTGGACGATGACATCACTGAATTCAGTGATGACCTGCCTTTAACTGAAAATTAAGTCTTTACTTTTGACCTTTTGCATTATTGGCACATTATTTTCCTATTTGATACTGTAAAGCTGCTTTACACAATCTGTATTGTTAAAAGCGCTATATAAATAAAGGTGACTTGACCTGATCTTCAAGTTGTTGTGTGTGTGTGTGTGTGCGTGCGCGTGTGTGTGTGTGTGTGTGTGTGTGTGTGCGCGCAGGTTTATATATCCTGGTGGGGACTTAAACCTGAATACACACAGACTCATGGGGACTCATGTCACGGTGGGGACCTAAATTGAGGTCCGCATGGGTACAAAAGCTTATAAATCATACAGAATGAGGGGGAGGGGGGGGGGGGGGGGGGGGGGGTTGAGAAAGCAAAAATGCAGAAAGTTTACTGTAAGGTTTAGGTGTAGGTTTGGTGTAGGGCGATAGAAAATACGGTTTGTACAGTATAAAAACCATTACGCCTATAGAGAGTCCCTACAAGGATAGCTGATGTGTGTGCGTGCGTGCGTGCGTGCGTGTGTGTGTGTGTGTGTGTGTGTGTGTGTGTGAAAGAGAGGGAAGTGAATGCATTGTGCTTAGCCTCTCCAGAGCCTTGCAATCAGGGAACATCATCGTTGCTGACGTCTACTGAAACTTCCCTTGCTCGTGTGCCCGCATTCAGGGTCAAAGGGCAAAGTTTAGGGGCAGCATGCTGGGTATTCATTTACAAGATGGCTGTCCTGACTCTGTTCTGTGAGGATGGTTTGATGCTGCCTTCACTGATTACAGCAGTGACATTCAAAGATGATGACAGCCTATGATTGAGCTGAGAACCTCCTGTTGACCTCTTCTTGCCCCTGACAGAGTGAATCTCCTGGGGATCTCTGCTTTAAGAGCCCTTACCCATCTCCCCCCTGTACAGAAGAGCCCTAGCCTCCTTTCGCAGCTCTAATCAGGTCTGTTTCAGTCCCGTGGCTGAGATCCCTTAGTAATGAACCACAACTAATTGGACAGATGCAATCACCGTGACAATCGGGTCGTCATGGATACCAGGTTACCAGGGCCCGATAGTTGATAAATAGGTGGGAATGAAACACAGGCTGGAGCAGCGATATGTCAGACACATAATCATGTTCAAGCGATTGAAAACATATGAAAGCCTTGGACATGTATGTGGACATTTGCACACTCCTGCTGACTCAGACTTTCCAAAGTGGTATGGTATTACAGAGGAAATTAACGTATGGTCCACATTTGTATCATGTAGTGAACACCTCTTAAAATCCATACATTTAAACAATTTTAAGATGTAAGAAAAAAAAAAAAAAAAAACATTTTCTCTCAGAGTTTTAGAGTTTCCAGAATGCTGCCATGGAACTGTTCAACTTTTTTAGCTGGTAATGAAAATTCATTCTGTCCACTGGGACCTTAAAGTATGTTGTTCTAGCCATAGACATAAATAGACGCCCTATTCGACCGCTCCAGGCAAGTAGATGCGGCCGCCATCTTGGAACAGTATTTTTGAGTCATTCGTACAGAGCCGTTCTGTGCAGGATTGTGGCATGCCGGATGGCTTATGTATAGCGGCCCATAGAAACAGTCACTAATGAGGGATCTACGTATATATATCTATGGTTCTAGCTTATCAAAAGAGCTTTTTTAAATAGTTAGCATTGTGCTTAGCTAGTACTCTAAGCTCTTAGCTTACTAACAAAGGCAAATTGGCAACAACAAAAAAAGGTAATTGACCATTTTAGCTTTAGAGTTTAAAGACATGTATTAACAAATGTTTAAAGGGATAGTTCACAAAAAAAAAAAATTCTGTCATCTTTTACTCGCCCTCGTGTTGTTTCATATATGACTTTTTTCTTCTTTGGAGCACAAAAATATATTTTGTTTGGACCCCATTGACTTGCCTATATTGACAAAAAAAAAAACTGAGTCTGAGACATTTTATAAATATCTTTGTGTGTGTGTTCCACAGTAAAAAAAAAAATAAAAAGGAAAAAAAGAAAGTCAAACAGGTTTGAGTGAGTAAATGATAACCATTTTAATATATTTTTATTTTATTTTATTTTGTTTTTGGAGAGAACCATCCCTTTAAAAATAAGATACATGGTAAATCGTTTTTCTATCATTTATAATCAGGCGCAAAACACAGAACGTTCAGTTGTGAACCTAGTGTAGGCCTACTTAAGATGAATAAGTGAACATTTTTCTTTAACATGTCCTTCCATCAGTTCTCTCAGGCCTGCTTTCCCAGAGAAAGATGATGAAGGGAACGAAAATAAGGAAAAATGAAAAACAGAGGAATAAAAGTGCTACGGCTCAAAAATCTCAACACAAACTGTTCCTACTGTGCTGCTATATGGCCTACTGTTCTACCACCTCAGAGACGCGGCGAGAGAGAAAAAGGGCAAAAGAGGAGAGGAGGAAAAAGACCTCGACAAGGACATGCCGATTCCACCCAAGAGAACAACACTGGAAGAAAGAATAGCGAACGAGAGATTGGATGACAGAGTTCCAGCAGAGAGAATAAATGAAGAATTTAGGTAGAGTGTTGACTTTTTACTCAACAAGAGAGAAAGATGGTTAGTTAGAAATAAAGACGGAATGGACAAAAATGGGAGAGAGACCAGAAGCAGAGTTTCTATTGATGTAGTGAAACGATACTGTGTGTGTGTGTGTGTGTGTGTGTGTGTGTGTGTGTGTGTGTGTGTTTGCGTGCGTGCGTGTGGGGGGGAAAGGGTGTCAGAGTGCATAGGGCCCAGGGGTCTGGGGGGCCTGCGATTGCCTACTGGCCATCAGGAACACCGGACATTCCATTAAAATAGTGGGCCGAACGCCGAAACGAGGAAGACCTCCCCGAATCGATATTAGGCGCTGTTTTTAAATTACAGCCATGCGAAACCGCATAAAGCAAATACTCCAAAAGCACAGATCAGTCTTCCGCACAGCGCTGAATAATGTGCGCCGCGCTTCTGCCATGATTTATAAGAGATAAACAGCGCAAGTTGCTTGATCCATTCAGATGTGACACACAATTGTTATACAGTCGTGTGATATGATAAAGGTTAGTGATTCTGGCTGAAAACAGCCATGACAATGAGGTATATTGGAAAACGCTAATAGGCCTGTCAATTCAGCACCATAGTAATTTAACTTGAAGTTATTAAGTAAGGAATAATTGACGACGGGCCGTTGAATTATTAGAAAAATAATGCACACCCGAGGTGGTGATGCGGCCACGAGCGAGGTTATACTACGGTTGCCACACCTCAAGACATTGATCAGATGATATATTTCAAGGCATTAGTCTGGTTTTAAAACTTAAATTGCTATTGTGAGTAGGATTATTTCTTCCGCATCTCAACCAACGCCTTCCTTGCTAATTCCAAAACGTAATTTTAAACCGTAACGGAGGCTTGAGCCGTTGATAGCAGACTAATGACGTTAATATCTAATTTATGAGAGGAGAGAGAGAGAGAGAGATTACCTCTGTGAATCTGTGCCTCTCTCAAAAGTGTTCGGCAGCAATGTCTCAATAGTGAAACTTAAAGTTAATTTTCTTCACGAACAGCGCCGTTGTTGTTACGCTTGTGAGAAGTCACGTAGTTTTTAAGTTGTTAAACTATGTTACTGATAAAATCGTCAGAGTAGCGCTAACAACATTATCACTTATGTTAAAGGATTAGTTCTCTTTTAAAAAAAACTTTTGCTGATAATTTACTCACCCCCATGTCATCCAAGATGTCCATGTCTTTCTTTCTTCAGTCGAAAAGAAATTAAGGTTTTTGATGAAAACATTTCTCCATAAAATGAACTTCATTGGGACCCAAACGGTTCAAGGTCAAAATGACAGTTTCAGTGCAGCTTCAAAGGGCTTTAAACGATACCAGACGATGAATAAGGGTCTTATCTAGCGAAACGATCGGTCATTTCAAAAATAAATAAAAAAGTTTAAGTTTTATAAGCACAAATGCTTGCCTTGCTCTGTTCTGTGATGCGCGTTCGTGACGTCACGTAATACGCAATTGGTTGCTTTGCTCTGTGAGGGAGAGAGAGCGGGAGAGATACAGGTACATCTCAAAAAATTTGAATATCGTGAAAAAGTTAATTGTTTCTTGTAACTTATTTCTAAAAGTGAAACTTTCATATATTTTGGATTCATTACATATAAAGTAAAACATTTAAAAAGTTTTTTTGTTTTAATTTTGATTAGAGCTTACAGCTCATGAAAGTCAAAAATCAGTATCTCAAAATATTAGAATATTTACATTTGAGTTTCAATTAATGGCCATCCCTACAGTATAAATTCCGGGTATCTCTTGTTCTTTGAAACCACAATAATGGGGAAGACTGCTGACTTGGCAATGATCCAGAAGACGAACATTGACGTCCTCCAGAAAGAGGGTAAGTCACAGAGGGTCATTACTGGCTGTTTACAGAGTGCTGTATCAAAGCATATTAAATGCAAAGTTGACTGGAAGGAAGAATTTGGGTAGGAAAAGGTGCACAAGCAACGGGGATGACTGCAAACTTGAAAATACTGTCAAGCAAATCTGATTCAAACACTTGGGAGAGCTTCACAAGGAGTGGACTGAAGCTGGAGTCTGTGTATCAAGAGTCACCACGTCTTCAGGAAAAGGGCTACCAAGCCACTTCTGAACCAGAGACAACGTCAGAAGCGTCTTACCTGGGCTGTGGAGAAAAAGAACTGGAACTGTTGCTCAGTGGTCCAAAGTCCTCTTTTCAGATGAAAGTCAATTTTGCATTTCATTTGGAAATCAAGGTCCCAGAGTCTGGAGGAAGAGTGGAGAGGCACAGAATCCATGTTGCTTGAGGTCCAGTGTGAAGTTTCCACAGTCAGTGATGATTTGGGCTGCCATGTCATCAGCTGGTGTTGGTCCACTGTGTTTTCTGAAGTCCACAGTCAACGCAGCCATCTACCAGGAAATTTTAGACCACGTCATGCTTCCTTCTGCTGACAAGCTTTATGGAGATGCTGATTTCATTTTCCAGGAGGACTTGGCACCTGCCCACACTGCCAAAGGTACCAAAAGCTGGTTCAATGACTATGGTGTTACTGTGCTTGATTGGCCAGCAAACTCACCTGACCTGAACCCCACAGAGAATCTATGGGGTATTGTCAAAAGGACGATGAGAGACACCAGACCCAACAATGCAGATGACCTGAAGGCCGCTATCAAAGCAACCTGGGCTTCCATACCACCTCAGCAGTGCCACAAACTGATCACCTCCATGCCACGCCGAATTGAGGCAGTAATTAAAGCAAAAGGAGCCCTTACCAAGTATTGAGTACATATACAGTAAATGAACATACTTTCCAGAAGGCCAACAATTCACTAAAAAATTTGTTTATTTTTTTGATCTTATGAAGTATTCTAATTTGTTGAGATAGTGAATTGGTGGGTTTTTGTTAAATGTGAGCCTAAATCATCACAATTAAAAGAAGTTACACGAGTTTCACAATTTTAGTTGAATTACTGAAATAAATTAACTTTTCCACAACATTCTAATTTATTGAAATGCACCTGTATCATTTTGTTTAGTATATTTATTTGTTTGGCCAGTGTCATTGTGGGTTTTGGTTCTTTTGCTGTTTTAGGCTGTAAGGACCTTTGAAATAACGCAAATCATTTGGCGAAGTGATACGGACATGTAATGCATTGCCTGGAACTACGTTCGCCGTGCGTTTCCCTGAAAATAATTGCACACCTTAGAACGTTCGTCAGCCAATCAGATTCAAGCATTCAACGGCCCCATGGTATAACACTGTATAAATAGCCTGTGTTGGCAGAAATGTATTTATGTTACTGTTATTACATATTGGGGAATATGCTATTTTAATTTCATAGAAGCTGTTTTGTAGTTTCTTCATGTTTAGTTTTTAGTTTGTTTTTTTTTTACTACAAATTTTATAGTTTATTAGCCTTTTAGACTACTTATTTTAAAATCCATATATCCATGGTAATGAGGACCATGGTTTTACTTCTTGTGACCACCATCCTACTAATACAGTTAAACTGTGGATACTTCTTTCTTTTTAGATATTTAGTTCTAATGAATTTTAATTTAAGTAAAATGTTAATTCAATAAGGGCCTGATTAAAGATAAATATCTTATACATAATATCTTATAAATACCTTTAAAAAAATCTTATGTAAATTAGGTACAAATGATAAAGTTCTTAAAGGGAGATTCACCCAAAAAGTGAAAATTATCATCATTTACTCAACATCATGTCATTCCAAGCCTGTATGAATTTCTTTTTTCTGTGGAACATAATTTGAGAAATTCAAGACATTTTTGTCCATATCCTCCTGAGACCCCCCCCCCCCCCCCCCCCCCCCACACACACACACACAAATAAAACCGTTGTGAATTTAGTATTTTTTCATGTCATTACATTGTTTAGCGCATTAGAAATAATAAGGAAGATTAACATTTTTGAAAAATTATATTTTATTCATGTTTTATTCCATACAGGACACTAGGACTAAGTTTTTCTAAAAATATAATGGCATGAATAGACATCAAAAAGGCAAAAACAATGTTTTTTTTTTTTTAAATCACCAATACATTTTTAGGTTTCAGGATTAAGGATGATTCTCAACTATGTTATAAAATATATAACAAAATTATTTGATATACCATTTTGTTTTATGAAATATGTCTGTATAAATTTCCATAAACTGGTTTTCCCATTAAACAGTGTATCTACTGTATCTAATTTGCATATTAATGGGTTGCTGTTGGGACAGCATGTTGAAAAAAGAATTGTCATAATGGGAGTAATAATTGGCCAGATTTTCATAATAATATCTAATATTTCTTAACAAAATAGATATATAATTTATTTTCCTATTCAATTTTTATGTCTCCCAAAATGCATAATAAACATGCTTTTAGTCCTGGTGTCCTCTACCGTGGACATGTATGAAATTATGTCCTGTTTCATAACAGGAAGTCATATTTGAATTTGAAAACCCATAACATTTTCCTGAGATGTTGCTTTATGACAAACAATTAGAAAATTATTCAGATTTAAATGACAATTACAAAATATAATCATATTTCCATAAGGATGTAAAATGTTTCACTAAATTACATTTAGCCATCTTTAAAGACCTAGGAGAGGGTGTGGTCATGGTGAAACTTCCAATCATTTAGTATCTCTGTAAAGCCCTGAATGTGCTCTGTACATGACATCCAGACTTACAACTGTGACATGTGAGGTCTCAGAGAAATTCACTGAAATAGAATGTCCACTACAGAGGCAAAAACTCCATAGCTGGGTCTCAGGAGGAAATCAAGAGTAACAAAAATGGTTTGGTAACATTCTACAAAATTGTATTTTGTGTTCAACAAAAGAAAATCATTTGGAACAAGATGAGGGTGAGGAAATGATGACAGAATTTTTCAGCAGTAACTCAATGCTTTAGTGTCAAGTGCTTTTCTATGTGACTAAAATGCATTAAGTTTGTTGCATTTGTCATGAATTCAGTAATATCCATCGTTTCTGTCCTGTGTTATTTATTCATTTATTTACTCCCAATTGAAGGCCCTATGACCCATTACCCCAAACGTCATTTGACATTTTACGATTGCAACTCATACTAACCCCCACCCCTCACTGAACGTGATTTTGAGGGGGCCACATAGCAAATTCAGTGCACAGGGCCCAGAATTGGGGTGTGCACAAGAAATGAAGTATGTGTTTTCTGTGCCACTAGAGACACCAAACGGAACTGCTAAAACAATGATTGTTTTCAAACATGTTTTACAAACACTCACCCGTTCTGTCATTGGTCAGTCAAACGGATGGCCCCGCCCCAAACTCATGCTATTCGTTGAGTCACTGTTGCTTTGTTGTGCTGGTTAGATTTCTTAAAGGGTTTCCTTTCTCTTTGGAGTGATACAAGCTGATTGTGCATAGATGAGATCCCTGAAGTTGCAAAAACTAAAGTCTCAAAACCAAAGAAATATTCTTTATCAAATTTAAGATTCTGCCACGCCCCCTAAAACAGCTTATTCAAACACGCCCCCACATGTCTACGTCACAATGTGGAAATTTTTGCTTAATGCACAGCACAACCCAGATGTTATCACAACGCATTTTATGGACGACCGTGTCGTGAACCTAGGAGAGGAGGTAATTCTGGCTTTGCTATGACCTGGCACTTCTGAATCAGCGACTTGTAATCAAGACAGTAAGTTTTGTTATTAGTTTAAGTATTTGCTATTGACTGTTCAAATGCGGAGAGAGCGTGAGAGAGAGAGGGTCACATCAGCAGTCTAAATCGCAGCTTGTTTGCAAACACATACGAGCATCATCACTGTGTCTGTAACGTGACTCTGTTCCCCTCTCTGGCTTGAACTGATGGTAAAACTAAGGACATTATTAACTGTCTTTACTTTTATTTTGAAAGCTGAAGCTCGCGATTATGGAAAGGGGCGTTACATTTCCGACAAGAGCTTGTGGTGTTCTGCCAATCACAATGCACTGTGCCAGTTGGCCAATCAGAGCAGACTGCGCTTGTTGGAAGGAGGGGCTTTGTAGAAAATGTATAATTGTCACTTGGGAAAAAAAAGTGTTACCATTAAAAGGTGACACCATTCAGCTTTAATGTGCATGTTAAATGTTTTATTTTTATGTATGTACATGTTAAACTTTCTTATGCTTATTAATTAAACAATTATTCATTTATATGCTCATGTGAATGTCATGTCATGCACTTTTAATCAGCAGTTCTTGACCTTTTTGACTACAAGGTCCACTGTTCACAACAATATTAAAAGATTAAAGTAAGTAACTCCAATAGTTCTAATTAAAATTAACTCAAAATTTTGAATTCCAGAAGTTTTGGAAAAAAAAAAAAGAAGTTTAGATTGTTAGTTGTTTTAGCTTCAAGGCTTGTTTTGTTTTATTTTCGGCCTACATCATTTATTTTAAATCTATCAAGTCATCTTAAGGCCCCCTTGGAAGTTTGCAAAAACCCCTGAATGGGCCCCGACACCTGGTTAAGAGCCACTTTAGAGCAAGATTATCTAACAAAAATAACATTCATATTTTTTTTCTAAAAACCTTTTGGATTTGTTTCTCAGTTTGTTTAGTACTCTTTCCCCCTCAGCATTATTTTCTCCTCATCTTCAGCAGGTGCATTCAGGTGGAAGATTAAGGAGGAAGACTAGTGTAATGAGGTAGGGTGTATCAGGAAGCTACAAGCCTCATTCCACAGAGTCAAGGAAACACAAACATTAGACAACACTGTCTTTCAGAAATCAGACAATACCCTTTTCATCAACGAACAACGTGTGTGTGCACATATTTGCTGACAGTCAGGCACGCCTCTGCAGGTAAATTGCATTTTCTTTTTTTTCTTTTCTTTTTTTTGGCCATCCTGTTGGCTGTTGTTGTCATTCAGGTGTATGTCCGTTATTGCAACATTTGGCACTATTCAAATGAGTAACATTATACAAAAGATCCTTCTATATTGGCAGGTGATACTTGATTATGTTCTTAAAACTTGCACTCTTATATTTCCTTCAACAAACACTGTTGTAATTCTCAGTGCCTCTGTAAATGCAAGCAAAAGTCCAGTTTATATGGTAATGAAAACTAGTAGACTCCAGAGACGGACTACATTTACTCAGAATAGCATCTTCAGCACACTGAGGACAGTCCACAGTACATTCTTCCCCTTGAGATTCATTTGGTGTGAAGTCTCAGTACATTTGTATAAAAGCCGCAACACATGCAGACACAAAGTAGTGAATTAGTTCTAATCATAAAGTTGTCATCGGCGGCTTTGGAATGTTCCAGGTTGCCGTGGGCAATAAATGTGAACCTTCACTCATTTAAACAGATTACATTCCATCTGCGGTTAACAGACTATCGAAACAAATACTACCAGGTGAAAAACTTTAATTAAACACACACACATTTTCTCAGCTATCTAAATAGGGACATACAAAAGACTTCTATTGTTTTAATAGTTAGCTCATTTTCACATTTAGATCACTTTTAGTTCAGTTTTGCCACCAAACAATAGCTAAATATGCAGATTTTGTAAGTTAATATTCAATTGTATAAGTTAATTACTTAAAATTAACCCTACTCCTTGAAGGATTTTCTTTAGATTTATTTATTTAACGTTTCCAAATGAGAACCATTTTAAAATAATCAAGGTTTTGCCAGATTTAGCACATTTCTATACGTAGCTTTCATTTTTACATTTATGTTTTTACATTTTATTTTTTTGTGTTACAGTTGAGGGCATCCTTGTGTGTTTGAATGTTTAGCTTCACTTTGGTGACAGTTTAGCCTGGAAACGATTGCTAACTATATACACACACGTTCTCTCTAGAAATGTTTTCTTGCTTAAGCTTCATAGCATTAGCCCTATCCCAGAGTTCAGGGATTCAGTCAGGTCACTGTTTACTGAAACCCCAGGTGTGAGATCTCACTCTGCCGGACATTTAAGGCACAGTCTCAACGTATCTTTCTTCAATGCATGTCAGCCCACTGACTTCACAAGCGCAAGCGTCCAATATCAACACTTGAAGATTTTATATATCATCCTATGCTTACATTACCGTACATCGCCTGCTTGCAGCTGTCCAGCCCCAATCTAGCCCTTATCACATTTTGTATTGCGCTTTCTTCCATCTTTAGCCTACTAAATCTATCTGCCCCCATGCTAACACATAAGCCGCTATCTGCCCCGGGCTGAGTGTTTCTGTAAAACTAACTCTGCTGCCAATTATTGGCGAGAGGCTGTTTCATTTTGATGTGGGCAATTTAACAAGAGTCCCGTAAACGTCTGCATTTTTCTTTCAGAGTGCTGTAGTTTTGTCTCTCATTTCTTTAACAAGCTGGAAAACACTTCAAGAGGAATCAGACTCCAACACATGCAAACCAGCTGCAACAGGTCAACACAAATGATCAACAACAGGATTTGAGCATGTTGGATCCTTTACTGAACAGAATAAAGATTTTCTGTTTAAAAAATTAAGCCATTCCATTGAGTTGGAAATTGGATCAATATTTGCTCAATTAAATGCAATTTGGGGATAAGCGCAACTGATATGTGTGTAATTATCGTAATCTGAGAATGTTCTAATAATTATGCAATTCATTTGATGCCAGTTTTGGAACAGGCAGAGAATATTCTGAACACTGCTCTTGCACCTCTAATGAAAATTAATGCTGCTGTATTCTCACGACTCAACTATTCCCAAAACTGGCCTCCATGAGGTTTTATCAAATAAATCAGTAGACATGACATTAAGAAGCAATGCCCTCTAGTGTCTTGGAAAGGTACTTTCCTCAGACAAGTAAAAATGACAATATAAAAATTAAAGTACTATACTATTTGCTCGATCATGTCTTCCCAAACTGTGAGCACAAAACAGTGTAATTTTGAAAGTCTATTGTCCTTTTTCACAATCAATTATATTGACTGGAGATTAAAGCTTTGAGGCTTCAAAAAGATGCAAAATCAACATAAACCTAATGACTTTGTAAGCCATATGCTTTGTTACATTTTTTTTTTATTATTATTTAACATTACCATTAGTTTTTCCTTTCCAGTGAGCTGCTAAAGTTGGCATGAATTGAAAATTCACTATTATCTGTTTTCTAAATGCATGTTATGAATCTTAATGTTAGTGTTTCAATCTTAAAGTGTTTTGATCTTCTGATGTTTAAAGGGGTCATATGACGTTGCTAAAAAGAACATTGTTTGTTTAAAGTCGGCATGAAATCAAAATTGAAAATTCTTATTTTTTAATGGAATACTGTAGTGTTTATTATAAATAATTTATTTGTGCACTTTATTTATTTTTTTTAATTCATGTGCCTTTGTAATCTTTAATCAAAAATGTTAACCTCCCCTCCCCCTCAAAACGACTCATCTTCTCTTCCGGTCACGAGCGATGGCGCAAGGGTGGAGGGGTAAACGACAGGGGGAAAAGCAGAAGCTGATAGATCAAGATATAGAAATCAATGCATTGACCAGTGCTGACATGCGCCATGGGGGAGTACACTACCCATAAAAATTGAAAGGATATTACCACAACATTACTCTTAGGACATCGCAAACTATTTTTTTTTAATGAAATGACTTAACCTGATGGAGTACTCGCTCGGTCATTCAGGCAGTCTCTTTCTCACGCGCGTGCTGTTAGGCATGTTTTGTGCCGTTGATCATCCTCGTCGCCGTCATCCTTAATAAATAATAAAAACTCTTCATGCTAGGGTGTCGGCGGTGAATCCAGTGGAGAGAAATCCCCCCACAACTAACTGCAAACTGGAATTCAGATCTGCTTCCATTTTGTTAGCAACGCCCCAACTTCCAATGATCCAATCAGTTCTCGAAGGACAAAATCAAGTCCCGCCCTTTCATTTCAGATGCCGTTTCACTCGGATAGACGTCACAGTAGAGAAAAAAAGACAATAGCTACTTCCGTTTCATGCTACTTCCGACTTTAAGCTTAAAAAAACACATTATTTTCGGCATTATTGATGCTCCTGTATGCTCCGCATTTCTAAAACTCGTCGATTTTTACAAAGCTCATTGTTCTGAGAAGCAAGGTGTGCTCTGATTGGCCAGCTATCCAGTACGTTGTGATTGGCCGAATACCTCAAGCATGAGACGGAAATGTTACGCATCACGCCACGTAAACATTACCATGTCTGCATTTGTGATCAGAGAAACGACAAACAACAAGCACTACTCTACACTACTCGCGTTTGAATCGTCAAAGGCAAATTCTTTAAATAAGAAAACATACTTACAGGCTGTGAGTCAGAAGCGCCAGACTGTTCTTGCAAAGTTGGAATTGCCCCACTAACAGCCTTTGAGCATAGCTCCCAGATTCAGGAAATAATCCTCCGTAAAATGCGCTGCACACACTTTAATATTTAGGTTGAACTGTTCTGGAACAGTGTTGTAAATACAACTTAACCACTGATTTCTAGTTGTGTCCTCTTTTGGAAGCCCAAACAAAGTACTTTCGCTTTCACAATGAAACACAGCGTCTCCACGACATGGCGTCGGTGGCAGCAACAACACTACAGTGAGAATAATAGTTACGCCTTCGTTCTTTGCATGAACATTTGGGCGGTGTTTTGCAAATCTTCCCACACTGTGACATAGACATGTGGGGGTGTGCTTGAATGAGCCGTTTTAGGTGGGCGTGGTCGAATCTTAACTTTTGTAAAGAATATCTCTTTGGTTTTGAGACTTTAGTCTTTGGAACTTCAGGGATCTTATCTATGCACAAACAGCTTGTAACACTCCAAAGAGAAAGGAAAACTTGAAATCGCATCATCTGACCCCTTTAATAAAAAAAAGCCATAACTGGACATAACTTTCAGCTTAAACTTTGTCCCTTCAAGCTCGCACTCACTGCCATTTTTGAGTGCAGTGCCCGAGTCTCCAAATCCAATCAATAAATAATGCCTAGAACCAAGTCCCAGCCTACAGTTTTTCTTTTCTGATAATTTATTACCACTCAGAAATACATCATAACATGGAAGAAAAGTTCTGCAGCTAGCGCTACTTGCATTTCATCATTGACTGCTGCAACCTGATCATTGATATAGTGAGTCCAAGTCAAGGATTTGAGAAATCATACAGAGTAAAAACAGAGTGCTACAAAATTCAACTATTGCAAAAGCAAACCACTGTTCAACACGCATCACATTACATGAAATACATTTGAGGGAACATTTAGCAAAAAAAAAAAAAAAATTACAAGAACGTCAGCCCTGTTGAGTGAATGAATTTGCCTCTGTTGCACACAAACACACACACACGCAAAGCTTTATCACAGGAAGTGGGCATGAGACCCTTGGCCTGCAGTAGATCAGCTCTGCTTCGTCTCTTTGAGATGGCGTTTTTCGGTGGTGTTCACGGACACTCACCTCGTCTTCACGCTGGCAACCAACCATGTTTTTCTAACCTTTGGTGTGTTTATGACTCACCCCTGAGCCGAGATGTGTGTGGTTCATTTGTTTCACTCCCCTTGTTTTCACTGGCCTCCAGCCCCGCTGTTATTCATAGGCACCCTAATCACCAGCGGAGAATATGCTTTATAATCAGACCACATGTTCTCAGAGGCTGGGGGGAGGAGGGTCTCTCGGGGAGAATTAAATAAATAAATATATAAATAACTTTTAAAAAATGTCTCCGTATTTGGTATCCACACATCTGTTTTCATTGAATGTTATGGAACAATGTTTAATGATCAAATCAATTACACACATTCGCACACATGCACCGGCCAAGATATTTTCGGCTGCAGTCGAGTTAACGCACATCAAACATCAGTTCTGCTCTGATTCTGATGAACACCCGATACGTCTGCTGCACCTGAACGGATGGTGAGATCCATTCCTCCACGCCTGCAGTGTTTGTGATTAGTTAAAGCTGTGTGACACACAGCCGGAGGAAAAGTCTGATTCTTTGACTCACAGGGGAATGACAGAGCATTTTAAAGGCACTAATCATATTGTGGCAGAACATCTACTAACATAACAGTGAGAAAATCTCAAAATGAGGTGGAAGATAAACCAATGACATGATTCTTTTGCTTTGACAGCTGCTAAAACATCATCAAATCAGGCCCACCGTGTGCTTCTACTAAAATGCCTATGTGTCCAATAATCCTATCTGTTGTTGTGGAATGCTTAAGAAATGACAAAACCTATTATTAAAATGTTTGTTTTAATTTCGAGTTGATTTTTTTTTCATAAAATAGTTAAATCTTTGACCCCTTGCTTTGCAGCATTACTACCAAACCGACAGGTGGCGCTAGAGTGTGGCGGCACTCATAACTATCCGTGAAGAAAACACATACGCGAGTTACACACGTGTAGAATAGAAACATGGGCAAAAGAAGGCGAGAAAATCAAGAGATTACCAGTTTAACTAGGAAACAGAAGAAGCATCTAAAAGAATTTGGAGAACAGCACCCTTTTCACGATAAGTAAATATAGCGATGTGTGTGTTTTTTGAACAAAAACAGTGGAAGTTAGCATACATTGGGAGCTTGAAGTAGCAAGTACCGTTTCTAACACTCTTGATATGGTTTCGTTTTTTAGTGTTGTTGACAAACCGGAGAACACTCGGATTTTGCGTTTGGTAAGTAAATATAGACTAATATTCTTTCTTTAGCCATGACTTATATTTTAGAAGAATTGATCCGGGAGTTCCAGCAACCCCCTACCAAGTGAACGAGAAGCATTTACTGCATGTACAACACGATTAATATTACATATATAGGACAGGCAGGGTGGAAATCGTGTTTGGGTAACGTTAGATCTGATAATAGAAACCGCCCTGCCTGGTTTAATTTTTATTTTGAAGTTTGGTTCTCCGTGTTTTGTTTCGAACCATCACAATAAAAGTGTTTCTGCTCCTGAACAGCCTGACCGTCCACAACACCTTGAACCTGACCCTGAGGAAGACAGTGATGAAGAGCAGCAGTCTGCTTATCAGAAACTACTGTCCACCATGATCCAAGGTGCTGATGACAGTAGTGAAGATGAAGAAAGTGATGATGAGGATAACGGAGAGGAAGTTGAAGGTAAGCTCTTTTACAGTCTGATAGTTTTTACTTTTCAATATCAGTTACAGTGCTGAGCGCTAATTATTATTTTGTTCTCAATTAGGAGAGAGTGAAGAAGAAGAGGAGGAGGAGGAAGGTGAAGTTGCCGAGGAAGATTCAGAAGAAGAGGCAGGCGAAACGCCTGATAATTCACAAAATAAAGACCACCCTGAAAAGACAAGTGGAGATATAGAAGAGAACGATGAGGGAGAGTTTACAGATAAGAAGAATGAAGCTGCGTTCTGTCTGGAGATCAACCTGCCTGTGGAAGGAGAGGAAAACATGGGAGAGGAGGAAGGTGAGACATTGTTGCGATTTATCTTTTCATCTCTGAAAGCTAAAATGATTTACATTTGCTTGCAATTTATTGTTTTGCAAACTCTTAAGTGTAAGACTCAAGCTTGACAAGACTGATTTCCTTAAGAAGCAAATTAGGCCCAGGTTTTCAAACCTCTGACTCTCTGGTTGTTGTAGACATGTTTGTGAAGCACCAGGAGGCTGAACTGAGTGAAGACGAAGTGGGACGAATCTTACAAGGATCAAAAATCAAGACTCAGGTTAAGGTATGTAAGTTGTAAGATTTTTCAAATGTTTTTGTAAGAAGTCTCTTATGCTCACCAAGGCCACATTTATTTGATCACTAATACAGTAAAACAGTAATATTGTGAAATATGAACATGATTTAAAATAACCATTTAATGTCATTTAATTAACTAATTTAATTGATTAAATAACTATACATTTATTATTATATTGATACCATGCTGATTTGGTGCTCAAGAAACATTTTTTAGTTATTAAGCATGTTAAAAACTGCTTAATATTGTACTCCTTAATATTTTTTGCGAAAACTTAAACGTTCTTTTTCAGGATTCTTTGATTAATAGAATGTTCAAACGAACCGCATTTATTTGAAATAGAAGTATTTTGTAACATTATTAATGTCTTCCTGCCACTTTTGATAAATTAATTGCATCCTTTCTGAATAAAAGTCTTTCTAAATAAATAAATCAAATAATAGTCGATCAATAATAATAATACAAATCTTACTGACCACAAATATGTGTGAAATTTCACTTCTTCCACACTCTCCAGTGGCCAAAGCTGGGCACTCTGCAGTGCGCTTGTCCACTGGAAGGTTTCCCAGCAGTGGGGCAGCTCTCTTCTGCCCCTCTTCCAACCATCCACAAAACCCTGGAGGCAAATTGGTGCTTGTTAAACCAGTCCTTTGCACCTCAAGGAAGCGCTGTGACAGATGTTACTGACCTACAGAAGGAATTGCTTGGGCTCATGGGTATGTCAACAAAATTAAGATAATTTAACACCAGCCATCCTAATTTTTAAAAGCATACTTTGCTATGAGTTTTTTTTCAGTATCCTCATCTCCGATGTTTTGTTTTTGCAGGTACTTACAGGGATGTGCATTTTGCAAACAGCTCTCCCTTGAGGGAGGCCAAGGAAGTGCGGAGTGCGTACTGTCTTCATGTGCTAAACCATGTGTTAAAGGCAAACACTCGTGTGCTTAGAAATAATGCGAAGTTGAAAGAAACTAAAGATGTGAATGTGGAGTTTCGGGACCAGGGCATTACTAGACCAAAGGTACAGATTCATACCACAGCTGTGTTTTTTTTACCGTTTTAAAATCTAAGGGTGATAGGGCCTTCTCTGTGGCTGCTCCCCGTTTATGGAACCCTCTCCCAATGCATATTAAATCTTACCCATCTGTGGATGCTTTTAAGTCTAGATTGAAATCGTACCTTTTTAGTAGAGCTTTTAGAGTCGATTAGAGGGATCAGGTTTTACATTTTAATGTTGAATTTTGTTGAATTTTGTTTGTGTGACTGTTTGTAATGATGTTGGAAAGCACTTTGGTCAACGGCAGTTGTTTTAAATGTGCTATAGAAATAAAATTTGTATTGTTTTTTTTTTTTAACACCATTTAGTTTTTCATCAGTATCTTCTATATTTGATGTTAAATGTAAATGTTATGAAATCATTTTAAATGTAATTAATTGACGTGCTCTCTTGATTACAACATGATTAAAAGTGCTTTAAATTAGCCTACCACATTCCTATAATTAACTCTCCCTGTTTTAGGTTTTGATTCTGGTGCCATTTAGAGATGGGGCACTGCGAGTGGTCCAGACCTTCATAACACTTTTAGAGCCCAAAGGCAAGATAATGGATGTCAGTAACAAGAAGAGGTTTAAGGAAGAGTTTGGAGAGGGGCCAGGTGAAAGTCCGCCCCAACTGCACAGACCTGATGACTACCATTCTGTCTTTTCTGGGAATATAGATGACCATTTCAGGATAGGTACGATACATTTTTTCCCCTTAACTGAAAATCTTCACCTATAATATGTGATGCACATTAATTTTTGAATGTTAAAACACTTGAAGCTCTCTCTGCATATTGGGTTAGGGTTAAGTAAGACAATAATAATGGATTCTTTCAATTCCCTTTAGTTCTTCTGGTGACAGAGAAATTATACAACCTGATACCTTAGTTTCACTTGTTTAATTGACCTTTCATTGGGCCTAATTTCTATTTTTCTTTCTCGATGGGGTAGGTGTGTCTATCATGAAACGCAGTATGCGTCTCTATTCTCCGTTTTACTCTTCTGACATCATCATTGCATCTCCACTGGGACTGCGCACAGTTCTGGGTGCCGACAGTGAGAAAAAGAGAGACTTTGACTTCCTGTCTTCCATCGAACTTCTGATTGTGGACCAGGCGGATGTGTTCCTCATGCAGAACTGGGAACACTTGCTGGTGGGTTTCAGTAGTCCATAGGTTCTTTTACAACACTTTAATTTCCATGTATATTTTAGATTTTACATTTAAAAGCACAGTAATTTGATAATTGTGTTCTGTTTGTAATAAATTATAATGTAGGTATATTTTGGCCTTTTTCTGTGTTTAAATATGTATAAATGGCTTTGTTTGTGTTGCAGCATGTATTGAAGCATTTGAATCTGCAGCCGCTGGACTCTCACGGTGTTGATTTCTCTCGTGTGCGCATATGGAACCTGAACAACTGGGCAGCGCATTACAGACAAACGCTGGTGTTCAGTGCCATACAAGAGCCTCAGATCACCAACATCCTTACCAAATACTGCCACAACTACAGGGGCCAGGTACACAATCAGACACCCTGAGAGTATTTGTATTTTGGGGGGCTAATCTAATTGATCTGGTCTTAGGGGAATGTTTTATGGTCATCTTTGAACTCCTACAGTATTATGTTTAACTAAACATATTGACAATATAAACCTATTAAAATGTATGTTTAACTAAATATGTTTACACTAGTGTTCAAAAGTTTTGGGTCAGTTCTCTCTCTCTCCCCCTCTCTCTCTCTCTCTCTATATATGTATGTATGTATGTGTATATATATGTATGTATATAGAGAGCAATATAAGTCAACTTGTTTGAATGAAAATCGGTTTTCTCTTTAACATCCGCCAACGCTCCCCTCTGGGCTCCCGTAGTTCGGAATGGGCTCAGCCTTCCCCCGCGCGTTTGCTATATAGGGTCGGGCCGATAGACGATGCTACCGTCCATCGCCGATGGCTGATAGACATCACGATGTTAAGCCGGCATTGTGACACCCATACCCCATGCAATCCGCCGCATCCCAATACCGTGTATGGAAAGAAAATTACGTGTACTACGGAACTCCTTACAGGGAATAAATACGAGACGGGAGGAAAATATGTATTTCAATACTTTCATATATTTCAATACTTTTTTATCATTGGGTAATCATACTGTATATAAAATTGCGGGCATCAGGGAGCCGCTATTATACCTGGCATTGAAACTGCTGTTGATTGCACGATCACTTTTTAGTTTCACTTTCTAGATTCGCGATCGTACGTACTCTGTTTATACTATGGAGTGCCAGTACTTACTACACATTATACAAGATCAGATGCTTGTCAGTGGTGCTCAGGATCTGCAAATCATTGATCACCGTCCCGCCAAAAAAAAACCTAGTCGCTGATGTTTAATGCTGTTGAATGTTTTGTTTGCACTTTATCAGAACTATCTACTGAATAGCAAGATGTTAAACTTGTATTTTTTGGAGAAAAAAAAATTGTCATCCGCAGATTGATTTTAAGTAGGGGGGAAAAATCTATTTAAATCGTAAATCTGATTTTTTTTTGGGAAAAATTCAGTGATTTTTTTTTTTTTTTTTTTTTTTTTTTCACGTTTTCCACAAGAATAAAAATTCACTTTTAATTATTTGTTTTACACAGAAATTACAACCCGAATTCCGGAAATGTTGGGATGTTTATTTTTAAATTTGAATAAAATGAAAACTAAAAGAATTTCAAATCACAAGAGCCAATATTTTATTTACAGTAGAACGTAGATAACATAAATGTTTAAACTGAGAAATTTACTATTTTGAAATTACAGAATAGTCTCAAAATAGTTGGGACGGGGGCATGTTTACCATGGTGTAGCATCTCCTCTTTTTTTCAAAACAGTTTGAAGACGTCTTGGCATCGAGGTTATGAGTTTCTGGTGTTTTGGTGTTGGAATTTGGTCCCATTCTTGCCTGATACAGGTTTCCAGCTGTTGAAGAGTTTGTGGTCGTCTTTGACGTATTTTTCGTTTAACGATGTGCCAGATGTTCTCTATAGGTGAAAGATCTGGACTGCAGGCAGGCCAATTCAGCACCCGGACTCTTCTATTACGAAGCCATGCTGTTGTAATAGCTGCAGTATGTGGTCTTGCATTGTCCTGCTGAAATACACAAGGCCTTCCCTGAAATAGATGCCGTCTGGAGGGGAGCATATGTTGCTCTAAAACCTTTATATACCTTTCAGCATTCATAGTGCCTTCCAAACCATGCAAGCTGCCCCATATCGTATGCACTTATGCACCCCATACCATCAGAGATGCTGGCTTTTGAACTGAACGCTGATAACACGCTGGAAGGTCTCCCTCCTCTTTAGCCCGTAGGACACAGCGTCCGTAATTTCCAACAAGAATGTCAAATTTGGACTCGTATGACCATAGAACACATTTCCACTTTGAAACAGCCCATTTTAAATGAGCCTTGGCCCACAGGACACGACGGTGCTTCTGGACCATGTTCACATATGGCTTCCTTTTTGCATGATAGAGCTTTAGTTGGCATCTGCAGATGGCACGGCGGATTGTGTTTACCGACAGTGATTTCTGGAAGTATTCCTGGGCCTATCTAGTAATGTCAATGACAGAATCATGCCGATGAGTGATGCAGTGTCGTCTGAGGGCCCGAAGACCTCGGGCATCCAACAAAGGTCTTCGGCCTTGTCCCTTGACGTTGAGGAACGTTGTTTTTAAAGTATTCCACAATCTTTTTACGCACTTGTTCACAGATTGGAGAGCCTCTGCCCATCTTTACTTCTGAGAGACTCTGCCTCTCTAAGGCCCCGTCCACACGAAGACGGGTTTCTCTGTATACGCATAAATTTTTTACAGTATAGGCGTTTCGTCCACACGAAACTGGCGTTTTCGAAGAGTGAAACCGATTTTTGAAACCGGGTCCCAGGGTGGATACATTTGAAAACGCCGGTTTCATGTTTTCGTGTGGACGGCGAATCCGTATATTTTCTGAACCGATGACGTCATCAGCCCACGTCTCGCCCCTAATCAGACACCGCTATGTCACATAACAGCGACAACAACAACAACAATGTCAGACTACGTGCCTGTGTTCGTGCTGCAGAACCTACTGAGCTCATTAGTTTTATTAAAGCAAAATCTTCTGCTTTGTGTGTTAGTTTATATTCAGCGCGCAAGGTTTACGCACATGGTCCAAGTCTCCTTCTCTGTTTTTTTGTGTATCTCTGTGGCAGAATTACAGCGCCACATATTGGTCTGGCATGTGTACGACATCGTTTTCAGTCGGTTTCAGTGATTCCGTGTGGACGCAGATATTTTCTGAGACGACTCCGTTTTTAAGGAATTTTTTTAGAGCGAGGCAAAAAAAAAGATTGGATACGGAGAAACCCGTCTTCGTGTGGACGTAGCCTAAGACATCCCTTTTATAGCTAATCATGTTACAGACCTGATGTCAATTAACTTAATTAGTTGCCAGATGTTCTTCCAGCTGAATCTTTTCAAAATTTCTTGCGTTTTCAGTCCTTTGTTGCCCTCATGCCAACTTTTTTGAGACCTGTAGCAGGCATCAAATTTGAAATGAGCTCATTTAGTGGATAAAAGTGTCAAATTTATCCGTTTAAATATTTATGTTCTGTTGTGAATAAAATGTTGACTCATGTGATTTGAAATTATTTTAATTTTCATTTTATTCAAATTTAAAAAAAATGTCCCAAAATATTTGAAATTCGGGTTGTAATTACACTGGCACCAATCTTTTGAAGGTAGATTAAATATACAGATACTATTGTTCTTCTTTCTCTTAGGTGTGCAGTAAAACTATTCCAAAGGTGGGCTCAATCTGTCAGGTACTCGTGCAGCTGCCACATGTATTCCAGATGTTCCAGTCTGACAGCTTCATGGACCAGGATGCGAGGTACAGATGCCTGTTGTTTTTCATTCTGAACACTAGAGGGCAGCTGTGTTAAGTCTGCACAGAGGAGCCTCTTGAGAGAAAATATTGTTATAACTATGAAATAATTTAAGTAACTGATGCATTTTAGAGTGGTGTTTAACTTAAACTCATATTGGAACGTGCACAAGCAATTGTGAGTAACATGCTACCATTGTTTGTGGACTGAAAGCTATGTTTATAAAAGTTCATACTGAATTTCCATGACTACTGCATTTGCAAAATGTGATATTTTGAAAGAATCATTTTCAGATGACTGTACACACTCAACATATAATGTTTAAGAGTTGTTTGCAAATATTTAAACTACATTATCCTTCAGGTTCCAGTTCTTTGTGGATAAGATCCTGCCCCAGTACAGAGACTCTGTCATGTCCCACACTTTCATCTATGTGCCATCATATTTTGATTTTGTTCGTCTGCGAAACTACCTGAAGAAGGAAGACATCAGTTTTGCTAGTGTGAGCGAGTACTCACAGAGATCAGAGGTGTCTCGAGCACGACATTTCTTCCAGAAAGGAGAAAAACAGTTTATGCTCTTCTCTGAGAGATTCCACTTCTACAAGAGGTGTGTGTTTTGTACATGTGTTATCATTTGCATACTTCATATACACTACCTTTCAAAAGTTTGGGTTCAGTTATTTATTTAGGTATTAATACCTATGTTCAGCAAGGATGCATTAAAGGTATAGTCCAACCAAAAATGAAAATGTTGTCATCGTTTACTCACACTTATTTCGTTCCAAACCTGTATGAGTTTCTTTCTTATGTTAAACATAAAAATATATTTTGAAGAATGTTGGTAATCAAAATCCCCATTGGCTTCAATAGTATTTATTTCTCTACAATGGAAGTCAATTGGGGCCGACAACTGTTTGGTTCTTCAAAATTCCTCTAAATATATTTTGTCTTCAACAAATGAAAGAAACTTATACAGGGTTGGAACAAGAGGGTAAGTAAATGATGACAATTTTTGGGTGAACTATTCCTTTAAACTGATCAGAAGTAACAGTAAAAAAAAAAAAAAAACATTTATAATGGTGCCCCAAAAAAAAAAAACAGGAGTAATGGCTGCTAAAAATTCAGCTTTGCCATGACATGAATAAATTAAATTTTACAATATATTAAAACCGAAAACAGGTATTATAAATAATAATTATAAAATATCTGATCAAATAAGTGCAGCCTTGGTGAGCAGAAAACCCCAAGGTTTTCAACAATACTATAGAATGCATTAAAAAATGACGCAGGCCAATATTTAAAAAAAAAAATGTATTTCCTTGGAAAAAAAACAACAAAATGTTTTAATTGAGCAAATAAATATTATTAAAACCATTTAAATTATATGGATTTTTTGTTCAATTTATTTTAGGTTAACATTTTTGCTTGTTATTAATTCTCTTTTCTCTTAGATACACTATCAAGGGGATCCATAACCTGATCTTCTACGGGTTGCCCACGTACCCTCACTTCTACAGTGAAGTGTGTAATATGCTTCAGGCTGGTGTCAGAGAGGGTGGTGGTTCTGTCAGCTTCTCCTGCACGGCCCTGTACTCCCGATATGACATGCACCGTCTGGCTACCATCGCCGGGGCTGACCGCGCCGCTCAGATGCTGCAGTCCAAAAAAACAGTGCACCTTTTCATCACGGGCGAGGAGAAAAGCACATGAAGGGGTACTGTGAAAATCGATTGTGACATTTTCAACCTCTCAGACAGAGTGTTTAAAAAAAAAAAAAAGAGAGTGTTTACCTTCAATTAAAATTTAGTCATTTGACTGAATATAATATTGTTCTCATGTATTTGTGTTCTTTTTTTAATATAAAGTCTTTCTGTATTCACTGCCCAGATCTTTGGCTCCAATGTGTTTTTTTTTTTTTTTTTTTTTTATTACTTTCAACAATAAGAGAAATTCTGACCAGTTGAAGTGTCACCTGTCCCGTCAAAAAAGTGTTACGTTGTCACTGTGACTTACATTGATCATGTACATTTGTTTTGTACATGTGTAAACTTTATTGAATGTTGTTGTAAATTGCGTCGAGCAGCTAATGCTGATATGCGCTCTTCAAGAGATTTTAGGATTAAATCTCCTTTAATGTTGATGCTAAAATATGGCAAAAGTCATCATTAAAACAGTTATACCAAATATCACAAAAATACACCGTTGCAGTTAAGTTCATTTTGAAAGTGAATTAGATTCATTTGATTTAGTAATTTCAAAAGCACTGCTTTTTATTGTGCCTTTTTAAATGACATGACTTCTAATGATCATGCTGGAAACGACTGTGATTCATCTAATTACCTCCCAATGTGATGGTTCTGTATGAAGTGGAGCATTTGACAATTTGGTTTTAAAGTCGCTTTGTCACTCAAGCTCCCCAGTGAACAGATGCACTCTTTTTTTTTTTTTGGTTTTTTTCTTTGCTCAGTTTGCTCAGAAAATGGAGCAGCTGTTTCTCACACACACACACACACACACACACACACACTCTTTCACAGATGTGCACTCTGTCTCTCTGTAGTTGGCACATGTATACACTCACATGTCATAAATAATAAAAGAAATGAGTGTCTGTTGTTTGGTTAAGGCCAGCATCTGACAATATCAAACAAAACCATTGATCCATCCAACAAATCTCCTCCCAGTTTTTTTCGCTGAACACAATCCTGCTGTGCTGCCTTTTGAATCCTCTCTAAAACTCCGTTGGGATTCATCTGCTGGCCTCTGAACCCTCGCACAGTGATGCCGCAAAATATTATTTCTGCTGAGCTTGCATATTAGTATCATCTGTATCATTATAGTTCTCCAAAACTAAGGAAATGTATCTAAATTAACTTTCATATGTATTGTTGGTTGCATTTGAGAAAGTGCTCTGTGCAGCGGATTCATTGAGCAGTATGTTATGAAATATTAAACAGTAGAGCTGGTGTTTTTGGTCCTTTAGCTGAGGCAGTGTTTTGCTGCAAACGTGCAAGAGACGGTAATGTGTGACGTGTGTGTGCCTACCTCTGCATCTGAGCCCCATGGCATTTTTTTTTATTATTGTGTTTTCTGGGCTTGTTCAAGGATGATTCAGCTTTTTAAAATGTAATATGATAAATCTAAAATATTTCTTGCAGGAGATCTTCATGTAATCCCATTAGAAAAGCAGTCTTTATAATTGTATTCCTCTAGTCATGGAGTTTGTCACATTTTTTAATCTTAACAGAATATTTTGCATCTGTAATTTCAATCAGGCTTGTTTGTGTGGGAAGGAATAGATGACCTGTGAAGGAGACCTTTCTCTCAATTACGCACGCGTTTGTTCTCCATTGTGTGAAACAATCCATCGCTCGCTTTCTCCCGTGTGTCCAGCCTCTCGTGTTTATTGGAGTGTGGGTAGTCTGTTGCCTTGGAAACTTCTCTGTGCTCCCATCATGACTCTAGTGTGTGTGTGTGTGTTGGGAGAGAGTGAGAGCTCTGAACTGTGTTTTGGAGCTCTGCCCATCAGGTGGTAGCAGGTATCAGGAGCACCTTTTCTTTTCACCTGTACTTGCACTGGGGCCTTTAAACACATGTTGCATTCTACATTATAAAACCATTTTTAATGGCCAAACGGCATTTGAAGAATACTGATGTAACAATGCAACATCATCAGGGTTTTTTCTTCACTTTTTGTATCACTAATCTTCTCTGTGCTTGTATGTTCCAGGCCAGTGTTGTTATAAACTATTAAAATATTTTTGTTAATTGAAATATATACTGTATAATCTATACCACTACTATACTATTATTACTGTTCATACTATTCCAAATTCAGCCAGAATTATTCTGGAATAAAACAAGTGATTGTCATTATTTGAGTCACTGAATCACTCAACTGATTCGTTCAAAAACACATTCTTTCAGGAACGCACAATGAATAATTCTACCTTAACCATTTTCATTGGCGGAGCAAAAATAGACAAAGCAACTGAAGTTTCTAAAATATAAGCTGCTCAATATTAACTTACTGTTAATGATACTGTCATAAAATAATCTTAGTCTGAATATATGATAGTCATGTTTTGATAATTTTGTGTTATTAGCAGGTAATGGAAAATTCCAACCAAGCTAATCAGCATAAATAATGTACTATTTTGAGCTGACTTGATGGTATTTAAGAGCAGGTGGTGTTTATAGCTCTTTCTCCGTTAGAAAGCCTTCTAAAGTGAAGCTGCCCGGTTGGGGAGAAACTGACAATTCTGTCTTCTGATAGGTTATCGTTTTCCCAGAAAAACTCAAGCAGCTTGTCTCACAGACAGAAACATACACGGTTAGGATACACATCCCTTGCTGGATTACAAGCAGGTTCTGTGCCCAAAAAAAGTAAAGATCAGATCGTTCTTACACTCGAAACATATATAGAAGGCTGTGAACATCCATGCAAGTTCATTTTGAGACGAGATGCTTCACCTCATCTCTGTAAAAGAGAAGACCAAAGAGTTGTATTGATTTGTCCGAGGACAGATCAATCTTCCTCTTCATCTCTCCCTGAAACTGAAAGGGTTAATGGATGTGTTTCTATGACAACACAGATGAGACTGATGAGCACAACCATTTGGAAGAGGCTCTCAATTCAGAATCCAAAAATAACCACACACAAAACAAGCCTAAAGAGATGGCAAGGGAGGAAGAGGTCAATTATTGATAGAGAAAATTCTGCCAAGACATCCAAACCACCCCAGTCAGATAACCTCTGCACACTGACTGCAACTCTGATCCAAGTTTCATACTAAAATAGACCATGATGGTTATCTGCATACAGCTTGGCATTTACTTAATGCCAATTACCAGCCTTGTACAAATACTGCCTGATTTGCTAAATTTGCCCTTATAAAATGTTTTTATTTACAAATAAATCCATATTCTTTATTTTTGTGGAGAGAGGGGGTGCGGTCGGCAAAGTACCTTTAGTCAGGACTCAAACTCGAATCGCTGCAAGCACAGTTGCTTTATAGGTCGGCACACTAACCACAACCGCTATCTGTGCTGACATATTCTTTATAAAATTCAATCAACAGATGCAAAATACAATAAATAAACAGGCCTTCATATATGGGTTCTTTAGATGAGATTATAATACTTGTATTAAATACTTATATAAAAATAGCAACTAAAAGTGATAATGTCAGATGAAATATAGCAAATTTAAATTTGGATCATTTTGTAAAAATGTTTTACTTAAATATGTATTTTAGGGTTAAGAGTGATCCATATGTACTGGGTTCTTTCTTTCATGTGTTTTTTTTTTTTTTTTTTCAAAATAATGGCAAGAAGTTACAGAGTCTAAAGTGCTCGTTTCCATTGATTTTGTGTGTTGGGATCGTCGTCTTTTTTTGTAGTTAGCTGGTGGAGCATGTCCCTGCATTTACTCTGTCAATTATTAACAATCAAATAGAGAATACATGGAGAGAGGTGTGAGCAGTCAAACCCCATTATTTCAATTTACACCCAGAGAGGAATAGGCATCAAAATTATTTAGTCACTGTTAATTGTCAGTGACATTTCTGTGATGTTATGGCTTTGGGAATTGGGGTAGATGACCTAATACACATTATTAAACCTCAGTCCCTGGATCCAGTTAACACTGAAAATGTTTTTGTTTCTATTTTAGGCAGGTATTGAATGTGAAATGAAAAGAAAAGACAGATGAGGTCCATTGAGCAGATACAAAGAGGATGGGAAATGATAGAATAGATGGAGAAAGAGAGACTGATGGGAGACTGTTATTTCTAGCATGATGGCACGTGCTTGTGTTTTTAACCAGAACAATGGGCGCATGGCAACAGCGGGTAACCATGGTGATGTTTAAGGTAGCAGGATGGGATTATGATAGAATTGCCAATTCTGTCTGGTTCACATCTGATGAAGTCCTTATTGGTATTTCAGACACACTGCGTTTTTCCTTTGACACTCTGAAAAGACAAAGCTGATTTCCCAAATGTGTTTCTCTCGCTCTCCCTTTCATCATTTCTCCTGTAAGTGCTCTGAATGGCTTCCGGTACTTACAGAAATCTAATGACATCCCAGTTGACAGGAAATGCACAAGCACTTCTCTGAGAACAGAGCAAAAAGCGAAGACCGAGAGATCCCAGTTTACAACAAATAATGCAATTATAAGTGTAGAGCACTGTCTCATAAATTGGACACGATTATAATCATATAATCGTATTAAAAAGAAAAAGCAAAATATGAATTTAGCTCGATAATATCTCTGAATTACATACATTGACATACAGAGGCTGTTAAGGGAGCATGGGAAGCTGTGTATTTAATTGCTTTTGAATGCAGATGCTTTCTAAAGGTCGCTGTTTTAGGCAGAATGCCTGCTGTTTGGTTATGAATCTTTTAAAAGCCCAGGAGAGCTGGTAGAAATGTAGGATCACTGCTAATATTTTTTTGCAATTCATATTTGATCTTTGCTTAAAGCAGAATGAGTCTTAAAATCCTAACTAAACAAGGTGATTAAAAATTTAAGAAAATATGGAATAACACTATTATCCCTCCTAATACATGGCTGCCTACCAAATTAAATAACAAATGAACATGTAACATACATTTTTTAATCAGAATCAAGCTTTCCAAAGAGTCGTATAATAATGTTATAGTCATTATGATAATTCTGATATTTGCTGTCCACTTTAACTAAGGAACCACCAAAATGTCAAAATTGTAGAACTGACTTGTCTATAAAATATATTTTTGGTCTATCCAATTTTTAATGTCATGAGGACCTGTATTTATTGTATTGTTCATGGAATGTTGTCTGCTATGTAAAAGCCCGTGAAGGTGATATGGCAATAAATTAATGGTTTGCATTTTATAATGATGTCTATTGCAAACATATTTTCACTTCACATGATATTAATTGATGCACTGGAGTCATGGGAATTACTTTATTTATTATTGTGAGGTTTTTATCAGCTATTTGGACTCTGATTCTTCTATGTTTTTGTTTTGTTTTTATCTCGAGTTGTGCCTTGTATAATATTCCACCATGAACCCATTTATATAACGTAATCATTGACATGCTTTGACATACAAATTCGATTGATCGAAATTATTCACATAATTGGCTTGTTAATTTGCTGCAAAACACGTTATTTTTGTTTTTTTGATTGCTGTCTTGTATTTCATCCCACCCTTAAGCATTATTATTTGAAAACAGTTAATCAGGATCCTGCTAAGAGGAGCAGCAGGAGCCCATCGTAGACTTTTCTATCATTCCAGAATGTACCATCTGAGTGGCGTCCCCCTCTCCTCCCCCGCGCACTGGAGCGGTCGAGCCCACCCCGTCTTAAGCGCGCGCCATGGTTCAGTCCAGACCAGAACATCATGGCGATAGATGGTAAGTAGGCCAATACCGCTCTCTCAAACTCACTTCTTTCCAAAGCCCCTCGCTTAGCTGTACATGAAGTGGTTAAATGTGACTATTTCCCCACATGCTGTGGCATAAGAGTGGTTCTGTGTTAAAGGGACGTTGGTGGTAAAGTTTGCGTGTTGTAGTGTGGATTGAAGTGATTGTGGTGCTGAAAGAACAGTTCCCACACTGCCGACTCCCTCAATCACCCGGCATCTCCGTTACTTTCGCCGACTATTTGATGGTTTCTTCCACTACAGTGCGAGAGAACCGGTCGCTGTCAGCAGGTGCCGGTCGCTTCATTGAGGAAATCCGGTGCTTTCACTTCTTCGTTTGGGAGTGTGCCGCCGTCTATGATGTAACTCGGGGATAGTATAGAAATCGAGGCTCTTTTAAATCCAGTGTTCAGTCTTTGTGTATTGTTTTGAGACACTCATACAGGTTGCGCGAAGAGTCGCGAAAGGTCTATTTAGCTGAGATTTTCTTGTTTAAGGATTCAGTTGCTCTTAAACACTGATGTCTGTTCGCACAGATGCTATTTGTTAATTTCATTCATTTCACCTGTTTCTGAACTGGCTTCACATCGAGAAGATCAAAAATTTGAATTGCTTTTGAATGTATGCTGCTTATATTGTATGTAGGTGGTGTGTATCAGTTGGCTCAAGCTTATCAATGCCATTTTGCATGTAAAGACTATTTCTCACTGTGTGACTGGATTATGATTGTGTTTAAAAGGCTTGATTTTTTTTTTATTTTATTTTTTTATTATTGCTCATGACTGCAAGCCAGTACCGACACACCCACACACAGCCTCCACATGAGAAGAGAGTTCTGACTGAATGTGCTGTGCTGGTTGAGAGAGATTAGTAATAGTTTTAAATGCATTCCATTTTGCTTTTAAAAATTAAAATTTAAAACTGCTTGCACACATTAACTTAAAAAAAATTGACTCTCTTTTTTTGTCTTTATTTTTCATCAGTGCTCCTTTTGAGAATCTATTTTGACCGTTCCCCCTAAAGTAAAACCCCCTAAAGTTGGTTGCTTTTGTCTTCATTATTGTAGGGCTGCAACAACTAATCGATAAAATCGATTATTATCGATTATGAAAATCATCGACAACGATTCTCATTATCGATTAATCGGGTCTGCCCACAGTGTACGTCCAACTTCAGCTGGTTAGTCAAATTACGGCACTGAATAATGCATTTCTATGGACAAAATGCATCTAAAAATAGTGGAGGAAACAGAATGAGATTCTGCCGGAGAAGCACGTGATCCAAGCTGCCCAAAACATGATAATTCTTTATTTTAAGCTTTAAGTTAATGCATAAGAGTAATGGCTTGCCCTGTCAGGCGCTTTGACAGATGCGTGTGCGTCCTCAGCGCAAAAACGTTCAGTTTACGGTCATATCCTTATCTATAAATGCCACAAATTCACGCGAGCATTTCCATTTTTGCATAAAGGTCCGTCCTGACAGTCTGTGTTAAGTTTAAAATACCGAATGAGCGCCGGCGCGGCGGGCGCGCGCACGCGCGTCAGACGGACAGAACACAGTAGAGAGGGAGACAATTAATAGGCTTTTCAGCGCAAACATATCCACTGTGCTGAATTATCTGTTGTTGAAAGTTAATTTAAGGTTTAAAATAAATTAAAATATTTTATGAGAGTAGGAACTTTAAAGGGATAGCAGCGTGTAATTGTCTGTCTGAATATAAACATGAGACGCTCCATAACGGCCTTTTACAGGATAAAGAAATGACGAGGTGACTGTGATCAAAGTAGTTCCTGCAGAACATTACTCTTACCTGTTGGTTAACACTGAGTTTGTGTTTTTATTCGTCTTTATTATTATCTTTATTATTTTAATTTTTAATAGAGGTTTAAACTATATTCAATTTTTACAATGCTTAACAAATTTATGTAAGTTTAACAATGTGTTTATGTAAGGTTTGTGCCACTGCTGCTCTAAAGTAACAGTATTGGTGATAACCAAAATCATTTTTCGGCTTTCTGTACTGGTTAGTACTCCAATATGTGTAAGCTCTTTAGTAACAGTAGTAGGCTATTTTTAATGCTATAATATCATTATTGCTGTTATCTATGAAAGAAAACCAGAGCACTTATTTTTTTTTTGATTTTTTGTTTGAGTATTTTTTTTTTCGCGATACCCAATTGCAGTCAAAAAGTACATAAACAATACCAGCAAGAATGCAAGCTGTTATGAGGCCATTTTTTATTATTATGTCCAATAAATGACAATAACATTTTTAAATTTAAACAAATTTTTGACAAATTTCTAAAATATGTTTTCTCTTTATTATGATAAGTGGTCTAATAAATTAAGCACTGTATGTTTTCATAGCATTCAGTTGTCACGTTTGTTTGTAGAACATTGGGCAGAATGTGGAATAGTGTTTTTTTTGGTCAATATTTTTTAATCCGATTAATCGAAAGAATAATCGGCCAACTAATCGATTATCAAAATAATCGTTAGTTGCAGCCCTAGTATGATGTCAGATGCATTGTCATCTCTTGACCTTACAGATATTAATGCTTGCAATAAATAATCCCCTAAACTAACTACACTGCAGGATCCAGTGTTCATTCCTTTTGCCAGAAATCTGTAAGAATGTAAAAGTGAAAAGGGGAAAGTCTGTTTTACAAAGGCAATTTGTACTCAATAGAAATGCGTACGTGTCATGTAGAGATCCCAGAAAACCTGTAATGCTTATGATTGGCGCTGGTTATTTTGCACTGCACAGGTCAGTTAACTGTATTGGCACATTGACATCCAAACAGACTGATTCTGCCTCAGGACAATCAGATACTATATCTCCTCTCCGCTCCCCTCTCAGCTGTTGGCACAGTGAGTCCACATCAAATATTTACAGCACTTCACTGCTGTTCTGCAGAGAATAAAACCCAAAATCATGTTGGCATAACAAAAGAGCTGCACATCAAGCAGGACGTGGATTGCTGATAAGGAAGAATAGGATGAAAAAAGAGGCTGTTGAGTTCTTGTTTAACTGTTATCACTTCAGTGAAGTATTGCCCCTGAGAGAGCTCCTGCTTTTGTTCTTTTCTGTTTGATTCCCATGAACCTCTTGAATGAAAAATTCAGCATTTTTACTTTTTAAATGGCAAACATCTGATGTTCAGGTGTGTGTGGTTGTGAAGTTCTATTTGCTGAATAAGTGTTTTGTGAGTTGTTTACTTTACTTTTGTAGATGTATGCTTTGAGGAAGAGAACTTGATGGCCAGCTTGATGGATTTTGAAAACATGGTGCATTAATTTCACACGTCACTTGCAGTCTTTTGTTTCACATTACAGGGAAGTAATTCAGCCATAGCTAAAAGAAGGCACTTTATCATCAGCGCTGACAGGTGAATTTCAAACTCTGATGGATGTCTGTAAAGGACGACCTTTAAAACCCTCAAATGATACTTGCATGCAATGATTCAAGTGCATTGAGTTGTGTTAAAGATGCTTTTATTTAATGTATAGGTGGATAAGTCTTACTGTTCACCAGTGAATAGTCTCATCAGTCATTTGACTCACCATTAGTGTGTTGCCTGCTTTTACCTGTAAATGAGAAAATTAGCTTGTCAATATCTGACTGAGCTGTTTACAAGTAATGTTATTTCAGAGCCCTGGAGGCAACATACCCTCAGCTCCTAAAGCTCCATTGCTAATCACATTAAATAGCTGCCATTTCCTGTTAACACCAGAGTGACATCAACACAAAACCGTTACATATAATTATTGAAATATGTGCGTTTTTAGATCTGCTGTTTCACCTGTTTCTAAATGTTCTTGTCAAAATATACATAGAAATGATGCAATGGTTAGTAGAACTCTGGTTTAAGATTTAGAAACTAGGATGGAATCAGTTAAGAAATAATGTGTAATAGTCTGCTGTTTTCCATTTTGCTCCTTTGACATTTTGATAATAACAGCCTTTGTGTTCCACATTTAAATAGTCAAGAGTTTTGAGTGAAGGTGAATGAAGTTGGTGACATTATGATTAGCATTTTTAATTTTGCATCAAATGTTTCACTTGTTGCCACACTGTTTGATTAAAACAAAAATAAATTCAAATTGAAAGACTGCTAAGACTTGCCTGTACTTTGCCTCTACGCTAACATTTACATACAAACCCACACACTGGTCTTAGTCAGTCTTTAGGGTCATCTTGTGCATGAAATCAACTGCATCAGCTGTGGTGCAGCTCTCAAGAGTCTGACTTCTGCAGTCTGTTTTCATGTCTCAGATCAGTCCAGATAGAGCATGAACCTGATCCAATGCAAAGTCTGAATGCAGAGCGTGAAGTAGATGAAGTCCCAGCAGAGTCCAGTCACCAAAACACACCCACAGAGCCCCATTCCCTCTCCCAACGGCAGCGGAGGACTCCAGAGAGTGGAGGTGCAGGCCCATAATTGCTGTGTATTGTTGGTCTACTTGTGCGCTTGTGAAGAAGAAAGCAAACAAGACATTTAAATTACCTTTTTTCTCTCTTCTGCTGGTTATTTCCAGATTAGCGGAGTTAACGCCTCTCACGGATTACAAGATTAAACTGCATCTAATCAATAAATGATCCATGAAAACAAATGGACTTTAATCAGTGTTATTTAAACTAGCTGTTCTGATGTCTGATTTAAAACTCTCCACAGGACCGTAAGCAGCCTGGAGGAGTTTGTGGAGAGGAGGCATATGCCAGCAATCAGAATCTGCTGTCTAATTGGTTTGGGATTTCAGATCTAGTGCAGATTTTAGGACTTGTTTGCAAATGCCCATTAGCTTTTATGTGTCTTGACTTAAATTGCTTCTCTCTCTCCCTAGAGAATGAGAAGGAGAGAGAGTGTGTGAGTAAGAAAGAAAGGGAGAGAAATGTAGACTGTAGTGAATAGGATCTCCCTTAGAGGGCCAAACTGTTAATTGCGGCGTTGTGTGTCAGACTGGTAATGTGTGTGCAGGAGAGAGAGAGAAAGAATGAGACTCTCTAGGGCAAAGTTGTCTCTTCTCTGTCTGGCTATCAGTCTGGGTCACAGTTAGTCAAGACAGCTACATGTAACCGATACTGGAATTCTCAACCCAACTCTACAGAACTAGAAGAGAAAGACTGGGCAAAGAAACGTTTTTATATTTATTTATTTATTTATATATATATATATATATATATATATATATATATATATATATATATATATATATATATATATATATATATATATATATATATATCAGTTGCATCGCAATAAATTAGAATGTCGTGGAAAAGTTCATTTATTTCAGTATTTCAACTCAAATTGTGAAACTCATAAAATAAATTCTAAATAAGTTCTAAAACTAAATAAATGCAATGCACACAGACTAAAGTAGTTTAAGTCTTTGGTTGTTTTTTTTGGTAGGTTCACATTTAATCAAAACCTACCAATTCACTATCTCAAGAAAATAGACTACTTCATAACAGCAATAAAAAAAGCATTTTTAGTGAATTGTTGGCCTTCTGGAAAGTATGTTCATTTACTGTATATGTACTCAATCCTTGGTAAGGGCTCCTTTTGCTTTAATTGCCTCAATTCGGCGTGGCATGGAGGTGATCAGTTTGTGGCACTGCTGAGGTGGTATGGAAGCCCAGGTTGCTTTGATAGCGGCCTTCAGGTCATCTGCATTGTTGGGTCTGGTGTCTCTCATCTTCCTCTTGACAATACCCCATAGATTCTCTGTGGGGTTCAGGTCAGGCGAGTTTGCTGGCCAATCAAGCACAGTAACACCATGGTCATTGAACCAGCTTTTGGTACCTTTGGCAGTGTGGGCAGGTGCCAAGTCCTGCTTGAAAAAGAAATCAGCATCTCCATAAAGCTTGTCAGCAGAAGGAAGCATGAAGTGCTCTAAAATTTCCTGGTAGATGGCTGCGTTGACTGTGGACTTCAGAAAACACAGTGGACCAACACCAGCAGATGACATGGCAGCCCAAATCATCACTGACTGTGGAAACTTCACACTGGACTTCAAGCAACATGGATTATTATGGATTATTATCCACTCTTCCTCCAGACTCTGGGACCTTGATTTCCAAATGAAATGCAAAATTGACTTTCATCTGAAAAGAGTACTTTGGACCACTGAGCAACAGTCCAGTTCTTTTTCTCCACAGCCCAGGTAAGACGCTTCTGACATTGTCTCTGGTTCAGAAGTGGCTTGGTAGCCCTTTTCCTGAAGACGTCTGAGCGTGGTGACTCTTGATACACAGACTCCAGCTCCACTCCTTGTGAAGCTCTCCCAAGTGTTTGAATCAGCTTTGCTTGACAGTATTCTCAAGGTTGCAGTCATCCCTGTTGCTTGTGCACCTTTTCCTACCCAAATTCTTCCTTCCAGTCAACTTTGCATTTAATATGCTTTGATACAGCACTCTGTAAACAGCCACACCTTTCAGTAATGACCCTCTGTGACTTACCCTCTTTGTGGAGGACGTCAATGTTCCTCTTCTGGATCATTGCCAAGTCAGCAGTCTTCTCCATTATTGTGGTTTCAAAGAACAAGAGATACCCGGAATTTATACTGTAGGGATGGTCATTAATTGAAACTCAAATGTAAATATTCTAATATTTTGAGATACTGATTTTTGACTTTCATGAGCTGTAAGCTCTTATCATCAAAATTAAAACAAACTTTTGAAATGTTTTACTTTACATGTAATGAATCTAAAATATATGAAAGTTTCACTTTTTGAAATAACTTACAAGACAAAATAAACTTTTTCACGATATTCTAATTTGAGATGCACCTGTATGTGTGTGTGTGTGTGTATATATATATTCAGACCAACATTGCTTTTATACAATATTTCAATAAATTAGTTAATATTAATAAAATAATGAAATAATAATTTCATATTGAGTAACTTGTGTTTTAGTTTTTTTAATTTAGTTTTAAAAATTAATTAATTTATTATTTGTTTATTATCCAAATTATTATTTATCCAAACAAGCCACAGCAGAAATAATCATTGCATGTCTCTGAGCATCACACAGTAGTGGCATTCCTGAATCAATCAGTAGATTTGAACTAATAGTTAATTGAATGATTATTGGCTCATTCACGGAGACGCTTGCTTTGTTCCTCTTGCTTTGTTTGAGGCTGTGATTTAATAACACACTTATAATGTCAGTTACAGGACTTGTTTCAATACCGAATAAATCTGTGTTTTTAAACCAATTGATTGAATTATTGATAAAGTTGATTTTCTCATAAAGACACAAAAACAGACAGGCAGAGTGATATTAACAGTGGAAAGTCCCAGTGCTGTTAGAATGTATATTAGCACTCATGGACCAACGTTGTAGATCAAGATACTTCAATTGAAAGTCACTTTGGATAAAAGCATCAGCTAAATTAGCGAATTTCTCAGCCAGTGGTAATGAGTCCTTTTTCTCTTTACAATCACATTTTGCTTCAGATGAAATTAAAATTCTAACAGTGTCTGACAAAGGCACAGATGACCCATATGCGCTTAGGGCAGTTTCTAATATCTTCCTGTGATTATTAGAAGCTGTGTTCACTTTGGAGAGTGTGGTCTGGAAGGGTGCTAATTGTCCATATGAATCAAGCTCTAATGATTCTTTAATGGAGTTGGCAGAAGTTTAAACTGTTGGCTGATGAAGTTGGTTCATATTAAATTATGCCCTTGTTGTTCCAATGTGCACGCGTATACTTGTTTTGCCAAATTTGAAGATGATTAATAGCATGTAAATGGCCTAAAATGGATCTTTAACTGCATTTAAAACAGTTTCTATAAATGGTTTTCTTTCTTGAAACTGTATGTCAGATATTATACTTTTCTTAAACCACTGATAAAAAGGGCCCTGCTTGTTCACCACACATGTAACACACTGAAAACCCTAAAAATACGGTAACGCATTAATTGGACTTCGACTGCTAGAATTGTACTCAGCATCACGTTCCCAAAATTAATAGACTATTACCCTTACTAACACACAAGCACATAAACACCTGTGAAAATTGAGGGTCAGAGGTGAATTTATTCTTAATTTAGTATTTAACAGGCTTTGCTTCATGGGTTTATTTTTGCAGAGCACAAATTTAAAATAAATAAATACAACTTCTGCTTTTTTTTTTTAAATATGGTTTGCCCATCATCGAGTGGCATTTGAGTCATTTAGTTTGTCTAGTCTGTTCTCTGGTTCATGCTCCTTTTACTCTCCAGGACAAATTATTGTCATTTGTCACCTAATACATTTTTAAAGTGCATAGTTTGCCATCTTGTTAAAGACCTTTTTCTTTTTTACGTTTCTATGGTTGTAGGGATTTTATCTATTCAGTTGTCATTTATGGCGTCACATTCACAGTTCCCCAGTGTTGCATTATTCTAGCCTTGCAGAATTCTAGTCAGAATTCACAATATGAAATATGCAGGTCTCCCAACCCTTTTTGTGAATGATGTTGTGAATCTGATGTTGGACATTCTCAATGGTAAAAATGATTTAACATTAAACTAAATCTAATATAAAAAGGGAAAAATGTTATAGTTGTAGCTACAGATGAAAAAAAAAAAACACACATACTGTACACACTCATCCTTAACCCATAACAGAGCATAATGCATGCTAACGAGCCTCAGCCTGACCAAAGAAATAATCCACAACCACATTTAAAAGACTCTAAGAAAAAAAAAAAGATAATTTCAAATGAGCTTCAGTAGTTAGACAGCAAACCAACCCTGGGACATCGGAAAATCACAGGTTTTTCTGTTCCTCAGTGGCATTTTCATCACATCCCCTCTGGTGAGCTGCTTCTGTGTGCTGTTGTTATTGAAGCCAAAGCGGATCTGTGTGTAAATCTGTCAGTCTGTGAGGATAAGATGTTGTTTCTTAATAGAGAGTGAGAGAGAGTGAAAATAGCACACAAAATCTGGAACTGTTAAGCCCAGGCAGGAAGGATTCTAGATATAGATGAAGTTGTAGGCAAACGATATATTTGAATCTTTACCTTGGTCATGAATTGGTTTGGAGGTCAGTGTCAGTATTTATCGTTCTCAGTTACTATATTTAACTCTCCTACTGAGCTGACAAACTGCACCCACCTGTGATCTTTGGGACAAATTTGAAATGCATTATGTTAGGGGAAAAAATCTTAGTAGAGAATACTGAAAGAGCAACAGTTTTTTGCATGAAAATCCCAAATTTTATCACAGCATCTGTATTATTCAGAATTTTTTTAAAAGTTGTGTACATCTTAGTTTTATGCAGATACTTTTGTTTATGTGACTATATTATGCTATACCGTGGATATATCGTGCTTTGCAAAGTTTGACATGACTTTGCTTCACAGAGTGTGATCTCCAGATCCAAGGGCACTTCTTTACCCCTCTCTCTTTCATTTTTTTCCCCCCACATTCTAGGGTTTGAAAACTAATGTAATTACTCTGTAAATACAAAACAGCCCTGTCTGAGAAGAGGAGATGGGTGAAAGAGAGAGAGGACATAAGTACTTGGAGTTTGGCCCTGCTACCTCACCTTGGCTTGGTTTACTTACTTTATTTACAGACTTGGCATCAGTCAAACTGTTTCCCTCAGGACTGAATCAGAACTGACCTCCAGAGAAGAATCCTTGGAGAAGAACCACAGGCATCAGAGATTCTGACTAACTGGCCCACTTTGCAGTTTATTCTGACTGTGAACCACCTAATTAGATGGGGAAAAGGCTCTTTAACTTATAAGTAAAAGTATTTTTACTTAACATTTACTGAGTAAATAAATCTTACATTTATTATTTAAACCTTGTGGTCAGAATATCCATTGAAAAGTAATAAGTCAGTGTTCAGATATCTGTGCCATATAACGTGCAATGTGCATTAGACGGTCCCTAAACAATGGGCTGAAACTAAATTGCAACAGGAACCCTTGCTAGGATATCTCAAATTATGTGAGTTCAACTTCAGTTCAACAAGATGGAAGTTATTGCATATTTAGCAGAGCTGTTAGAGCTTAATGTGATTTTAATCTGCTTTGTGGGTCTGAAACCACACTGGCTGTGTGACAAAAGACCATGTCAGTATAGCTCTTGTGGAGTAATATCTCTCTCTGCAGGCTAGTTTTGTGTGAATTTGTCTCAGAATTATTTTCATCATTCTTATGTACACCGTTTTAGTTCTTTTATTTGTAGCATTATCTTTTTGATTGAATATAAAGCTGTCGGTCATTTCACACACAGCTGTGTGATGGATAATTACAGCATTTTAGGGGGTTATGATAGACCCAAAACACCATGTGGGAATATTCAAAATTAAACTGGCAGTGTTTACTTTTTTTAATGTACTGTAGGTGATGCAGATCATCTCTGATCTGTCTTCGTAACGGTAGGCTTCCAATGAGCAGTAATCGAGATGCTGCCTAATTACAGTACTGTTATAATAGCAGTGATCAAGCTTCATTAACATGGAAAGATCCACATTGTGAAATTTAGTCTTGGATGTAATTCTACCATGATTAGACTCCACATCACAGATGTCTGGGGTTTCGATCGGGTTACAGGTTGACCGCTCACATTAAGAATGCATAAACTGACATCCTTGGCTGCTTCCATCTCTCTCCTCCAGAATGACCTTTACTCACCTTCTCACAAACAACCTCTGCAGGTCAACCTGACATTACAACCCCCCACAGACTAAAGGCCAAAGGTATTTGATTCACAACAACTCTCAGCCAGAATCAAAGTCTCCCTTTTTCAATGCTAATCAGATTTAATGCACAAATAACAAGATATTACTCAATTGTAACATTGAAACTTGCAGTTTCTGTAAAGCTGTTTTGAAACTATATGTGCTATACTTGAGTTGAATGGATTTTTTTTTAAATAACTAAACTAAACCCTTCCACTGTGGTTTAAAAGACAAGTAGACAAAAGCAAAACAACCTCTTTGCAATTGAATACTGAGTTGAATAAATGCTCATTCGGGGCTCCAAGGGTTCTCAGACTGAAGTGCCATACAATTTATTGTTCATGTGTTAGTTTGAGAAGCACTTGAATTAAAATGGTCAAATGGGTAAATTTAGTCTATGAAGGTTTGAGAAACGTAACATGGACAATGTCATCCAGTAATCACAGTAATCATATTCATTTAACATGTTTAAAAATATAAATAATATTGTTGTTTAAACAAACTCTGTGCTTTCTGAGGCTGCATTTATTAGATCAAAAATACAGTAAAAACCATAATATTATGAAATATTGTTACAATGACTGTTTTTCATTTTAATATATTTTAAAATACAATTGTGTTGGCAAAGCTACAATGATTCACCATCTTGGTCATCATCATCATTTGTGTTTGAACGTTATTAATACTAATTCTCATCACATAGACACAGCCCATGTGTTTTACCCCTTAACGCACGGCTCCATGTCAGTCCCAGGTTTGAATCCAACCACTGGGAACTGAACTCTTCTGCAGACCATCATGGGTTAGTCTTACGCTGTACATAATGGAAACTCTTTTTTGCCGCTTTCTAATGTATGAGTGTGGGTTTCAGCTTTAAAGACATTTCTGACCTGAACTGTCTCAGCAAACACCCGAGCACCGCTGCAAAGTGTAAAGTGAGCCGTTCTGCTGAGGTGATGTCTGCGATTGTGTGTCTGAGGTTTAACTGATTGTGTGAGTTCAGATTAACAAAACCGTGATCCCTGTTTGAATTCATTACCTTTGAGAGGTTATTTAGCAGGGCATATTAAAGACTTACAGTAGGTTATGCTTGCTAAAGTTAGATGCTGGGGCACATTAGAAAGTTGTCTGAGATGGTTGATACCAAAAAACATGTTTTAAATACTGTAAGTAGTGCTGGGTGGATTACTCACAAATTGTAGTCTGTTACTGATTGGAATTGTAGTTGGTAACATAATTTGCTGTAGGTTACTCAATTTAGGTAATGTATTCTTATACTTTTTAAATACATTTTAAATTACTTTTGTGTCTAAATTGTTTTAAGATTACCATTAAACATACCACACTGTTATTTATAAAAAAAAAAAGCAAAGAGAGAGAAAATATATTAAAAAAGAAATTGTATATTAACATCATAAAATGCATTAAACATTACATAACACATCGGTTTCCCAAACTATGCTTAATGTAAGAACTGAAATCGAATAATTAATTAAATTATAAAAATGTCAAATAAAAAAAACACAAATTTAAATATTTCATTTGTTTACATGCATGTTAATGTGACCATTAACCGATATCAGAGAACTGAAACGTGAATGTGTTGTTTGAGTTTGGCTGACAAAATATTTAGGAATCACTACATCAATAAATTATTAATAATTTATGGAAATTGTGTGAATAATATGTAATACATAAAAAGTAACTCTAATCTGATTATGAGCATTTTAAAATGTAATATACTCTAATTCCAAGTACTTCATATTTGGAATCTGATTATGTAATCCAGGTTACATGTAATCAGTTACTACCCAGCCCTGACTGTAAGTGTTGTTAGATATTAAAACTTTAACAGTGTAAAGGGCCCTTTAAAATATTTATTACCCACAACAAATGGCAATAAAAAACACAGCAATGCTTTCCCTGTTTATCGCTTTGCATTGAAAAGCCCCCCCAAAAATTTTTTATTATACTTTTTGTATAATGTTTTTATTATTTTTATAGTTTTAATTTAGTATTATTTATGTACAATTATAGTGTTTATTAATATCTTGAATTAGCTATTTTTATATTTTCAGTTTTCATTCAGTTTTAAATTGCTTAGTTGCTTGAATTTAGTTTTAATTAAAAATAACAGCACCGATTCAAGGTGATTCAAGATTCAAGAGTTTTATTTGTCACAAACACAATTATACAGAGTATAACCAGCAGTGAAATGTAGGTCAGGTCCGCTCCAAGGACAGTGCAATTATAAAGTATACAAATATTAAGAAGAAGTACAAACATAAGATAAAATAAGATAAGATAGGATAAAAAAATATAAATATAAATGTGCAGGTCAGTATGTTGTTGACAAATAGTAATGAGAGGATTGTGCAAAAAATAATGTGCAAAACGTTGTACAGGGTATTTGAATAGCAGCAATATGAGGTAGAGAAAAATTATGAATAGCTTATTGATATATGATATTTACATGGAGAAAAAATTATGAATGAATAACTTGTTGATATGGTGATATTACATGGAGTCAAGTGATATTATGACACAGAGTTAGAGTTTAGGAGCCTGATGGCCTGGGGGAAGAAGCTCCTCCTAAGTCTCTCAGTTTTTGCCATCAGGCTACGGAAGCGCTTACCAGATGGAAGCAAAGTGAATAGTCGGTTACCAGGGTGATTAGAGTCCTTGAAGATTTTAACAGCTCTACTTTTGCAGCGTTTGAGGTAGATGTCCTGCAGAGAGGGGAGAGCAGACCCTGAGATGCGCTCAGCTAAGCGCACAACTCTCTGTAGTGCTTTGCAGTCCTGATTGGAGCTGTTTCCATACCACACTGAGATGCACTGAGTCAATACACTTTCTATGGTCCCTGAATAGAAAGTTTTCAGGATTGCTGGTGAGACCCTGAATTTCCTCAGCTGTCGCAGATGGTACAGTCTTTGCCTGGCTTTCTTAACCTGTGATTGGATGTGTGTAGTCCAAGTCAGGTTCTCGGAGATGTTTACGCCGAGGTACTTGAAGCTACTCACCCTCTCCACAGGGGTCCCACTGATCCTGAGAGGAGAGTAGGGCTGCTGCTGTCTCTTCCTAAAGTCCATGATCAGTTCTTTAGTTTTCCCCACATTCAGTGAGAGACAGTTGTCCTGGCACCATGATGTCAGTCTCTCTACCTCATCCAAGTATGCGGTCTCATCGTTGTTGGAGATGAGGCCCAGAACCACAGTATCATCAGCGAATTTAACAATGGATGTGGAGCTGTGAGAGGACACGCAGTCATGCGTGTAGAGAGAGTAGAGCAGGGGACTCAGGACACAGCCCTGTGGGGCTCCTATGTTCAGAGTGATGGAGTTTGAGGTGAACTGGCCAACTTTCACCACTTGAGGTCTGCCGGTGAGGAAGTCTTGAATCCAGTCACAGAGTGAGGAGTTTAGGCCGAGGTCAGTGAGTTTAGATGCCAGCTTGATGGGGACTATAGTGTTGAAAGCTGAGCTATAGTCAATGAATAGCAGCCTTACATAATTCCCATTGTTGCTGTCCAAGTGTGTGAGGGAAGAGTGGAGAACGTGAGAAATGGCATCGTCCGTGGATCTATTTGGGCGAACTGAAGAGGGTCCAAAGTATCAGGGATGGAGGAGCAGATGTGGCTCTTTACAAGTCTCTCAAAAACCTTCATGACTATAGAAGTGAGGGCAACTGGGCGATAGTCATTCAGGCAAGAGGGTTTATTGTTCTTTGGAACAGGGATAATGATGGATTTTTTTAATGAGGTGGGAACCACGGAGGTAGCAAGGGACTCATTAAAAATGGAAGTGAACAAACCAGCGAGCTGATCGGCGCAGGACCTCAGAACACGGCCGGTTATCCCATCAGGACCGGCTGCTTTCAAATATCAACAAAGATTTTGCTCTTGTGTGAAATCTCACATTGTTTCTTTGAAATCCATTTCATGGTTTTATAGTGTCCAGTGTTTTGTCAATGTGATAAAGTCTTGGAGTGTCATGTGCATCAGTTATAAGTGTCTGTCTTTTTCTCTGTTTGTCTCTGTTTAATGTGTTGTTGCATGTGTGTATTGTTTGTCATTAAATGTTGCTTTGTTTCTGCAGGTGGAGAGCGGAATTGTGGAATACATGAGCTTATCTGCATCAGAAAAGGTAAGCGGCCAATTTAAACATGAAATGGCTGCCTCCTGTACTGCTGCTTTGAACCCAGACATGGCACATTTATGCTGGTCAGGGCATTTTGTTGTTGTTTTGCTTTCCATACTGAAAGAGACAGATCTCCGTTCATGCCTGTCCGTGTCTTCTAAATGTATTTGTAACTGTTGATGTGTCATTATTTGACCTTCTGTGCACTTTCCTTGTTGTATCTGTTATAATGAGCTTTCATATTTCAGTGTTTACCATCAGCCTTTTTGTTGTATGTTGTCAAACCTAACTTTTTGTCCATTATCCTTTTGGAAAGATTGTCATGGTTTGATTCTTTAATTTTCCTATTGCAAACTGTGTGTGAATGCATGTGTTTAAAGCATATAATAACTATGTGTATGAGAAATATTTTTTTTGTGCACGAGAGAAACTAGATGTACTGAAGGCTTTCGGTGGCTGAGACATTAAACATTTTGTTGGATAGTGCTGCTGTTTCTGAGTTCCTCAGGGGTTTGTCCAGCTGTCTTGTTTGTTCTCGGCTGGTTGGCTTGTTTAGTGAGAGCTCAGTCTTGGCAGATTTAACATCATTAGTGATGATCTGTGGTCCCAGTGTAATAAAGTCTCATGGTCCAGGTGGACCGGATGAGCACTGGGTCTCTTCAGAGCTGAACCCATCAATACTGATGACCCTATTTAGACATAACTCTTCACACCAGCATCCAGCGATTTAGAATTTTTTTTTTTTGGTCCCATCTGTGTTGACCGTGAATGTTTAGATCAATTTTTTTTAATTAACATAATTGTATCGTATCACAGTTGAGCTGTCCAAGAATATTTTCAGAAGCCAATTTATTCACCACCTGTGTGTGTATAGTGTTTTTGTGTTAGTTTGTAGACTCCTCAGGAAGCATCTGTCCACTGTCAGTCAAAGTCATAGGTGTTTGTTGACAGGACATTCCTGCTGTGGCTAATGCTAGTTTCCTGACAGGTTATAGCTGAGATGAGTGTTATGGAGTGACTCACTAAAGTTGAGATGCTACAAGCTTATGTACTGTACTTGTGGTGAGACAGTAGTTTAGTTGTTTTAGAGTATCTTTTCCAGTAACAAGTTCCAACCAGCAGCAGTATAGCATAACAAAATTGCTCTAATTTTGTTTTTTGTTTTCTTTTTCATTTTGTTGAATCAGTTCTTTTAAATGTTATTGGAATTCCTATTTTATGTTTTGCCATGATATACGGTATAATTTTTATTACAATCATTTTACAAAATGAGATAATATATTGTATTACACATAATTATATCTTGCTGTCATTTCAAATGATGCTGTCTAATTTTATTGGTGGTGTTTAGGGTATATTGATCTGTTTATATTACTTTAATTTCATAAACTGTGCATGGTATATCGCTATATCCAATTATCCTGTGTGTTTTTTTTTTTTTTTTTTTTTTAAAGAGTATTCAATTACCTCAAATTGCTTTTTTATGGCTACTGTAGTTAGCTGCATTTTATTAGTGGCTTAATATGAACTTCACAGGGAAAAGAAGGAGAGAGACATAATGAGAATGAGAGAAGAAAAAGAGTGCTGTACACACTAGTGCTGTTTTATAATGAAAACACTTTAAGTTTAAACAGACTAATGTTAAATCCTGCTGGCCCATTGCTTGATGATATTTTAATGTCCTTCAAAAGCAGAGCTGTTTATGAGGCCTATAAAATCTGGTAATGGAGGTGCTGCCTGCTCCCTCTCTATTCAAGTATGACTAGACATTATGTGTGTGTGTTTGCAGCATCATTTAGCAGACATATATGGTTGTGTTTCAGATTACACTGCAGAATATATCTCTATGAGTGTACTCTTGTCTATGTTTTTGTGTGTGTGTGTGTGTGAGGGTGTTATGACGGAGGGCGTGTGCGTGGGCCTCCGAGAGCACTTATGATCTGTTGTTATGTGGAAGTTTACAACGGTGTGCAATGTTTTTTGTGAGTGTTTTTGTGTCTGTAGTATTTTGTAATTCAGAGGTGGCTAAGCATCCTGACATGCTTTTGCCTGTTTCTATGACAACAGAACCAGCCAACAGTATCTAAGAAGACAATTTCTAGCTATAATAGTATGATAATAATCTACCATAAAAAGATGCGTGAAGATGGTTATTTGAATCATTGCTATACACAAACTATCTCTGACATGTCACATTAAAGAAGTGTAAGCATGCATTGTGTATAACAGATTTATTTGAGGTAGATTTATTTATGGTAGATGTGGTCACTCTGGATTTGTGTTTTGGGTGTTTTAAGGGTAAGATGTAGTGTGGTTTGAGTTTCTCTCCTCCTTGGCCTGCTTTCTTTGGTTTGAATGGCTCAGCAGTGTCTTTACGCCAGATGCACCTGTTCTGTCCAGCTGTACTTTTCTCTGGCCCAGATTCTGTCCTGGCTCAGGTGACTTTCTGTCTGATGACCTGGATTTACATCTGAAATGCAGTTCTGCATTGTGCAACAGGTGTGCAGTCTTCTAACATGGACTCAAGGGGTTTTCTCTGTTTCACACACATCAGAAGCTTTCTTTCTTTCTTTCTTTCTTTCGCCCAATTGTAATTTTTTCAGCCCCATTGATTTGCAATTTCCTCTGATTTTCAAGGATACTAGCTACAGTAGATTTATGTAGTCACAATTTGTATTGGTCCAATAAAACAGCATTAAATCATATTGTTACTGTTATGTGAACATTTTAAATAGTTTTGAATAGTTCACCCAAAAATACAACTATTACTGGCACTATCATGTAAAGGTGTTTTTTTTAAATAAATTTTAAAACATTAAAATGTTTTTAAAAGAAAACTAATTGAACAAGGATGTATTAAATTGATCAGTAAAATGTATTATGTTACAATTTACAGTAAAGACATGTATGCCAAATCAGCATATTAGAATGATTTCTGAAGGATCATGTTACACTGAAGACTAAAAATCTTTAAAAACTAAAAAAAAAAAAAATTATGGTGTTGTACATATTTTTCAAAAGTCTCTGTTCATTGTAACTTCATGGAACAGCATCCAGCTTAACTTTAATAATTCCTCATTTTTTGTCTATAGCAAAAAAGTCATTCAGTTTTAGAATGACATTATTTTTTACGCTTCCTTTAAAACTGTACAGGTTTGAAAAGCCTACTGTAAATGATCCTTCTTTGAGTACTGAGCCATACCGAATGCTGTCTGTTTTTCCTGTCACCTCCCTTCTGTAAGTGTGAGGAGACTGACAGGAAGAACTCGGAGTACAGTGGATTAGTTTGTCCTGTTACTGATGTCTGTGACTCAGGCCTCTTTGACTAAATTGGCAACTGACTGCAGGACTTTCAGAAGGCTTGTGACTAATGGATTTTTTTTTTCCATCTGCAAGATGGTTAAATGCACCTTACAGTGATTTAGGGATATTTCAAATAGAACATGAAAGAAGAAAACCCCGAAATAACAATAAATGACAGAACAGAAAGAGAAAACCTAATGGGGAAGAGGAGGCAAGTGGGCTATGAGGGAAATGTTTTCTTTGCATTGATCAAGAAACACACAGGCTGTAAATCAATTAGCATTACTAAAAATAGCAGATGGAGGGAGAGCTGTTTTATAAGTGTTTGAATCACCTCAAACACTCAGAGACTGTATTAACTCATTGCCTACATTCAGAAACAGGTATAGAAATTAATGAAGTGTCTTTTAGCAAAGCAGTTATTGTATATTTTAGGTTGTTTATGAGTCTTGTATCTGTTGTAAATCTGTGAGTCATATACCAGTGCTACAGTATATAATAATTTATCCTGTTGTTATTGTTCTCTTATGCTGTTGATGTCTTACCGCAGTTGGTAATTGTTTAGATGTCAGGAAGCACTGTGGCAAACATCAAAGAAAATTAGATTTCAATTTTCCATCAGCCCACTACATTACCGTCGCATGCACACAAATGTGTTGTGCACATGACTAGGCTAAACAAACAACAGACACCAGCCTAACAGGTATTCTTTTCAAAGTTTGCTGTTTTCTTAAGAACTTAGCTAATTATGGTACTTCACAGTGAGTGTCCACCATGACAAAAGAGCATCATTATTTACATTTGGCCATTGTTTGTCCTGTGTTGTGACATCCAGTTGAATGCTAAAAACAGCAGCAGCTAGCTAGATTACGCAGTTAACTGGCTAAACAGGTTCAGTGACAGCAGGAACTCTGTTGCCATGGTTAAAAGCTGCTGTTATGTAACAAAGATCATTCCATGGAACATTCTTTTTATTTTTTCACACTCTGGAATGGAACATTATGGATTCTGTCAATTCCGGCAAAGCAGTGACCCTGGCATAATGACTTTTGACCTCATCTTACCCTGATTGCCCTTTAGCAACATTTCAAAATTCATTCTTATCAATAAATCTGTAGTATGATTTATTAGTCTTAACCATTGGAGTTACGCCTGACTTCACAGCCATAATAATATTTTGTATGGTTTCTACCAGTGACACATTTTAAGTTCATTGTAATTTTTAACCAGCACCCTAGAGATAACATAATCTATGTTTGAATTCCAAGGGGGAAAAAGCACAGAGTGATATTCTAGATAGCCGTAATAGAGTGATTTAAAGTGATTTAAAATAGAAGGATTTCTCTTTTAATATTCCTGTCAGACCCTGTGGGACAGAGAGGCTGATGGGACAGAATCGCATTGCATAATTTGTGTGAATAATTCACACTTACTCTTGCAGAATGGGTGTGTGTGGAACATTAGAGTCAAGTTCACACTCACAGAAAGCTGTGATTCAGTTCAGTGCAGAAATCATCGCTGCTAAGTTAATTTCTTCCCTAAGTGGGAAGCCAACCTTCTGGAACTGGGTCATTTCTCTGTCATTCTGAGATATATGGCCACATAGAGCAGAACTAGCAGATAGTCTTGCAGTTACATTCTATCATCTCTGTGGTTTTTGATAAGTGAAGGAAGGTGATCAGGTTAAACCCTTTGCACCTACTGTGAACATTTCATCTTTGCTCTGTTTTTGCATGGCTGGTCTCTTTCCCTCAGTAATGTCTAAACTAAAGCCTTTCTCTTTATTTTTAAGTCCTGCTCAGACTGATCTGTGATTGATTCACTGATCCTAGATCAAGCAGAAATCTGCTTTAAAAGACAAAGTACTGAATAATGTGAATATGTTCTCACTGTCACACAAAACATCTCAACATTTGAATTTCCAGAACTGGACATTCAAGGAAAGTAAAAAGTAATGGAAACCCAATTTGGTTTGAAGTCCGAATTTGAATGCTGATCGTCAAACAGTAATCCCAATTGACTGGGACATTCAATCTTATTTTCAATGTACCTTATTGGAGTAATAAATAAATCTCTCTCTTTCTCTCCACAGTGTCTCCTGAGGCTCTGGGGTTCCTGTCTGGCATCGGTGTGTTCATCTTTCTTGTGATTGTACTCTTTCTTTACCTCAATAACAAACTATCCCTTGAGAGTGCCAACCAACTGTCCAGCCTTGACCAGTACAGAAAGAGCACAGAGCCAGCAGGTTTGTCGCTGTTTTTCTGCAATTATGTGTGAATAATATCCAGTACAGTGACCCCTGTACTTGGACACTTAAGCCATATTTATAATTTATAATATATAATGAATTATATACACTACTGTTCAAACATTTGTGGACGGTAAATAAAAAATGAAGATGATTTTTATTTATTTTTTTTATCAAAAGTGACAGGAAATATATTTATAATGCTATTTATAATGTTAAATATTTCTCTTTCAAATATATTGTTGTTGTTGTTTTTACTTTCAGCATAAGAAAGTTATGCCCATTCCCACCACCCCCAAACTTTTGAACTGTAGTATATATTGAACCTGACCTGTTACGACACCTGTGTAAATTTGAGGGAAATTGAAAATTTGTTTTCAGCTAGTTTCAGTGTTTTATGTAGACAATTTTAACGTGACCCATGTATCTAGAAGTGTACAAAGTACTTTTAGGGTCACCGTAAAAGAAGGTTTTTGTTTTGTAACTGCAGATATTATTAGTTCTAAAATGAGTATTGATTTTTTTTTCCCTGGTGAATTGGTTGAGGTTTAGTATTAATTATGAAGAGAAACAGAAATGCCGGATGTACAGTATGGATTATCCCATCTGTAAACGTTTCATTGAGCTGGATTGAGCAACAGTGTTTTGAACTCTTCACGCTGGTATTTTTAGAACAGTAGTGGCCATTCATAAAAGACAACAGGATTTATTTCTTTAATTTAGAGTAAAATAACTTCATAACATCCTGTTATGACTGAGATCAAATCGTGGTGTTTTTGAAGCTGAGAGGTCCAGGATAACATGAGTCCAAATTCCCAAACACTGCGTGACAGTCTCCAGAGAGGTAATTATCTGCTAAGCTCCAGATCAGAGTCTGAGAATTACTAACAGAGCTTAATTAGCACCACTTAGGCGATTGAGATGTTTCTTAGATGGTGTGGAATTCTGGGATATGCTACACACTCCTTCCTGTTTGTCTGTCAGGCACGGTGACGTACTGAGCTAATCAGCTTGTGATCTTTAGTGCCGGACGTTGATCGGGGGGGACAGATGCCACTGGCCAATTATTAGATAAATGGTACGTGTGACGAATGTGTGTGTGTCTGAAAATGAACGAACGGATCATGTAACATCCCCTGAGAGAGAATCTGGGCAGAAATCCAAACACACTCTTCAAATGTCTACATTGTCAATATGTATGCACATGCACACTCACACAATAAAACTGGCTTGAATAAACTCAATGAACCATGCACATTTATACACACAACTACCTTTTGTTTAAACCATAAAGCACTCAATCACACCTACTCACTTATACTGTTGACAGGGGCACTTGATGCCCACACACACACATCCTAAAGACAGGTTCTGGATCCTGGCATCACTGAGCTGCCCACACACAGCGCTTTACATAACTCTGCTCCGCATCAGAATCAGTGGCATAATCAGAATGACATTTACTGGATAAGTATGTTTGCACTTATTTGACCCGGTGAGCCTATGACAAAGCACAATAAACATGGTTGTGTACTAAACATGAAATTGTAAAGTTGTAGAATAGTGCAGTGGTTCTTCGTTAACTGGCAAGTTGTGATATAAAAACGCATGTTTGTTTAGGTAGGGTTGCATGAACAGCAGATCAAAACAATGCTGAATGTGAATATAAACTGCAATGAATATATATATATATATATATATATATATATAAGTAATTAGCTATGTTTTAGTAGCTTACAGTGTAGCAAAATTATATTTTTTAGTATATTTATTTATAATTTAACTTTTACACTTATATTTTTTGACCGTGGTTTAACTACATCAATAACTCATATCTTGACAAAAGTAGTATCCTCAGCATTGGTACATTGATAAATATATAATAGTAACTGTTCACTATTAATTGCGTAATATGATTCAAAGTGTAAATGTTCACTGACTGTGGTGGTTTGTAATGTCATCTGTAGTCATTTAGTATCTTGCTGTGCTGTATGTCTGTTTGTGCAGTCGAGGGTAACGTCAGACTGGCAGTTTTTCACGTCTCTGCTCTGAGGTCCTGCAGGGATGCTGGCCATGATTCCTCTGTCACAGTCAAGGTGGATGTGAGGTCATTTACATATTAAGCCAAAAAGCAGGACACCCTCTTCAGCACTATTATGATATTCAACCTTACACCCTGCCAGAAAGGAGCTCCCTTGTGGCATTCTCTGTCTAAAAAAATATCAACAGAACTCCTTTGCCCTCTGTCTCAGGGGAACATCTACTTATGTTTGCTGCCAAATTTATAAGAATCTAGTAGAGTAAATTTGCTGGACGAAAACTCTGAACCTGGTGTCTGTGATTCCCTGAACCATCTGCTGCATATATTACAGCTGCATAAACTACAATCATTATACATAATTACAATTATACATCGTAACATACGCACATCTGATTGTGCTCAAAGGCAATCTGGCTCATTCCTGCTTTGAGTCTGTGTGTGGTTTGTGGCTGATTTTGAAAAAGCATAAATTACTGTCATGATGATGTGAGATGTGATCTCTCAGACTTGCCTCACCTGTGAAGCAGTTGTTTGAGTCAGAGCATGCTGGGATATCTCACCTCCTTGGAGACTTTATGTCCTGTAATTTAGCTGCTTTATGAATCATGAGTTTATAAATATGAAAAATTAGTGTTATTTAAAGATGATTTGTTTCCTTTTTCATTTCTTTTAGGTGCTCAGATCATTTTTGTTTAACATGTTTTTGCCATTTGAAGTCATTTTTAACTGTAGATTTTGAGCACTCTACATGATCCAATGTCCAGACATATATTCATCATAAATTGACCAATCAAACCTGCCATCCATGGCAGCATGGCATTTTTTAAGAGCTTCCAGCAAAGTCTCCCCTCCATGTCTGCCGTGTTGGAATCGGTGTCAGAAAAGGTTGATGACCTGGCTTATGCACTGAGTGATGTCACATTCACGGTGAGCGGAGAACTCGCTGAGCATGTCAACACCATCATCCACAAAGTCCAGGCCGAGGAGCTGAAGAGGATTCGTAAAAAAGAGGCGGAAGAGAAGGAGGCTGCAGCACGGCAAGCCCAGGAAAGAGATCCTTTTCTGGGTAGGACTGAAATCCAGATCCAGGCTGCATGTGGCCTATTGAAGGACCCTGAGCCTCAGACTACAGGCAACGACACTGGTTCACTGCTGTTCACTGAGACTTTCTCTACAGAAAGCGACCTCTCACAGACTCCTGACACACAAAAAGAAAAGTTCAAAGCACAAAATGGTGACGATTCACCTTCGGTACAACAACAAAATGGATCCTGTGTTAAAGAAAGAACTGAGTCCAGTAAACTAAAAACATCTAGAAGCCCAGCAGATGGTTGTGAGGAGAAGAAATCTAGTAATAGTGAGAGACCTGCTGAAGGTGAGAGGATAAAGGCAGCTGACTTTTCCCTCAGTTATCTGAAATTCACTGGATGCCTGTCTAAATAAGGGAGCCACCAACTTTTCTTTAAAGTCTACCTGGACTCTTTCAAACTGATCTGGGTCTGTCTGATCTCTTCATCTTGTGGGAATGACCTTTGCTGCTTCGCTTTCCCTCGCTTTTATCTATATGAGAAGACTTGAACTCTCTGCGGTTGCTGACACCTAATATGTATCTCTATTTCATGCTTTTCTCCCCGTCTCTTATTCCTCTTTCGGTGTAAAAAATACAGGGTATTTGGTTTTCCTTCTTTAGCATAAATTATTAATGCATGTCACTGCCATTCTTGGCCTCTAAAACATCAAATTTCCACAGATGTTTATTTATACTTTTGCTAAAATAATATGACTGTATTACCTGAATGTTTATTATGTGAGAGTGTTTTTAATTGTTAAACTATATCGCCCTCTGGTGTTTGTGTTGAAGATTAGAGTTAAAAATCAAAGTTAAAACAAGATTAGAGTTAAATTGTGGTATGCATGGCAATGTTACAGAAATCCTAAACAGGCATGAGGATATACATTATCTGTAACATAATATACATGAAGAGTTTTTTTGATTGAATTCCCCTAGTTTGGGAATTTAAATGACATATTATATATAAATCTTTATACAGTTATTTCACTTTTCTATCATCTTTATTACAAAACTATATTTATGGAGTCATTATTTTTATTGCACATTTTCTCTTCTTTTGTTACCTTCATTTGGTGACATACTAGTGCTACAATCTTTAAATAGGTTGTTGAGAAAAGGTGGAGAACATTTGGCGCATTGTTCATGTTTTTAAATTGTCCCCCTTTCTTTTATTGTTTTCTTTGTCTCAGATAAGAGCTATGTGAATGCAGACTATCACTGCTCGTCGTCAGACAGTGATGATGAGGTGATTGGCCAGTACCAGGAGGCTGTGTCTCGATCGCAGGGTCTCCGGGGTGGTTCTGCGGGGACTAACTCAGGCCACCAGAAGGGCTATGGCTGGGACACACGGCAGAAATACTGCCCCCTAGCGGCTGAATATGATGGTTACAGCAGCGAGGCCTCAGCAGATGATGGTAAATTTACACCTCACACAAAAAGCTGCTTTCTGACAGCTCATGAGACATTTATGTGGGATGAAAGTGGAGTGTAATGCTCATTGTGAAAGGGGAGAGTGATTGTTTTTTGTTTTTTTTAGAGGGGTTACTTTTCATTCAAAATGATGTATGCCATGGTCAAAAAGGAAACTCCTTGTGCTAAAATGGGTTCCTAAATATTTGGGGTCTAAGATTCTTTTCATGTTTTTGAAAGACGTTTCTTCTGCTCACCAAGGCTGCATTTATTTGATAAAAAATACAGTAAAAAAAAAAATGTTTTTAATGCCTCTTTTGATCAATGCAATGTGCCCTTGCTGAATGAAAGTATTGATTTCTTTCAACAAAAAAAAAATCGCACTGACCCTAACATTTTGAACAGTAGTGTGATGTGTAAGTATGATTTGTGTATGATATGTTTGATTTGGAAATAGAATGGAGCCCAAATAAAACCATGCTTTTCTATTACACTATAGATGGCGCTGCTCAACTACTTATCTTCTGCTAGGGGAAGGGGACGTTTGTTTTTCACTGGAATTTTGGCTTCTCTCTTTTTTTTTTTTTTAAGAACAGTCAGCAACAGACACTGTAGAAAAATCTGAAGGAAACCTGTTTTCAATAAAAATTACTGTGGGTTGCTCTTTCTCTGGCTGGAGTGATTCTTACAGAAAGCAAAGGGTTTAGATCATGAGATATCAAATGAATTACACATTTTTGTGTAAGAAGCCAGAATACACTTTTTCTCCTTTCTTATAAACAAACACACTCTCTTCCACCGCACACTAGTTTAACTCGCACAACTACAGTATAAATTAAGATGAGAAAACGGTGTAAGACAGTTCTTGGCTCTGTTCTGCTTCATCCAAAACAGAGAATAGCATGATAATCTCCTTTTCCGTAAGAAGATGATGGTCTCTGCTTTCGTACCCACCAGATACAGGGCTGTAAGATGATTTTTGTACTTCCAATGGCATGTTTAATTTTTCTGCAATTTCTGCTGGAATCATTGCAGATACTCCAGTAAAGAGAGTAGAGAGATTACAGAGGGCTATGAAGAGAAAGAATGAAAATGTGTCAAAGGGAAGGGCGGTCAGAAAGAAAAAAGCAGGAAGCTGGTGGATATGTCTCTCTGATTTCCTTCTCTGTTTCTGTGAACTACTGCACAGAGAGACAGATAGAGCTGCATGCTTTTCTCGTGAGCTGTTTTCCTGGAGGCAGGAGAGGCTGTAACATCAGGCCATCTGTATAATACATGAGGAGCTAACACACACACACATTTACATATACACACTCATATTGCTTGACTGCTCGCAAACACATAAAAAAAACACACAATATCATATTGTGCAGACATACCGACATTCATACACTCATACATAACAAGTGAGCTGAGTGTTTGTTAACTTGAAAATCAAGTTAACTGAGCCATAACTGTCATGTTAGTAATCGCTCAGTGAAGTCCTGATGATAATGAATTTTATAGCTATGGCATATATTCTGACATTCAGATCAAATTGAAACATGAGAGATGTCTGACATGAGAGTTGATCAAAATATCATTGAGATACAGGCACAACTCTCTCATACACACAGACAGACATTTCTCTTGCTCTTGTTCATAGCCGGAGGTTGAAAATGCTGCAGTGTTTATGATCAAAGACGTCATTCAGCATTGAGGCACAGAAGGCGAGCGGACGTGCTCCTCCGTCATCTTAATCATAGTGATGTTTCTTTCCTCCATCATCATTAAAAGTTAATTTTGATTCTTTTGTACTGTCATATCTTGATGCTTATGATGGTTATGAAATGTTTAAAACAAAGAAATGTTGTGATGTAAAATTAAGAAGTAATATTTCTGATTCTGCTCTATTTCTAGGTCATAAGTAAATTTGTGACATTGATCATGTGAACTTCAGATGTTCTTGCTTTCATTGAATCACAAAATCTTTGAATTATTCTTAAATCATGCTGGAAAACATGCATCAGGATTTGGATTTACATAATCAGCTCAAGTGCATGCAGTCATTAACAGTGTTGGGGGTAACGCATTACAAGTAACGCGAGTTACGTAATCAGTAACTAGTAAAGTAACGCATTACTTTTTAATTTACAAGAAAATATCTGAGTTACTTTTTCAAAAAAGTAACGCCAGTTACTTTGTTTTCCCATTTATTGATTGACAAGTCTCCTGTCCCCATGTTGTGAGAAATTGGAAGTACAGAGGCGTTGTGTGCGCTGTGTGAACGTGATGTGACTGCAGTTGTAGAATAAATGTGAATGTGCATTAATTGATCTCACTCGCAAAAAAAAATATTTTGTATTCATTAAAATGAATTAAAACAGTGAAATGCAAACTCAATAGAATATGACGCAAACCTGCAATAATTAAATGTTAAACAACACAAATGTATCTAATCCCATTTTATTAACCAGTGCCTTTGCTGCTGACCTTTTGATGATCTAGTTCAACCTACTAATACGCATAAATGACTTTAGATAAACTAACAATTGTGCTTCATTGTTTTTTTTATTGCTGAGGAGTGTTGAACTTTCTTCTCCTGCGTTCTACTGTACAGACGTGAATTTATTCTTGCTTCAGCCTGAGGTCTATTCATTACACTTTTTGGTGTGAAAGGGCTTTTACATTTGCTATAAATAGAACTTCTTATATTAAAAACAAACAATCGAGCCCTGCTCATATTTAAAAAGTAACGCAAAAGTAATGTAACGCATTACTTTCCATAAACTACCATAACTAAGTAACGTAATTACTGTAGTTACTTTTTTAGGGAGTAACACAATATTGCAATACATTACTTTTAAAAGTAACTTTCCCCAACACTGGTCATTAAAGCATAATTAATAATTTGAAATGTTAAACTAAAAACTTTATTATTTTTGTTGTTAGTAATTATAACTTAATAACCTTTATTATTTCGTAATAATTATAGTTGTTGTTTACAAATAATAATAATAGTTTTATTACAAATTTATTTTTATATTATCAGCATAATTTGAAACTAGGAAATATATTATTAAAAATAATAATAGTTGAATCATTTCCATTACAAAATGTATTATAAGCATAATAATTAGAAAAGTTAAGCTGCAAAATCAGTTGTTTTTGTTGTTAGTAATTGTTGTTGTTGCTGCCGTTTGATTTACTGAAGAAGGCTTGCTGCCGAAACGTCTGATTGTTGTTTGCTCTGTTGCAATATTAAAATAAATTGAAAGTGATTAAGAAGATTAAGCGAGTGCAGATCCCTTACTTGAATATGATGATGATGATGTTGTTGTTGTTGTTGTTTACAAATAATATAATAACAATAATATGTTTATTACAAAAACTGGGAAATGTAGTAATAATAATAATAATAATGCTTTATTATCATTATTATTCTATATATATATATATATATATATATATATATATATATATAGTATATAATAGCCACTGTTATTATTAATAATAATAATAATTATTATTATTATTACTATAGTTTTCAATTATTATCCTAATAATCCAATTAGTAACAAAAGTTTATATATTAAATGAGAAATAATGAAAAATATTATTACTGAGAACTAATATCTAAGAAGTGAGGGAGTTTAGAGAAAGTATATAACTAATCCCCCACTTGAAAATTCACAGCATCAGCAATGTCTCTTCCCAATAGTCAGAACCAGTTACCCCAGCCACACTCCAACAGAAGGGTGTGTGTGTGTGTGTGTGAGAGAGAGAGAGAATGTGCTGTATTTATGAGATCGCTAAATCTTCCTGTCCTGACCAGCAGCATGTTACTATGGCAACAGCCACTTGGTTCATTCTCTTTACAGAGCAGTTTAACTTGTAGGGTGAATGCAGGTAAATCAGGCCACATTTTGCCATTCATCTCAATTTCAGAGTCTCACAGAGCCGCTATAGCAGCATCAGCATATCCTCTAATTTTCTTAATTTTCTGCATTTGAAATGATGAAACACACTGATTTGTTTAATTGAATCATGCACATAGACACGAACAGTGATTTGTAGCTCTTGGAGGACAACTGAATGATTTATGAAGATGCAGGTGTAAGGGATATTCTTACACTGTGTGAAAAATCAGGTTGTGACCTTTTCTTGAGATGAGCTTAGGGTTACAGAGCTTTGAATGCCATATAACAAGTTGTATCATAAACTACAAGCCTAATAGATACTGTGCTGGTCTCCTAAAAACACAAAGCCTGCAGCTTCAGTCTCATGTGAGAATGAAATATATTGAGTTACTGAGATCGCAATCCTGCTTCACTCTGCCCTTGTGCAGTTACTTTCACTCCAATTAATGCACTTTCTAAGAAATTAAAGATGATATATGCTATTTCACATCACACTTTTTTGATTTTTCATATTGCTTGCAAGCATTGAGATAAATGGCACTAAATGCATCTCTCTCACTTTGCTCCACATCAGTAAACTGTATTCAGCGGATGAGACGGACTCCACCATTGGATGAACTGCAGCCTCCACCTTATCAGGATGAGGATGGGTCGCCACGCATGTCGTGCACACCATCTGACCTGGGCGATGCCAAATATGACCTTTCCCATGGGAGCGAGAGCCCCAGACACAGCTATGGAAAATGTCCAAGTGAGGTCAGCGGAGCACAGGAAACAGAGAGTTTTCTTAACAAGGGCTATGAAGAAGATGTACCCAGTGACAGCACTGCTGTGCTCAGCCCAGAGGTGTGTGTTTCAGCAGAGAAATCTGAATATACAAAAATCACTTACTGCAAAGATGAAAGCTCCTCGTTACCAGATATGTTTTGTAATAACAGTTTTGTGGTCCAGGGTCACAAATAGTCCTGAAAAAAATGTATCATGATTTCAAATGTATCATAGTTTCAAATAATAATATTATTATGAACATTGATAATAAGAAGAAATGTCCTTTGAGCACCAAATCAGCATATTAAAATGATTTTTGATGATCATGTGACACCGAAAACTGAAGTAATGACTACTGAAAATTCAGCTTTGCCAAATTTATATTTATTTATTTCCTGTTTTAAATTGCAATAGTATTTCACAATAGTTGCCTAGTGTGTGTGTGTGTGTGTGTGTGTTTGTTTTTTTCAATATACTTTAAAATACAATTTATTACTCATGGCAAAGCTGATTTTTTTTTCTTTTGATAAGAACAGCATTGATTCAAAATCAAAATCCTTTGTAACAATATACACTATCATTCAAAAAAAAAATTATATATATATATATATGTGTGTGTGTATATATTCTTTTTTTCTTCTTTTTTTGACAGATATGAGGGCAAGTAATGGTGAAAGGATTTTCAAATGATCAGTGTATTTGGACTGAGATCATTTAGATATGTAAATGGTGATTCTCTGTTCTCTGCCACAGTGATATGGGCTAAATTCATTTGGCAACTGAAATATCAAAGATAAAACTCTTTTTTTTTTGTAAGCTATATTCAAAATTCCCTCAACCCCCTCAATTTAAAAAGACAGTAATTTAAAAACCTTCAAACTGTTTTATAGTGAGAAGCTCATTTTGATTGGTCTTTTTTAGTTTAGTTTATGTCTCAGTTTTTTGGGCATTACTGTCACGTGTAATTAGCTGAAGTATTTTAATGGTTTCATTACCTTGACATCACAAACAAAGGATCATGCACTAATGACTTCATAATTTAATATGCATGTGCTGTAGACACCTCCGTAATAATTGATGTTTACAGCAGTGTGATGCAGCACTGAACGTACTGAGCCTTATCCTCTGTCTAACTTTGATATATGAATGGTAGCAATAAAAATCCTAGCCATCAGTCATTGAAAATATCTTCATTCATCATGTAATTTGTCATAACTGTCTTTTTTTAGTATTAAAGTGGTCATATAAGAGCTCATAAAAATGTAAACGCCTGCACAGGTACCATATTAATCTACTTACCATGCACTACCTCGAGTCTCAGATGGTAACTGTTACTCCCTCTAAATCTCTTCCTTTTTCTGTCAATCATCTCTGCAGAATTTGTCTGCACGTGGATCGGCGGCTCAGCTTCCCAAAGGTTACGACCCTGAGCCTCTCGCTCAATATGGAACTCTCGACGTCATCTTCGACTACGATTCATCTGACCAGCGTCTGTCCGTCACGATAACGGCACTGACGGACATTCCTTCTCTCAAACGCATGGGTAACATCTCCTGGCAGGTGCATCTGGTGCTGCTGCCCACCAAAAAACAGAGGGCCAAAACCATCATCCAGCGTGGCCCCTGCCCCGTCTTCACAGAAACATTTCACTTCAGCCATATCGAGTCGGAGATGATCGGGAACTACGCCGTCCGGTTCCGCTTGTACAGCATCCGCAGGATGAAGAAGGAGAAGGCTCTCGGAGAGAAGGTGTTCTACCTCACCAAACTCAACCTGCAGGGCAAGATGTCGGTCCCCATCATACTGGACCCCTGCTGCAACATACCTGTGAGTGTGATCAAATGTGATGTCCAAAAGTTGTGAACTACTAAAATGCTTCTTTCTGATTTAATAAATGTTTTTTCAAGAGAAATTATCAGCATAATGCAAAAAAAGATATAAAAAATTTAATGTATGTATATGTATGTGTATCTAAAGATAGAATGCATTCATTAATGATTCATTCAAATGATCAAAAGTGACACTAAAAACAAATGTTATAAATGATTTATATTTCAAATAAATGCTGTTTTTATTACTTTTCAGTAATTAAATAGTTCTGAAAAAATCAGTTTCAAGTATCATAGTTTCAAATAATAATCAGGGCAACTGTTTGACTGACAATATTTTTATTATGATAAGGAGAAGAAATTACTCTTGAGCACCAAATCAGCATATTAAAATGATTTTTTGATGGATCATGTGACACTGAAAACTGGAATGACTAATGAAAATTGAGCTTTGCCATATATATATATATATATATATATATATATATATATATATATATATATATATATATATATATATATATATATATATATATATACACACTCACTCACTCACACACACACATAATATTACTGTATATTGAAGTGTGTATATACAGTATATATTTATACATATGGGTAGTTGACAAATAAAAATTGGACTTTGTCCTATGGTGTGATATAGCATGTATGTATATGTATGTATGTATGTGTATATATATATATATATATATATGTATGTATATGTATATATGTGTGTATTTCTAAAATGAAAAGTTAACCAAAGATTATGTGTGTGTCCCAGGGCAGTGACTCTCAGGCAAGCGTGTCAGATGTATCGTGCAGTGAGACAGCCTCGTCGTTCCCATCTGCTGGTCAGGGGTCGGCTCCGGAGATCCTGCTGGGGCTTGTGTACAATGCCACTACAGGACGTCTCTCTGTGGAGGTCATCAAAGGAAGCCACTTTAAAAACCTGGCAGCAAATAAACCTCCCAGTGAGTCCAAAAGTTGTTTAACATGATTGCTTTCGATAGCCATTCCACCATCAGATCAGTCTTGCATTTCCTGTATCATCTTATATAAGGTTTGCAGGATCAAATAGTCACCTCTCACCTATGACCCCAAAGGTGCTCCCTCTTTCTTTCTCTCTCCAAAATTACCCATCATCCTTCTGATAAACGCTGCCTTAAATGACCTCCTAACCTTCCCAAAGCTTCCGTCACACTTCAGTCAAAGAGCACAATATAAGAGCCTTCAGAAAGCACTCATAACTGCTCATAAATACCATCATGTCATGAAACAACATTCATGCTATAGTTGCAGATAGCGTTATGAAATGTAATGAAGGCTGCATATTTCCCTTATGCATTGGCCCTTAACCTGAAGTGATGCAATGTGCTTTATGAACACGTTACATCTGACCTAATGTGATGCCATTGGACCTTCAGACCTTTTGACCTGCTCTTTTTTTTTCCTGCTGTTGTTGATATTCTCTCTCTTTCTCCCTGATGTCTGCCCATCCCCTCTGCTCTTGCTGTCACTCCTCTCCTGTTGTCAGACGGTTTGTTCTGTTGTCTAAAGCACTTGATAGGTGGGCAGGTGTACATAATCCGAGGTGAGTTTTCTGTGGCTACCTTTATCAGCATCGGACGCTGTTCATCCATCTTTCTGTTTTCACGCTTCCTCTCTTCATTATCGATCCTTGGTGTTAGACTGGCGAACACTTCTACATGGATGCTGAAGGTTTGAGCAGTGTAAAAGGTTTGAATTAGTGTAAAACTCAATATAGAAGGAAGATTCAGAAAACATTTGAAATACAGGTGCATCTCAAAAAATTTTAATATTGTGAAAAAGTTTTTTTTTTGGTAACTTATTTGAAAAATTTAAACTTTCATATTTTCTAGATTCATTACATGTAAAGTAAAACATTTCAAAAGTTTTTTGTTTTAATTTTGATGATTAGACCTTACAGCTCATGAAAGTCAAAAATCCAGTATCTCAAAGTGTTAGAATATTTCCTAAGATCAATAAAAAAAAAAAAAGGATTTGCAAAACAGAAAAGTTCTTTTAAAGCATGTTCATTTCTGCACTCAATACTTGGTCGGGGCTCCTTTAGCACAAAATCCAGCATCAGTGAGGTGTGGCATGGAAGCGATCAGCCTGTGGCACTGCTGAGACACTATTGAGCCTTCAGCTCGTCTGGATTGTTGGATCGACTGTTTCTCATCTTTCTCTTGAAAATATCCCATAGATTCCATATGGGATTCAGGTCAGGCGTGTTAGCTGGCCAATCAAGCACAGTAATATCATGGTCACTTGAAAGTGGTTTTGGCACTGTGGGCAGGTGCTAAAGTCCTGCTGGAAAAGGAAATCAGCACCTCCATAAAGCTTGTCAGCAGATGGAAGCATGAAGTGCTCCAAAATCTCCTGGTAGACGGCTGCATTGACTTTGGACTTGATAAAACAATGGACCAACACCAGCAGACGTCACAGCACCCCAAATCATCACTGACTTCAGAAACTTCACACTGGACTTCAAGCAGCTTTGATTCTGATCCTCTACAGTCTTCCTCCAGACTCCAGACCTTGATTTCCAAATGAAATGCAAAATTTACTTTTATCTGAAAAGAGGACTTTGGACCACTGAGCAACAGTCCAGTTCTTTTTCTCTTTAGCCCAGGTAAGATGCTTCTGACATTTGTTTCTGTTTCAGAAGTGGCTTGGTAGCCCTTTTCCTGAAGAAGTGTGGTGTGGTGTGGTGACTCTTGATGCACTGACTCCAGCTTCATTCCACTCCTTGTGAAGCTCTCCCAAGTGTTTAAATCAGCTTTGCTTGACAGTATTCTCAAGCTTGTGATCCTCCCTGTTGCTTGTGCACCTTTTCCTACCCAATTTCGTCCTTCCAGTCAACTTTGCATTTAATATGCTTTGATACAGCACTCTGTGAACCGCCACACCTTTCAGTAATGACCCCCTGTCACTTACCCTCTTTGTGGAGGACGTCAATGTTCGTCTTCTGGAACACTGCCAAGTCAGCAATCTTCTCCATTATTGTGGTTTCAAAGAACAAGAGATATCCGGAATTTATACTGTAGGGATGGTCATTAATTGAAACTCAAATGTAAATATTCTAATATTTTGAGATACTGGATTTTTTACTTTCATGAGCTGTATATATTTCTTTTGAAATATTTTACTTTACATGTAATGAATCTAGAAAATTTGAAAGTTTCACTTTTTGATATTCTAATTTTTTGAGATGCACCTGTATGTTATCCATTCATCCATGGAGAAGGTTAAAACGCTGTTACTGTAGACGTTATGTTGGATGGTATGCTGTTATTTTCTGTCCTCTATAGTGATGTTTGCATGCGTCCCCTAACCATGTCTTTCTTTAATGTTTGGATTTTTTCAAATACATTTAATAGCTTGGATTATTTGAATCTTTCCTGTCATGTGACTGGTAGTTGCCAGAAAGATGTAGAAATCTTTTTAGACTTGTTGCCATGTGAGTGGTTCTTCTGTTTTTGGAGACTGTGGAATATTTGGGATTTTTTTAACAAAATATATTTTTGTGGCTCTCACTGCTAACTTTAGTACGGTGACCGGGAGGGGACGTCTTCGGTTCACTTAGTTTCGTCATGGCCACGAGATATTAATTTGTGGGAACATCATATTAACTCGTGGGAACATGATATTATGTCGTGGCCACAAGATCATTTTGTCGAGGTAACGACATCCTTATGTTGTGGCCTCGAGTGTAACGGTGTGTCAGGCAGGAAGATGCTGGAGACATCAGGATATTTCGTAAGAAGTAACATTTAATAATAAACTCAGGATATTGGATAAAACACACTCTAAACGTAACTGAGATCGGACAAAGACTGAGGGAGAACTGAGAACTTATAAACCTGAACCAAACAAAGGGAACTAATGAGATCATTAATAAACACAGATGGAACAGGATAATCTAATCAGGGAACAGGAAACATGACCAAAAAAGGGCAAAACGGAAATAGACCTACAAGAAAAAATGTTATCCATCCCACAGTCTCGCTAGCTGTGTGTGTCCATTAACTGATCGTCTTTTTTCATAATATTTGTATACTATTATTAGCTATTATTATCATCATCATCATTATTATTATTAGCCTATTATTTTATTTTTATAATCGATTTTTCCCTTCATTTCGATCTCTTTACATAACGTTCTGACTAGTTTTGTAAATAAGCCTACTGTAAAAGCTCGACATGCCAATAAAGCTTTCATTATGCTGACTGGAATTTATAGCCTATTTGAAATGCAGTTTAAAGGTTGAATTTAACATATATTTTTTTTTTTTTCTGCAAATTAATAATGATTAATATTATAGCTTACTGCAAGTGTTTCGTTGAGAAAGGAATCATTCACGTAGTTTCATTTGTAAAACACAGCACGCTCATTTATCATCACGCACGGGCATAAATAACCTACAATCATAAAGTATTGGCATAATTGTCAGGCGTTTACAGTATTTGCAAAATATATGGTAGCACATAGCATAATTATACAGAACGTTAATTAGGTAAAGCGATACACGAATTGAAAGGGGAAATAATAAAATATTATATTTATCTGAAATAAATATAAAAATATAGCCCTAAAAAGTTAATATAACCTAATAACAATAATAATAATATACTAATATTAAATGAAATGTTTAATGTTAATAAAAATGTTTTATCCATCTCTGATAATCCCAGCTTGCTATGGTCACGTAGGTTTGTTTATGCATTAAACTCATGGCCACGAATTAATATCTCGTGGCCTTGACAAAACTAAGTGAACCGAAGACGTCCCCTCCCCGTCACCGTACTTAAGACATTAATTCAATATATTTCAAACTTTTTCTATTTCATTTATTATTAATATTATTGTTGTTAATAAATTTAATAAATCTTTATTATTATATTTATTATTTTAATAATAATCAAATGATAATAATGTGATATTTATTTAATATTTTGTTTTGGCTTTATTTCCGTGATGACAATTATGTAAATTGTGATCTTTTTATCTTGCTTCATTAATATGATTTTTAATAAATATAAATTAGTCTTTAACATGGTATAAGTTTTATACGCTTTTTACATGAATTTACATACAATACATATAATGGCTTTAAAATATATATAATCATATTTTAAAATATATAATAGCTTTTATATTTTGGGTAATAGATGCATTGCAAGGGTATCGTCATATTTAGGATACAAAAACTGCTAAATATACAGTAGATATATGTAATCCTAGTGCAGAAATATGAAAGTAATTGTCTATAAATAACTTTAGCAATTCAGATGACCAGGATTTTAGGCAATGGGACATAGTGTAGACTACTAGAAGTTGATTTCTATGGCTGTGATGGAAGTGTTCAGATTTCTGAATAACTGCATCACAGAGTCTAATCAACCCTCTCAACCGTTAATGAATCCTTTCACATTCAGCTTGAGGAGCTGGAGATGATTTCCTCAGTGTCAGGTATGAGTCTGTGTTCCCATCTCTGAAATCAGCGCTTCTTTAGCTCGGCTCTTCTATTAGTTGGAAAAATAGAGAGTGAAACGTTTTCTTGAAAACGCAGCAGGATAACTCCACAGGAAGCCTGCACTCGATGACTTGTGGAACAGAAGCGTCACCATGACACAAAGACACAGAGAATACCAACGTCTGTTGTATTGTAGTGTATTCAGGCAGGGTAGCAGAAAGCATGCTCAGAGGAGTTCAACTGCACTTTGAATTAAACCCGGTGAATGGCCTGGAGCTACCGCAGAGTCTGCTCTGAATGCATCTGTAGAGTCACAGTTCAAAAGGTTCTGAAAGGAGAAGACAGAGGAGTGATGCGGGACTCAATTATTAATCAGTGAGCATTGATTCGTGCCAAGCGTTAATGCAAAAAAGAAACTGAATGGCCCATTTTCAGCTAATAAATTTCATCCTGTATTAATGAATGGAATAATCAATTGCTTTTCAGATAAATCCAAAGATTGAAGCGTTGCCATGCTGGAAACGTAGTGTTGAAAACCTCCATGCTGGCAGAGGAACTGTACCACAAAGCTATATCCTGTTACTTAATTTAACGTCCCAACTTCCGAACCTACAATTTTTGTAATAGTATTATCTTTTTGTAATTTATTTCTCCCATCTGAAAACTGTTATTATTTTTTTCTTTTTATTATTTATTATACTGTATTTTTGATTTTCCATTTTTCAAATGTGTATTTTCGTCTATGTGTGTAGTTTTGCAGTAAAAACAACATGTCTAAACAGCCTTAAACGAGATATATTTATTTTTTATAACTATGTTTCTTTATCTGGTCACTAATAGCTTTTTTCTTGTTTTTAAGAATAAATCTAACAAAACTCTGTGAGATTTACCATAAAAAAATTAAAAAAAAATCCCAGTCGGGTAAAAATAAATAATTGCATTATATATTATTATGTTTTCTTTCTTAATAATAGACTTAATATTCAAATTAAGTAATTTCAAATTTCTCATGATCAAATCAAGTTTAGTCTTTACTAATTTGACCCTAAATGTTCTCTGTTTCAGACACGTATGTAAAGCTGACTCTACTGAACTCAATGGGTCAAGAGATGTCCAAGTGCAAGACGTCCATTTGCAGAGGCCAACCCAACCCCACCTACAAGGAGACCTTTGTGTTCCAAGTAGCTCTGTTCCAGCTCTCCGACGTCACGCTCATCCTGTCGGTCTACAACAAGCGCAGCATGAAACGGAAGGAGATGATTGGCTGGATCTCCCTGGGGCTGAACAGCTCTGGGGAGGAGGAGCTGACGCACTGGACACAGATGAAGGAATCGAAGGGACAACAGGTGTGTCGATGGCACAGTCTTTTGGAGTCCTAGAATGTCAACAAGTGATAGTAATTATGTGTGTAATGGCGTGGGTGACAGAGAGCAGGTCAAGCCCTCGAACGACCCCAAGATGACAGAGCTGGTCCTCACTGCAGTGCATTATAAGAAACGCGAGTAGTTCTGGGGATGTAATCTGCTCTCTCTCCCTATGCATTGTGGGAAACGGGTTAGAGAAAATGGTGAGAACAGGGTTAGAGATGCCAGACTGTTAATGGAGGAAACACTAATGAGACAGAGTTTTGTGTTTATTTAGATATTTATTTGTATATTTCTGACTTGATGTTTCTATTTTTGTTCAGCTTAAGATGGGGTTGTGGTGTTTAAGGCACAGTAAGAGAGAAAAAAACTAATGAATATTTGTGTGAGATCCAGACGTTAAAGATCTACAGAGATGAGACGAGTTAAAATATCTTCACTCAGATTATAACTGGTGTCCTAAGATTACATTACTCAGACCTACCAAAGTTGTACAGGGGTACAATTACTGTCAGGTTGACTAGATGCCATTCTGAGGCATTTTAATGGAAACTCTGACAGATGGCTGGGTTCCTCAACATGTGATCAGATTTTCTAGATCATGTTCTAATACGGGATTTAGTTCATTCCGCTTTGAAATGTACTATGAGAGTGCCAATCCAGACTTCACCACATACAGCCTGTCATCCAGTGTTATGCGTCAGCTATTTCATTCTCCTCATTCTGAATTTAATACTTGGAAATCAGAAACACACCACAAAACAAATAGAAAAAATATTGTTTCATTCTCAATATAACATTAACAGCCAATAACGGTGGAACTTTTGTTTTAACTATACTTTTCTACACACACCTTAATATAATAATAATAATGATGTATTGTACATAATAAGATATTCATAACACTTTATAAATATTACAATACCTTTATAATAAAATTATGAATTAATGTGTAAAAAATGTAAAGTATATCAATTATTTGTTTACATATACAATCATTATTTTATGTACTGGAAACCCTGTAAAACAGAAGCATTTCCTTATTTTAGTGCTAATCGTGATTAATCGCATCCAAAATAAAAGTTTTTGTTTACATAATATATGAGTGTGTATTTTTATTATGCATATATAAATACAAACATATGCATGTATATATTTAAGAAAAATATGTTATGTTTATATATTAAATATATTTATATAAAATATAATATAAATATATACATGTATATACACATGTAAATATTTTCAAAATATATACTGAATGTGTGTGTATTTATATATACATAATAAATAAACACAGTACACATACATATATTATGTAAACAAAACTTTTATTTTGGATGCGATTAATCACGAATAATCATTTGACAGCACTATTTTATTGATTATATTTTAACTATACATTATAGAAGAAATCCCTTAAATGCCTTCAAATAGTTTTAATAAGTTATATAATCTCACTACAAAATGGTGATAATCGAATTATACAATAATGACCATAATATTTTCACAACTTTAAAGGCCTGTTCACACCAAGAATGATAACTATAACCACTATATTAGTGTCCGCACCAACAGACTATAACATAAGTTATGTTAATGCAATGACAAATGTGATTTAAAACACCATCCCTGACGAAGAACAATGAGCACATGCATTATCAGCTCTTACTTCGACTTTAGAGTCAAATCTGTGACTTCTGAATCGTGAGAGCATTATGAAACCATTTTTGAATAGTTTCTAGCATGGTGAAATGAAGGCTGCATTAAGTTGACAGTTTATAATATGGATGTGTATTTGCCATACTTTTACAAAAGACTGTTCCCTCTTATCTTTTGTTTTGAATTCGTCTTGCGATCCTGAATGTTCATATTTAGTACCTGAGACTTCACACTCAGTACTGCAACACTAGAGATGTAGAGAACCAGTGATAAAACTGTGAGGATGTTTAGAGTATGTGATGGTGAGGAGGCTTCTCAGCGCTTTTGCTCTGTCTTTACAAGTGTCCTGATCTCTGTGCGGTCAACCTGTGAAATCTGTCTTGAACTAGTTTCTTTCTTTCTTGAGCAATGGTCAAACTCACTCAGTGATTGTTACGTACTGTAAATGGCACATAGATTTTGCTGATCTATTTTTGTATCTATATATCTGAGAAAATGGACTCACTTTCTTGGTAATTGTATGAAGCTCTGTGAGCAGTATGGAGTTGTAGACTTCGTTCTACTTTCACAGTTTAGTTGATATTTTGTGTCTCTTTGGATAAAAGAAAAAAGAGTTTTATTTGTGAATGTGTCGTTCATTCAGTGTACCGTTTCAAAATATGACAAGATAAATGTTCAAAAACAAACAAAAAAAAAAAACCTCTTCACCTTCTCGTCCCTGTTACAGTCTTGCAGGCTGATAGAAAAAAGTGTGAGTGTGTGAGACAAGGGGAGTGTTTGTTCAGTGTGATGTTACATACTGTTATATGTATTCTTAGCTTTGCTAATGTCATCATTTCAGGTGATGATACTGTGTATGTTTTACTTCCCTCATTAAAAGAGAGAAAAGTCAGGTATGGCAAGTAGCTGGACTCTTTGAGCTGGTATGTTTTGTAAGTCCAGAATTAAGCACAGTTTTAGGGCACATGGAGTCATGAAACACATCTTGTGAAAGAGTCTCAGACTGTGATGGTCCTCAGAGAGTCACAACTGGACAATATCTCCCTTACAGACCACGTCCCATGAAGCGCACAGCTGGGCTGAGCTTTCCCTCTCACGCTGGGACTGGGAGATGTTCTCAGTTTCTTCTTGGCAAACTGAGTAAACAGTCTCAATTTTATTTTACCATTCTGTCAACTTTTAAGCCTGAGAAAATGCCACAGCTGTCAAAATTACAATGACATAATACAGCACAATGTTGAAATGTAGGATGTTTAATGCATTATGACTAGAAAACAGCTGTGTCACAAACTGACACAGAGAGGCTGTTATGTCTCACTTGTGACAGTTTTATTAGGGGCTTGGCGCACTGTTGCCTCATGCAGATATGGCTTCCAAATTCCTTTCCCACTATAAATGAGAATCTCATTGCAGCTACAGTAAATCAGTTAAATAGGTTGGTTACATGGCTCTGCCAGCCTGAAATCCCTCAGACTCAACCTTCCCAGTAGCTTTTGACCAGTCCATCTTTAAAGGGATAGTTCACCTTAGATATAACATTTAGTTGTCAGTTACTCACTCTCATATTGTTCTAACTCTGCATTATTTCTTGAAATTCAAATCGAGACGTTAGGCAGAATGTCCAAGCTGCGCTTTTCCACATGATTTGTACTCCCATGCTCCAAGACTTCGAAGTCTTCTGAAACTATATGATAGTTTGTGTGGAACAGACCAAAATGAATTGTTCACTGATAAACAGAGCTCATCATGTCTAAAGTGCAATTTTTTACCATGAATACAAGCACAAATGACATTTAAGGGTTCTGATAAAGGGGGGAGATTATTAGTGAATACAGGCATAAATCATGGCCTGTTCCACACACAAACCTATCATACACTTCTTCAAAAGGTTTGAGTCACTAAGGTTTTTGTTTTTGAAAGAAGTCTCTTATGCTCATCAGTGCTCAAAAGTATTTGATCAAACAAAAGGAATACAGTGAAAAAAATTAAATTCTGAAATATTTTTGCCATTTCAAATTAGGTTTTTCTATTTTAAAGCATTTTAAAATATATTTCTAAGATGGCCAAGCTGAATTTTCAGCAGACACACATAATCAGTGTCACATAATCCTTTAGAAATCATTTTAATATGCTGACTTGCTGCTCAAGAAACATTTATTATTATTATCAATGTTGAAAACGGTTGTGCTGCTTAATGTTTTGCGGCTAATGATTTTTAAGTTTAAAAAAGAACAGCATTTAATGGAATTATATTTTTTAGTAACAATGTAAAAATATTTGTTTTAACTTCTTATAAATTGAATGCATCCTTGCTGAATAAAATCATAATTTCTTTTCAAAAATGTAGTTACCCCATAAGGCTTTAGAAGACTCGGAATATAGCACACATATGGAATAAATAATAGACTGCTTTTATGATCTTTAAGGTGTTGTTTTTTTTAGCTTGGTCGTATAAATCACGACCTAATTTCGTACAACATTTTACAAAATAATTATATTTATCTTAAAAACAAAACAATTAATATGGGATCTGAACAACATGAGGGTGAGTGAATAATGACAAGGTGTTATTAGAAACTAGAAAATGTTATAATTCTAGTTTTTGAATTCTCAAACTACTTTAGCCCAAGCAGACACTGGTATGCAAAGCTAACGCTCTGCTAATCTGACTGAGGTGTCTTAAGGAGAGTCGTTTCTTTACAGCTTGACAGATGAAACCGCATTTTCTCTTATAATGTTTAATGTGTGTGAATGAGTCTTTCCGGTGCCTGATAAAAGCTCACAGCTGTCACAGCTCCTCTCCCATAAGACTTCCCACGGCTCTGCAGTAGTCTGTATGTGAGAAGATGTAAGTATTTAGACAACAGACATTTAAAGAACCCATCTTATTCTGACCTTAGTGACAGGGGTTCTGTTCAGTTTACAGAACCAATAAACACCAGCATAAAGATGTTTTAGGATTTATTGCACAAGAAGCATAGCACACGCTCTCTCTGTGTCCCAACGTGATTCAGGTCTAACATGCCACTGACACCTTCAACTTTCACAAGGTGTGTTCCAACTAAACCAGTTTTAAACATTTTATACGTGTTCTGAACATTGTGTGTTTATATTTGCAATACTTTTAATTTCTTTCAGTTAATTCTCAAAATGCTTTAAATGAATTGCCTATATACCCACCGATTCAGTCGGTGCCTTACTTTTCTCTGGAGAACGTTTTTATGATGTTTTTGAAATGTTGCGGCGATGTTGTCACCTTGTGTATTCATACTTCTGTACAACCGCTGTAATTTGATTTGTAAATGAAGTCTTACACAATGATACATTAAAAAGATGATGCATTTGTATGTGATTCTGTTTTGAAAAGAAACACATCTGATAATTGTCTTTGTCTGCCTGTTTTTATTCCAAGGATTGTAAGATTGTCTTGAGGAAATTCAGGATTAGGTTTTAGTCTTGTCTTATAAAATATGATGTTAGAGCCCCAAGCTGAAGAAAATAATTTTATAATACTAATGATGCAATAAATATTATAGGCTAGGTACACTACACTGTAGTGTTAAAAAAAATCAAAATAATCTTATTTATTTTTCATTATATTTAGTGTAAGGTGTCAACAAGAAGCAAAGAGAAAAACGACACCACCATGTGGCGCTACATAAAGTGTGTGAGCAAAAATCCAGTTGTCTATGACTGTAAATCCTCTCTGGGGATTACAAAAGTTTTGGAAACATTAGTGTCAAAGACAAATGATGAAATTCTGTGGGGCTGAGTTTAGAGCAGACCGCGAAGTTTTTTGATTTATGAGGTCAACTGTTTTGCCTCACACATTCCTTTTTACAAATACATTTCCCAATCTTTCACGTACTTCTTTCATATGCAATTTGGATGCTCATAAATATGTAGATGTCTCTATCCAAAGTGTGTGTCTGTGTGGGTGGAGTGTATTTTGAAGGGCCCATTGAACTTTCAGTTTTATCCTGAGGGAGAGAGCTCTCTTCAAAGTGCTTAAACATGGACAGCAGCTCTGTACAAGTCAATATTTATTCCTCGCTGCTTGGCTGGAGTGAATAAAGAGACAGGCAGAATTGAACTCTGTGCCCTTACTAATGTAGCAGCAATCGAAGCATGCCGTCAGATCTAAAGCTCTAGAGGATGAATAGACATCAAAATGAGGTTATGTACCTGAAGATTATTAGATGTCCTCAACTGCTGAAATAAGAGCTGGAATAAATACTCACCTAAACACTTCTACAGAATTGTAGCCAACAGATGGCACTATTGTTGAAGGCCATTTAAAAGTTTTCATAAATGGCATGTTTGAAGTTTAAAGAATTCTTCGTAAAATGTACAAACGTAGATGTAAACAAAAAATGGTGGCATACCCCCCAAAACCAAAACTAATAAGTAACAAGTGTATCATTGGTAAATCAGAAAATAAAATATATTAGTTATCGCCTTTTCAATGTACAGTAATGTTGATGAAACATCCAAGATTTGATTTTCTTTTTCCAATATGGACGGTGTTGCTTATTACAAACGATTTACCTTTAATGTACTAAAGGACTGAGAGAGAGAGAGAGATTCACTATAAAAGTGCTGGTACAGTAAACCACAATGCATGGTTTCCATTTATTTAAAAGATGCTGTTACTCTCTGAAGCCCCCAGTCACCTGGAAAAGTACTTCAACACAGGGCTGCTTTTCACACAAGAAAATAAATTACGGACTCTGGCACAGGAGTGGATGTCTGCTTCTAACTAGAAACAGGGTGTGTTTTTTGGAACCTGGAGTCAGTTAGAGGGAAACTGAGCAAGAAAAAGCCTTTGTTTGTGTGTGTGTGTGTGTGTGTGTGTGTGTGTGTGTGCGTGCGTGCGTGTGCGCTTGTTCTTGTGAGGGCCACATTTCTAAAAATGTCCTCAGACATGTGATGATGGTCATTTGTATTAAGAAAAAGAAAATTATACATGGGCCAAAATCTAAAAATTCACACAAAGTAAATTACAAAAAGATATTAAATCTAAATGGTCTTAACTTTTCAAAATAGTTTTAATGATGGTCATCTGTAATTATTAAATAATAATAATAATAACAAATAAATAAAAACATTCAAGTTGGCAAACTCAAACTCCAAGTTATATAAATAAACAAAATTAAACTGAAATAGCAAATGGGAGTTTAAAAATGATGCAGTATAGGCTAATTACATTTTTATATAATATATATTTATAAATATATTTGATCATTTATTTGATATTTTATTTTTTGTAAATAAAATATATAAAATGACAACAACAATAACAACAACAAAAAACTAGTTGGTCAATAGGCCTAAAGGGTATAGGATTAGTGTGGTTTGATTATCAGATAATGTTTCTGAAAATGTCCTTAAAAACAGGCTTATGATCTTTAGTTGTTAAAAAAGTAGCTGGGCAAAATACAATCTAAAAATCAAAACCGAACAAAACTAATCTGTAAAATGAAGAAAAACGAGGTATGTTCTAGAGGTCTAAGAGGTCTTTACAATAGGTGTACATGCTTTTGCGCGTGAGTACAGAAAGTGATGAAGGGACCAAAAAAATCGGCACAACTTGGCGCTCACTCCACCTCTTCTATAGGGAACACCGGAGAAATCCGCTCAGGAGCGCGGCTGGAAAATACGGACCGCCGCTCCTGAAAAGGAAAATGTCTAACAGATGATTGGCCCCGTGCCCGCCCGCTCCACTTCTGCTGCGCGCTAAACGCGGCTCCTCTGACCAAAACCAGACACACACAAGGCACCAGGGAAGCACTGCTGCTGGGACGGGACGGGACGCGACTGATCCTGCATGAGCAAAAAGCTGCTTCTGTTTATTCCGAGGAATGGGGCGACGCTGTTGGTGTCCACTGACGTTAACAAGCCCAGTTCAAAGCAAACGCTGCAACGTCGCACCGTCTGCCGGTGAGGTCACTGTGGCACAAAGCAAAGCGACCTGCGCGGACACGCAACGGAGATTCCGTCACATCACAGCGGCTTTGTTCGCGCGCTGATTGACTGCTTGGCTTTGGATTTGATTTTTCCAGTAGAACCTTATCGATTACTGTAAGTCAGAAAGGCTCGCGCTGATGGATCGTGGATAAGTAGTTATTGATGAACCGAGCGGGACTACAGCAGCGGAACCCAGAGGAGAAAACGAGAACGCGTCCATAACGACACATCTGATTCAATAAAACAACACATATTGACTTAGTCATCATTACAGTTAAAGGTAAGCAAAAGTTCATATATTTTGAACATATTCACACCAATATGTTCGGAATTACGCGCCACTAGCCTCCGGAGGCAGAGAGACATGGCACAGTGCCAATACCGATGAACTACACTTATGATCTCTCAAGTGTGTTAAGAGCAAACAACTATTTTTAAGCACCTAAGAATACACACAGTATCCTGTGTTTTCGTTATTTGAAGTTATACTAATGATTAAATATTAAATGTATATTTTGTCTATATGAGGATTGCACAACGCAAAGAGTGTACATTAGGTCCATGCAGCCACCATTTGTATTTTTTAACATTTAATCACATTTTTGCCTACAACTACTTTAAATTAATTTGCCACTGTAGGGCCTTTTAATACAATTTAGTATAAAATATTTAATATAGTCTCTAAATATATATAATTTTAATATTTATTTAAAAAAAATTACATTTAAAAGTGAATTTTGATCATTGTGATTGAATTAGTAATAACAAAATATAAATCAATAGATCTACATATCTTTATATTGCTACAATATATTTCTTAATTTTTTAAATATATTTCTTATTAATTCAGTGACTGCATTTACTTTTTAAAAATACCTTTTAAAATGATAATTAAATTATATATGGTCAAATAAAATTACACATATTTCTATCATACATGTGAGCTATCATCCGACCAAGATTCCTTGTTTTTATTAAGGTTTGTAAAATTTACTATTACACTGAATCTCTAAAGAAGCTAATGACAGTGAGGTCACACACACACACACACACACACAATATTCCTTTCACACATTAAAACACCCAAGCTCTGTGTCTGTCTCTGTGTGTTTGTGTGTGTGTGTGTGTGTGTTGTAAGGGCAGGGAGCCAGAATTCTGTTACCGCTTGATTCCCTTACAAGGAGATGAAGTGTACAAGATGAAAGCACAATAACTTTATAGATGGACGCAGAGTGTGTGTTTTTGTCCTGATGAATGCGCAATTACTGTTGCACGAGAAAATTGTGCATTGGTGTCTGCATAGTGTAAGGCAGTTGACAGTTCTGTGTGTGAGGCTATTGTTGTTGTTGTGTAAGAGAGAGAGACGCTATTGTGTGTGGCTAAGATGGTGTGTGTGTGTGTGAGTGGGATCATTTCTTGCTTCATTATCAGCAATGGGTTCACTGCGCTGGCTGTGGCATCTGTTTCTGATGCTGCGGGGCAGGAGTGTGTGTGTTTGTGTGCATGTGGGTATTCCCCCTGAGATCCCTGTGCCAGTTTAAGAGTGTCTGGCATACTGCCACGCATTGATCCCTCGATCTACAGCAGGCACAAAGGAAAACCCACGCAATCGTTTACCGCCTGTGGTTCTCATCAGTCCGTTTCAGTCATTTGTGTCTGGGCACGGTGAGGATTTACTTCGAGACTTCTGAGGAGTCTGTGGGCTGCTCATAATCATCTAAAACTTCAACCCAGGCAGTTTCAGAAAACTGTGGCTTGGGAGGGACACATCCTGTGCAGATCATCTTCCTGTCAAACCTTCAATCACATTCAGAAATGACTCATCAAAAGGCTCACCTCATTCATGCACCCACAATAAACTGTAGATAAACAATGGATACTGTATGTGGTAAAAACCGTACTGTCATCACATTTGGTACAAACACATGATCCACAATCTGAGAGCTAGTGCATCGCTAGTATGAGCAGGTTTTTGCATTGTCAAGCTACACACAAGCTGCACAAGGCGTAATTGATGGATAAATATATATTTGTTTTAAAGAAATAAATCATTTTATTTGACAAGGACATATTAAATTGGTCAAAAGTGACAATAAAATAATTTGTAATGTTACAAAAGATTAGCAAATAAATTCCGTTCTTCTGAACTTTCTATTCATCAAATAATGCTGAAAAGATATATCATGATTTCCATGAAAACTATTAAGTACAACTGTTTTCAACATTAAAAAACAATTTAATAAACAATCAAACAGAAAACATTTAAAAATGTAATAGTTTTCACAATATTAGTTTTTGCTGTATTTTTGGATCAAATAAATATGCCTTGATGAGCATAAGAAAATTATTTTAAAAACATTAAAAGAGCATTTACATGACATTTTAAAAAGATATATTACTATAGCCTGACTGAAATAAAACTTTTAAAGTGCATGTAAACACACTTCGTAATTCCCTTTTTTTAGTACTTGAAAAGATTTTTGATTTGACTTTATTAAACATAAAAAAGAATAGATAATTGAAAAAAATGAATAATCATTTAATATATATGTGTTATATATATAGTGCTGTCAAACGCATCCAAAATAAAAGTTTTTGTTTACATAATATATGTGAGTGTGCTGTGTTTATTTATGTATATATACACACACACATACAGTATATATTTTTGAAAATATTTACATGTATATACATTTATAGATTTATATTATTATTTTTTATATTATATATAAATATATTTGATATATAAACATAACCTATTTTTCTAAAATATATACATGCATGTGTTTGTATTTATATATACATAATAAATATACACAGTACACACTGATATATTATGTTAACAAAAACTTTTATTTTGGATGCGATTAATCGCGATTAATCATTTGACAGCACTAATATATACTAAAGCAACTTTAATATTAATTATAATGTTAATTAATCGATTTTTTTCATAATACAAAAAAACAAAGTAGAAACTTTCTATAAATAGACTTTCAGAAGGCAGTGTTGCTGTCTGAAGACAAATAAATCACAGCCATCACATAATAAATCAGAGCCCACCGTGATGTAAATATCAACTCGAGAGCAGGGATGATGTGATTACCCTGCCCCTTTGAGTATACAGAGAGCATGTGCTGCCCTCCCTCTGTCTCAAACACACACACACAGCTTCAGGCTCTGACTCTTAACAGCAGGGATGCACGGGTAGCCAGAACATTCCTTCAGCTCTGATGTGACGTTGTGTCAACACGATCATGTTACTGCGCTATCCTCACACACACAGAGGCCAGGATGCAAGGCTGTTGGTCGAAGTCAGTATAATTTCTCTCTCATTTTATCTGTCTAACACCGTTACACTCTCCGCTTGCAGTACAGACATGGTGCAACTCTTTTTTTCTCTCTCCCTCCGAGTTGGATATAACCTAGACAAGCTGAGCAGCCACAGAGCTCTTGGCAGGTGGGAAGGGTATTCCTACTTCTCTTAATTTTTTTCCCTCATTTGCCCCCTCTCTTTCCCCAGGCTTTGTATGCGTGTGCGCGAGATATGTTTGGATGCATGTTTTACCTCCTCGACTGGGTGTTGCCTACATTTTCTGTCTGAGCGTGTGAGAATGAAAGAGACTACCTAATGACTTAGATTACAGTCTGCAGGATGTGTTCAGATCCCCAGTGCAACATTTCGATTCTAAAATAAACCTCCTCTGTCTCGCTGATAGATTCAGGTCAAGCTTTAACCCAAACTGTTGAATAGAAGTCCTGCACCCTGAGGAGGACACACATGGTTTAAATGCTTCCAGCACCCAGACAGAAAGCAGTTTCTGAGCAGATGGATGATAGCTCCTGGAGAGGTGTGTAAGTGTGTGTGTGTGTAATAGCCTCATGGTTGGCAAAGTCTACTGCGGTCTTTTCACCTTATGGTACATTGGGGCGTCACTTCAGTAAGGTGTGTTTCACACATGTTACTGTGTGACTCAGTGTGGGTTCTGCATGTGCGTACGTGAATTAAAGAAGTCGTTCATGTTGTTTCATGACCTTTTTTTCTTCTATGGACAAATATTCTAGTTGTTGTGTGACAAATTACAAAAAAAGCACAATAAAAGTATCATAATGCATTCCAAGTCTTCTGAAGCCATACAAGCTTTTTGTGAAGAAATTAAAATAAGCAATTATTCCTTGCTCTTCCTCTTCTGTAGCTATCAAAACAAATATCAAATGTCACTTTTAGACACATCATGTCAGCTTTGAAGTTATAAGTAACCATGAGACAACCAATGACGTTTGATTTCACTGATTTCAAACATGATGCAATTTGTCTAAAGGCAAAATATATAACTGAATGCAGACACATATAAGATTTGAGACAGTGGAAGCCAGGATTTCTTTAGTGTTTACAAGACTTGCAAACAACATGGCATCAGGGGTGTATTCCAGAAAGCACGGTTAACCTTCAGTTAAACCCTGAACTTTGTGTTGATTAACCCCAAACCTTGCTTACGCGAGGTATGTGGTTCCAAAAACACGTCCGGGAGTAAGTTCATTCAACACAGAGTATGTTCCTGGTTAAGACTCAAGACATTCTCAACAGAGCGACGAATCGACGAGTCACTATGGAAACGGACGCTAAGAAAAAGCGCACCATGCTGTTTCTTTCTTCTTCTTTTGTTCGTTTACATGCTTAGTGCATATCGCCACCTAATTGATGGTTGTGTAATCTTTTTTTTTCCCGTTTAATCTTCAATCCTTGAGAATATGACTTATATTTTTAGTTTGATGCTAATTATATATTAAGTCATATCAGATATGTATTTTTATTATAGAAATACATTATAGAAAATACCAATCCATGTGTGAGACGATAATATAAAATGTAATAAGTATATATAATTTAATAAATTAAACATTACCTTGTCATAGTGTTTTATAATTTATACAGATAACTGTTATATATGCCAAAATAAATAAAATAATCATATTAGAATGATATATTACCTTATTTATTACTTATATTAGTGCTATATATATATATATATATATATATATATATATATATATATATATATATATATATATATATATACGTATATATAAGGCTATATTATATAATGTTGTATTATCTGTCAGGCCCACTGAAGGCTGCTCAGTATGTCACGCGTGCACTGATAGCACTGAAGTGAACTAACCCTGACCATAACCTGCTCCAGAGCAGGTTATCTTCAGAGAGCAAGTTACTATGGTTACTTACATACCCTAAAAGTAACCTCCGATTTTGGAACCGAAAGCCGAGTTTATCCGCTCGCTTATCCTCAAACTTACCCGGGTATATATGTCACATAACCTGCTTTCTGGAATACACCCCAGAAGTAAATATATGGCTTCAGAAGACTTGTAACATAGTCCACAAGTTGCATGGACCACTTATATGATACTTTTATGCTGCTTCTTTGTCATACCTATTCAATATTCAGAATTGTTACCTTTTGTGTTCCACAGAAGAAAAAAGTCATGGGAATGTGTAAATTAAAACTAATAATTTTTTATAATTTGTATATAATTTTTTATAATAATTTGTAATACTTTTTTAATGTACCCTGTGATATTTCTCCCACTAGAAAGTCATTAATAGCAGTGAAATATTCCATATTTTGTCATAATTGACATCTTTGAACATGTGTTTATATCAGTTACTCATGTTTCTCATAAATCATGGAACTGTTTCTGGATCAGGCCGTGTGGGCAGACTGGCGTTAATGATGACTCTGAAGCTCTGAGCATGTGCCAGTGTTCCTCACACAGACCGAGAACAAGTTTGTGGTTGACATTCACTGGGGTTTTTAGAATGATCTGTCAGCCTGGTGTTCCAAACAGCAGAGCAGGATATGAGCTGATGCCTAAAGCTATTCTCATAACCTGACTAATTGTGCAGTGTTTTGTTTTCTTTCTGTCTGCTCTGTCTCTCTTTCTGGCTTAATTTCTACTGACAAAGCGTTTTGAAAATTGTTTAAATAATTTCAAAGCATTACATTTACTGGCAGACTAACAACTCAAAACTATTGTCTTTAATAAGCTGTTCATGAGAAGAGCATGTTCTGAAAAGTTAGGTAAATGGACAAACCTGCCTTTGAGGGCATAAGAAGTTGTGGCAAAATAATTTGTAAATTATTTAATAAATCATGAGTATTATATAAATGCAATTAAAATGCAATTAAATTTCAAAAATAGTCCCCTTTAAGATAAATGTGTGAGTGAGCTTTAACAGCTTTTATGACCCAGTAAAGAGCATCATGAGCTTTGGATGTTTTGGTTTTAGTGAGTTAAGCCAAAAACTACATTACCTCAATGGAAACCTGTAATTGTGGTTTTCGTATAGGAAAAACCACAGCGGCACAACTGAAAGCTTATCCCTTACATGATTCCTTAGTTTGGATCGCTCATTCCTTCTTTCTTTCACTCTCTGTCTGGTTTTAGCATCAGCTGTGTTTTATAATTTGTAGTTTTAGCATCTATTGAGCTTCAAGTTTCTAGAACACATTCCCTTCTGTACCCTGTGATATTTGTGTATGTGTGTGTGTGTGTGTGTGTGTGTGTGACCGATGAGGTGCAAATCCAACGGATCCAGCACCTTTTTATGTTTTCTTCACACAAAAAGGAAAGTGGAAAAGATGGAGAGAGAGAGAGAGTGCATAAAAGCACAAAACGAGCAAAGAGACAAAGACAGACAGACAGCTTATGTGTGTGTGTGAGAGAGAGAGCTCTGCTTCTGTGTCAGCTCTCTGTCTTCTAAAGCGTAAATTCAAAGAGTTGTGGGCGGAATGAGAAACAGGTAACGACAGTATGAGGGAGAGGAGGAGAGTGGGATCTGCTCTGATTAAACACGTCTCGCTCACATGAGCTGAGTGTGATCCAAACCCTGCGGACACAGACTTAAAACAGGATGGGTTATTACAGCTGAATTAATTTTACTGCAAGAGGAACATTTTTTGAGTCTGTGTGCGTGCATAAAAGTATTAATGATATTTTTTACCATTTTAGTTTTACTTCTCATTTACTTACACAATTCAGTTTCTTTGTTAATTTAGTGCAAATAATTATTTAAAAATTAATGAAATAACATCAACACAATTAATCATGTCCATTAACTTGTAAATAAATTTGATAAAGAGATTTTCACACAGGACATCAAAAACCTTTTTTTTTATTTTTTTTTTTTTTACTTTTTTCATTTTAACAAAAGGTTAAAAAGGCTGAAAAACTGGTTGAAAAAGTATTGCAATGGCCAAAGACAATTTAAAAAAAAATCACAGATAGAATACGAGAATGGTTCCTGTATGAATCTACCTCAGACAGACTGACAATGATCATGATATGGAAACAAAACTGCCACTTATTGTAACCTTCATTTAGGGGCTATTCTTATACTAAAATATGTGATTAATTTGAACACTGAATTAATATATCATTTACTTTACTGAATGAAATGGTTTAATCGATTGACAGCCCAAATAGTTACAAATAAACATGGTTTGTTGTCATGTGAGAATTGTGTCTGGTGACTCAGAACAGCCTGGCGTAACAGCAGTTCAATGTGTACCAACTGAAGCCAGTGTGTGTGTGTGTGTGTGTGTGTGTGTGTGTGTGTGTGTGTGAGAAAGAGAGAGAGATAAATTGTCAGTGAAGATTAATGGCCTTTGTAGAGGCGGTCATCCAGAACTTTTCCTCTCTCTCCTGTTACTGCGTGTGTGGTAGAACAGAGAACAAAATGATTAAAAAGAGAGATCACACAAACAGATACCTTCCCTTTCAGCTTCTACTGAATGCTGTTCTCTCTCTATCTCGTTATCTGAGTGTTTCATAGTGCGCTATTTTTGCGCTATTAGCTGTTTTAAAGAATCACAATGTGTTTTTCAAATGCCTTGTTAGTGTAATCTTCAAAGAGAGAGGAAATAACTCTACAAGTTATTGTAGAGTAGCACAGTGTTGTTGAGAGGTTGCTTTCTTTAAAGGGGCTGTAATGAGAATTTCCTTGATCTTTTAAGATAAGAGTTCATTGTAATATGAAAACATACTGTAACTTTCAGAATGCAAATCTTGCTCCCCAGTGAGAAAAAAAAAAACATGTATTGATTACTACAATACAAGAATCTCAATGTTAGAAACTAGCGGCTGTTTATTTTTAAGTCTCTGATCATTTCAATTAGATCTTAACAGTATATGAGCACACATTTCAGTACAAATTGTTTTGTAAAGCTGTAACAAATGTAATACAAGCTTTGTAAAGAGGCTGCTATTGAAGGATTGTAATTATGAGTGGTTTGCAAAAACTTTCCTAACATTAAGCTTTACTAGAAGTATGCCAACCTGCATTTAAAGGGATATTTTGTCAAAAAAGTTCATTCTTTAATCATTTATTCATCTATATGTGGTTCCAAACCTGTATGATTTTTTGGAAAATATATGTCATTTGTATGCATGTATACTGTGTGTAATATAAATATGTGATTTAAAAGAATCTCAACTATTTTTGTGTATACAAAGTATACAAAATAAGGTAGAAAACAACACTGGACCCTACTGACTTTTACTGTACAGGAAAAAAAAAACGTCTGAAATCCATAGAAGATAAAAAGTTGAAATAAAATGAAAATTCTCTCATCATTTACTCATGTATGACAGAATTTTACTACGCATTTTTTTTTATAATTATGTTTGTGTGTTTATTGTTTAGGACTGAGGTGAAACTATGGCTTTGGTCCTATCAATGAATCCCTTTTGTGAGCCTGAAGCCGAAGCCCCACCAATCTACCAACCAATCTGGGAATCTGAGCATTGCAGTAAAAGCTGCATCTCCACCCCCTCACCACCAGGGGGTGACACCCAAGGGCTCATTGAAGGTCTGGAACTAATCTCATCTCTGAAAAACAGACTACCATGAACAGATGGTGCTGATGATGTTCCATTCCAAAGTAGATGTTTCAAAATCTGTTATCCAGTTTTGGAACTAAAACACGCCAGAAATTCTCTCCATACCAGTTCTTTGATCTAGAAGACATAATGCAAATCTGTCTGAACCAACCCATTTTGTCTCCAGAGCCCCATTACAGACGAGTTCCTGATCATGTGATGGATCGTGTGGCCCTGTCGCGGATCTCTTATTTCAAGAGGAAGCTTGTGGATGAAGAACCTGTACTGAGCTTCAGGAGTTACTGTCACACTGTAAGTCTACTAGCCCTATAATTCTACATATTTCTACACAGCACTTTATATTATTGATAATACTTTCAGTCATTCATAAAACTGTATGACGTTGCAACAATTTTTGCATAATCTGGCATTACCACTAAAGAACCTATAAACACCAGGGTTTTTAAAATATGGACCTTTGACTAATTTTTTATAATTGTAAAGGAAAACGATCCATAGTCGCATAGAAGTCACTTTTTTAAAAAGTAGATTAATATGTATGCAGAAATGTACGCTTCACGTGAAATTTATGACTGGATTCATAATAAAGTATTCCTATTCAAATTCCTAGATTTCATTTCAGACTAAAATTCGCTGAGCAATCTGACTGCTCCTTATTTGTCATATTTTGTTTTCAAATTATCATTACACATTTTCATTTTTTTTTACTTGAAAATTTGTTTGACTTCAATTCAAATTTCAGGTGTTAGAAATTCATATGGAAATACAAAAGCTATAATAAAAAGCTTTTATAAGTAATTTTCATTTCATTTCTGTTCTGATATAGTGCACATTAATCCAGATTACACGTGCTAATTTTTTGGTTTCAGTTCAGTTTTTTTTTTTTTTTTTTTTAACTGAAATATTTCTGCACTGCTAATTTTTATCGTTTTATAGTTTTTGTTTCCCTATACTTTACTGTTTATCACGTTATCACACTACAAACCTCTGCGAACAAAACAAAGCATTCACCAACATCTTGCACCTTGATTTGTTCCTCACAACACATTATGAATCATACAGGTTAACTTGATAACTGACCTTACCTCGTTTATGAATGCTCATTTTGTCTTCCGGGCCAGCAGGTGTCACCGGTCTTGGAGGAGCGCGCACACATTCTCCATCTCTCTCTCTCGAAGCTGCGTTTCATGGATGACCCCGAGTCCTTCTTACGGCGCTCCGTGCTCATCAACAACCTTCTCCGTCGTCTCAGAAACGAAATCCTCCTCCAGAGTGACTGGTGCTTCCCATCAGGTCCCACAGCAACACCTTGTCCCCTCCAAACCCCTGCCACAAATACCCCTCTTCCCCTGCAGCCCTGCATTACACCGCCCGGGCCGTACCGCAAACGTCTGCGTCTGCTGAGGAGGGAAGGGCCGGAGTGTGTCCCAGCCTGCTGCTGTTTATACGCAGCCGGCCGTTACCTCCAGCTCCCCCTGTCTGTGTACGAACAGGATGTATACTCCAACTCTCACCCTTCTTCTTCATCGACTTCAGTAAGATTTCCACAGCTGCTGGAGGAGGAGGATGAGGAGGAGGACAGTGATGAAGAAGAGGACTCTGTTTGTCCTATGTTGGCTCTGTGTCAAGCTGAAACCAGAGAGCAGAACAGGACGTGGGATGGTCTGCGGCCGCCGAGCCACAGGGAAGACAAGACCCTGGAGAAAGAGAAAGAAAAGGGGAAGGAGAGGGTTAGAGGAGGGGAGGAATCACAGCGACGGCTTTCAGATGCTATAGGTTCTGGACACCCTGGGTCTCTCGCCAGGGCTCACGTGAGGGGAAAATAACAACTGGACACTTGCTGTGGAAACAAAGGGAGAAACTGGTTTCCAGCAGCCTTATAGATCCGTTATACGAACCAGAATATCAACGGTCAATGTTTTTGAATTTTTAGGTACTTTTTGTAATTCTGGATTACGCAAAACCACAAATCAAAAGGGACAGCGAATTCACATATTGCTAGTCTCTTGCGAAAACTACCATACTGTGCCTTAAATGTTCTTGTTTAATATGTTTGATGTGTTCGTGGAGATTTGTGACTGAACCAGTTTAATCCACAAATAAGTATTTAAGCTTCTTTCCATAAACTCACAATTTTGAGAAGAAAAAGTGAACTGCAAGGTATAAACTCATAATTGTGATTTTAAAAACTGAATTGTAAAATAAGAAGTCACAATTACTTTTTTATTTTATGGCAGAAAAAAAGAATTGCAAGATATAAACTCGGAATTCTAATACAAAAGTCAGATTTGTGAGTTTATATCTTGCAGTTCTGACTTTTTTCTAAGAATTAAAAGTATGTATCTCACAATTCTGTGTTTATATCTTGTAATTCTGCCATTTTATTTATTCCGTAGCAGAAATGGCCTTTCATAGTGATGGGCACAATGTGAAAAAAAGATTCACAATCATTCAGAATCTGTAAAGAAAAAAAAAGATTAAAAAATGGTCGAAATTTAATTTTGTTAATATCATAGACACTTGGCGAAATGCATGACCTGGGTTGCTGTCCATGACGATCATCACGTTTACATGCAGTGGATTTTAGCCAGAATGCATGAGGCCCTGAAGGTGGCCATAATGTTCGATACACTTTTATTCCATTTAGCACCCTTAATATTTCATACATTTACATATTCAGGAGACAAAACATTCTAATTAACACCAGCTGACAGAGATCACGGATACAGTTACCTCAGTGTCCATATTAATCTGTTGTTTTGAGGTCCACTGATTCAAGTGATTATTTGTACGAAAGAGGGAATCTTCATTCACTATGAACGTTTTTATTTTCATGCACTTTTTTATATTGTTTGTGTTTTCTCTGCATTTATTTTATTTCTAAAAAAACATAATGGGAGAACCTCAGACATGAGCACAATTTATACAGGCAACAATACTGGTAGGGAATGAAATCAAATCTTAAACATTGTTCGGGTTTGAACGTGTGTGTTTTTGTGAAATGTGTTAAGAATAAAGGAATGATCTCAAGCTCACAATGTTCCCTTTATCTCATTGTGATGTTATTATATCTGGCATGCAGCTTATTTCTTTGGATTCTCTCTCTCTCACACACACTTCCTCTCTCTCACACTCATTCGTTCTTATTACTCTTGCTGTCACCTTTTTGCATCCTTCCTCTATTCTCCATTATCACTATGGAAACAATTTTTACTGGAAGAGCTGTCCGGGATTATCTGAGGCAAAAAGAATGGTTCATAGCAAACACACACCCCACGGTCAAACATGCACTCAGTGGTTATTATGAACACACACATACACGTTTTCGCACCTGGAGTTGAGATGCTTTTAAATGGAGCACACATTACTTCCGTTAAAGCAGTGGACATAGGGTGATGTGGGCTTTTCACCTTTGAAATTTAGCAAGTGTCATTTTAAACGTTAAAATGTATCTTGCTCCATGGTTCAGACCCAAGTAATTTATCTTCAGATTCGTCGTCAGGTTTTGACATTACACAATGTACATTTGTCAGCGTCCTTGTTTGCATATTTATCAGATTAATAACACTGCTTGGAGTAGGCCTAGTACAGCGCGCGAGGAGCATGCGAGCTGTTTCAATACCTGTTCGTCTATCATTGAAAATGTTGCAACGTAAATCCGTCTTGAATCTTCAAAAGTGTAGTCCAAAAATAATGCTGTCTATCTTCGCCACTGAAGTTCGTAGTCACTGTTTCACAAAGGGTTATCTCGGACACTAAAACAGACCGCGCAGAAGATCCTTCGACGACTAAGTATATGAATATTAATGAGGACAGGATTTAGGCAGTTTATGATTGATTGACTTTCTCGTTCTCAAAACAGTGTGAAAAAATACATAAACTAATTTTTTTTAAATACGGTGCAGTTTACACGGCCTAGGCTGCAGTGTCTTATTTTAGAGTGGTCAGGAATGAATAAAGTCAAGTAATTACGAATCAGATGATTCAAAGATTCTATCAAAGTATTCAGAAGGACTCCTACTGGTATAGGCTGTGTCCAAATTCAGGGTCTGCATCCTCCTTAGGATCCTTCCTACCCGGTTGAAGGAGGAGGGATCCTCCGATGTCCGCAAAACCCGGAAGTCGGTGTTTGTGAATTTGGACAGCCTACCCTTCTTTCAGTTCCCTCCCTTACCCGTTGCTCATATCCTGTTGCCTAGCAACCGTGACAGCGCCAAGCAAGAAGCGGGAAAATGGACAAACAAAGAGTTATTCTCCTCATTTTAATTATTTTGGAAGAAATAAAGCAATTAAATAAATTAAATACTTTCTTTGCTCGTTGTCGGAGAGTTTTTTATATCAGACAACAAGACAGTCACATCCAGGTAAGCCATTATAGCCTATTTTTATTTGTTTTTAAGTATTCTATTAATTTCTCCTACAAATTCATTGAGCCGAAGCATAAACTTTAGCATGTTTTGTCAGAGAAACTCCTCTCCCACTCCGCTACCGCTCGCTTCGTCCGCCATTACGCTCTGCCGAAAAGAATTATGGGATAGGTAGGACGGGAAAGGATCCACCACACCCATCCTTCCAATTCGGGGAAAAGGAGGACGTATTTGTGGGCCGCATTTGAAGGATCCTACGAATTTGGACAGCCTTCGTCGCGGCGCTGTGACGTAACATCCTTCAAATGAGTACTCCGAAGGATGCAGACCCTGAATTTGGACACATAATATGCTATAATCTGAACGATTCTTTGTGCTGGAAAGAATCAAAAGATTCGATTCACTTGGATGAATAAAAAAAAATTCACAGCTGATTCTTTTGTGGTGTGTAGTAATTTGTAGGCTATTCGAGGTCACAGAAGACACTCAGACATTTGACACCCGTTATAAAATATCCCTCTGATTAAGCCTCCCAAACAATCACAGAATCAATCATTTTTGGGACAGATTAGCCCTAGAGCGACCCTCTTTCAGAATTAGAAATGTGAAACGTTGCTGTAAAAATGGATTTATATAGAGCCTTATAAAGAAAGATTGCTGAAGGAGTGTTGATTTTTATGTCACTCTTGCTTTTTTTTCTCATTACCACGTTTTGGCTTTCTCAGTCTCTCCTGAGCCCTTCTTGACTAACATATTGTTGTAGTTCAATCATTCTCTCGCACACTTCCCCCCACCAATCTCCTATTTTCATATCTGTGTAATGACAGGTCTGGCTGCGCTTTGGAATTATTTGAGAAAAGTGTTCCCGGTCTGACTAATGACACAGGATTCAAGAGCTATCAGACAGGGAGACATTTTTCATTGGGAAGAACGTTATTTGCAGCATTTACGCACAGTTAAACAGACAAGTAGTAAACAAAAAAGGCTTCACACACTCTGAATGCACTTAAATGTCACATGAGTCTAATTTCAACCCCGACAGCCGGCCTCAGCGTTCACCTCACCTTCCCTGGGGCACCATGGCAGTTTGAGAGAGAGGAACTGTGTGTGGGTGTGTTGTGATGCACAGTATGACAAGCATCATGTCATTGTCAACACTAATAGAGGAGCAGAGGAGCATGATGCCTCTACTCTCTCTCTCTTTCTGTTCTTCCAGGCGTAGAATCTGTCTAATGCTATTGACTCAAACTGTCATCCATCAACACATATCTTTGGCAGCTCGGCGTTGCCATGGCAACTGCCCCTTGCCAGGCAGAGGTTTTAGATCAAAAGGCATTCATTGCCAGTTTTCCCCCTGCCCCTTTTCACCCTCATCACTGGTCGACGTCCTCTTTTCTTTTCTTCTTTTTTTTCTTTTCCACTGACTCTTTCCACTCTTTCTCCTGTCTTTTTTCCTTCTTTCATCGTCCCATGTTATCCATCTATTATCCTTACCGATTACCAAGCCTCATAGACATTTCTTTCTTTTACTAAATATCTTTTTTCATTACTGTTTGTTACTTTAAACCATCTCATCCGAAACGCTGGAGGAAAAGAACAATAAAACTTATCTGTATGACTTGCAGGCACAATATGGCAAGATTGATGAGAAATAACAACCTGATTTCATGAGAAAATATAACTATTTTTAATGGTGGTGATTTCATAGGAATCTGTATAATGGGATTCATACAAAAATGTATGATCTTTCGAAAAAAAGCATAACCTCAACCTAAACCTAACCATCATTTATAGAAATCGGCCACCATTTGCCAAAATGTGAAGTAGTTGATAAAACAGACAGTGTCATAGTGACCTTAAGTGATAATTGATTTTCTTTCACTGGAATAAATTACCAACTGGTCAAAAGTAGAAATGGATGTTTTGTCAGACACTGACACCTAATTAAGTCTATAGGTCCCAGGATTTCATGTAGGCCTACCTTTTTGAACCTAAATTACACACAAGCCTAGCTATGTTTTTTGTTGGAATGTACTTGTTGTGATCCGTGGTCATTGATCAATTGTTTTGTTATGTTAAAGTAAAGAATAAAAAAAATTGTTTCTCGAATTGCCATGAGATTGTGTTGGAAGAAATCTGTCTGAAACTGAAAAGCATAAAAACTGTCAGTGAGGTGTAAGCAGATCAAAAATCTACAAATGAGATCATTTGTATTCGTTGGTATTGGCCACCAATTGCCAAAACGTTGACATGAAAATTGAGTTTGCTGAAAGTAAATTAAGAAAATGAAAAAAGTTAACGCATCAAAGCTCAACAATGAAGATGATAAACAGGATATGTGGCTTAAACATAATACTTTTGTCACAAAATTACCACAGAATGTTTTTTTTACTTATTGTTTTCTTTTACTGATTCGTTGAAAATAGTTGCTGTATGTTGTGTTCAACAGAGTCCATGCTCACTGGACTGGACCATAAGAATTGCTTTTTGACCTTTGATGTCCTCTGCTATGAGTGAGATGTAAGTTGCCTCTACCAATGTAGATTTCATTTTAATATTTAGGAAGATCAGACAGTTTACAAATTAGCAGATTATTAGCAGAGACTGCTACATTCCCTCCAATGGACCCTTAACACCATTATGACCTCATCTACTCTTGATGAAAGATGCATCAGAATTGTTTTGACCAAAACTTTCAGATAGTGTATATATAGGAGTTGTTTATATATGATATATAGGGATAATGTACAGTCACTCAGTCATCGTAAAATTGAAGTCTTGCAGGGCGATCAGGACATGTACAGTACAGCATTATTCACAGAGACTGCAAGGAATATATGAAAGTTCATTACTATTATTATTAAATTCAAATTTAGGACAACTTTTTTATTTTTTCTAAGGTTACCATAATTTTTCCTTTCAGTCAATGCCCATTTATTTATTTCTTCCCAAAAGGAGATATTTCACTGTACCTTCTCTTGATCTGGACTATCTCCTGTCGGTAAAAGGGAAAATCCGTCAGGAAGGATTGCTGGACTCACACCTGAAAACCAATCTTGACTTCTCTATTCAAACCCTGGAGGCCTTTCCAGCATCCAAGCGGCGTGACGTTTCTCTAACACTGGAAGGAGAGCGCCACCTGGTGCGTATCACCGCCGGGACACCTGTCCTGTCCTACATGGCACATGGGCACAAACGGTCCGCAGCTGCTTCAAAGGACCCAACCAGAATCTCAACTCACAACCTCCAGCCTGGCAGAGAGCCATTTTGCTGGACATTGCTGTCGTGATGAGTTGGAAAGCTGCTTCGAGCAAGCTAAAAAAGCCCTGGCTGACAAAAGCCCATCAGTTCTGGATCACATGGAGCTCAAGATCACCTGTGGAGAGCTGCACCTCACATACAGTACCCATCAGCCCCTGCACACCCTCCACATCCAGCCACGGCGTAGAGTTTTCTTGGGCAGAATGCTGTCTCTAGAGAAGATCCTAGAGACAAAGGCGCACCTGGAGAAGAGCGGAGAGATGAGAAAAGACCTGTTCACATGTTTTCAGCACTTGCTGCAGCACTATGACCAGTATCAGAAGGAGGACGCACGTATCATTCTTCAGGGTGATGGGGAGATGCTGGAGTTTGTCACTGGCAGAACAGACAACCATTCAACTCAGTACTTCATCTTCACCGATGCCCAGAACAAAGCTCACAGCCAGCGGGTGCGGGACAGAGTTGTGGGTGTATGATTAAGAATTATGAAACAGCTGCTTCCATCTCTGAGAACACCAGGCATATTAGGTTTTGAATCTGGTTATTGAAGGATGCAGAACTAAAATTATATAAGTAATGCTAACACTTATAATTGTATGTATTTGGGGGTGTGGTCATAATTTCCCAGATGGCAGATTTTTCTTCAATGAGAGATTTATAGCCCTAGCCCTGCACATTTTGTATGTCTCCCTTATCAGACACACCCAATTCATGTCTTGCAGTCTCTACTAACGAGCTGATAAGTTGAATCAGATGTGTTAAATAAGGAGACATACAAAGGGTGCTTCTCAAACAGAAGGCTGCATCCTACCGAGGCTGTGTCCTTCCTAGTTCAGTCCTTCAGAGTCTTGTAGGCTAGAGTCCTCATCGGCATATTCTAGAATAAAAGCCAAAGTATATTTCGGCCATCCTCGTCTGCGCACCATCCGTATTAAAAGATGGTCTAGTAAGTGCGTGTGGCTACGTCACATATGTTCCTGCCCTCACAGTCACGGCACAAAAATACTAAAAAAGGGGGAAATGGGAAAAAATACTTTGTATTACAAACCTTTGGCTTTCTGGTAATGCAATACAATGAATCACAGCTGTCAACAGTCTCCCCATGGCTTTATTGAGTAATTTACACCAAAACAAAAATAACATCTATGCTTTCATGTCCAAAAACATTCTTTTTGTCTAAAATTTCATAATAAATTCAGACAAGCTCATAAATGACTCGTTTTTACGTCAGTTTATTTTCATGAAATGGAATGGGGACAAAGGATTGTGGATGATTGAAGGTCGCAAAGGATACATAACATGCAGCCTTCAAATTCAGCTGAATTAAGGATGCAAAACGAAGGCTGTCTTCCAAGGATCCTTCCGATTGAGATGGCCTTCAGCGACGTTTGATGATGTGGCAGCCGAGATACGCAGCCTTCTGTTTGAGAAGCACCCAAAATGTGCATGGCTAGGGGTCCTCCACGACAGGTTTGAGACCTGATTTATAGTATAATCTTAATCTCTCTGTAAATTGGTTATATGGCCTTGCCACTGTATGCTTGATCAAATATAAGAATAACAGAAATAAAAGTTATATTTTTAGACTTATTTTCTGGCATGCCAAAAAAAATTGAAAGTTCACTTACATTGTCTGATAAATATTTTAAACATTAACATGTCTTTCTTGATGCTTCATTGCAGTTGCCTTTAAAACACAAATACAAAAAAAATGAAGTAAATCTTAAACTCCATTAAAAACCATAAACTAGTTTTAAAACTATGCTAGCCATAAAACTTGTTTAACTTAGCTAACATACGATTTATTTTCTCAAAAGGCTACTGGCCAACATTAACTAACACCTGAACAAAATTTCCCATTATTTAACCTAATGTTAATATAAAATAAGCGTTGCTGAAGCCGAATGATCAGCGTCAGAGGAGACGAGCGGTGCTGTAAAAGATGTTTCATGAGACTAAAGAAAACTGAACATCTAGTCATGTACATTTATCAGGTTATCTGACATATTTTTACCCTAAAGCACAGCTCTGCTTATTTGCTGCTTTGCATAGTGGTCGCTTTTTCTCCTCTCGCCCAACGGCTCGTTTGTTTCCTGGAAAATGAAACTTACCATATCCAGCAAGAGTTTGAGAAATTGAAACTTACAGTAAAATGAGACTGAGAAGGAACACCTCAACGAACTGCTTGAACATTTGCTGAAATCGCTTGACAGCCTACTTAAAAACGTTTTCCCTCTAAACCGAGTTCTAGCTTTCATTTGAGCACCGCTCTGGACGGACATCTAGGTAAGTCTGTTCTGCTTTTCCAAATGTTTAAAGTAATCTACACAAACTACAAAACGTTGCGTATAGGCTATTTTAAAGTCATTTGAGATATCTGGTAACACTGAGTAAATGACAATTCTGTAAGTTTTATAAAATACATCTCAGTCAAACTAACCACACAAAACAACTGATTATTCAAAGCTAACTTATCTTAAATCTATAAAGGATGATACTTACAAACTGAAAATGATCTATTTTTGAAAAGTTGCCTACAAATGGACCTCTGTAAATTTTGTTTGCACACCCTTCAAATGATATCATAATCTTCTGTGGTAACTGAAAGAGGGGATTTGCTATCTACAGTAGGAATGAGATTGGTTAATTTTATCAATTCGGAGTTAGGCTATAAAAGACCCCTACACTTCTGATCACCCTGTATATTTTGCGATAATGACTGTATTTTATTTTTCATAAATGAATGCCATGTCTGATGACAGCTTGGATCATTCTGAAGAATTTTTGGCCTGCTAGAGAAACCCCTCCTCGTTCTCAATGGACACTTCATTGTAAGTACATTTAATAATGATCTGCAGAAGGAAGTTAAACTTTCATTAAATGTGAAAATGTTTCTTTCTTTCTTTCTTTCTAAGCTGTTACCCCAGTTTACGACCTGCCACAGAAAGCATAATGTCTGTGATGCATGAACTGAATGAAAAGAAAATGACAGACAACACCCTTCTCTCCAACTTGGACTTTGCTGAGAGATTCTTTAGAGAGCATCCTTTAAAACTGTGCTCAAAATTGGTGGTTAAAGGAGCTTACTCTTGTGTACAAATTGGTGGGAGTATCAATTCTGTTTTTACTATAACATCAGAAAACAACCAAACTTATGTCAATGTCTGTGTCTGCGACATACCTGACAAAGAAATTACTTTCATTGACGCCAGGCACTTTTTCAACCACTCCTGCCAGGATGAAATTAAATCCTGTTTTACACAGGCTCAAGAAGCTATTGCTAACGAGAGTCTGACAAGAATAAACATCAAATGCAACCGGTTCTCAGTCATGTACGCCAGTCGATATGATGGTTTATGCGCAACTGTGGAAACGAAATGTCAGTTAAAGCTAGAGAACCTCACTGCTGAAGGTTTACTGAACAAAAAAGTCTGGCTGCAGAAAGAGAAGCCCACATGTCCTGGTCTGATAGCATGTCTAGACCATCTCTTTAAGCAATACCTGGACACTAGGTGTGCTATAAGGAACTTCTATAGATTCATCCTACATGCAGACAAAGAAATAATAAGAATCACTTCAGGTGAAGAAAACGAAAGAGAATGTATATTGATAGATGATCATGAAAGGGTCTTAATGTTTCCTCCAATATTGCGATAAAAGTTATGACAGCACTCCAGAACACTGCAACATATTCTGTTGAAATATCTTCACATGCATTTTAAAGACCTGATTAAGTTAAATCATTGCATCAGCATAATCCCATTAATTAATAATTCTACATTAGTTGAAAATATTTGCTCCCAAAAAACAAATCTTACAATGGCATTACCTTTGGAGTACAATAAAGTATATGTAATGTTTTTATTTGGTTTTTAGATTAGCATGATTTGTAATATGTAAATTTTTTTTTTTAGATTTGCATGATTTCCTACTTCATCTGTGTTCACTGACAAAAATTGTAGTAGATTCTGTCTTTCTCTACTCAGATTATTGTTGACATTCTTTACTATAATAAAAATAAACAACTTCTTTATTTGTTATTTGTAGTTCTTTATCCTGAATGTATTTTGCCTTGGATTGTATTAATTAGTGTGATAACAATCAGTTAATTTGGGTATTACTGCATATAGCAATGTACAAAAAAAAAAATAATTTACGAGTTAAAAAAAAAAAAAAGTTACAGGGAATTTAAACCATAGTAAAACTGTATAAAAAATGTATTGTGTGTTTGACTAACTGTGTGGTTGAGTAAATGCTCTATTTTCTTCTTCAGCACAACTCTCAATTCTTGGTTAAAAATACTAGTTGAGTTTTTACTTATTTACCTGACCTCTGTCAGCTGCTTTTTCCAACTCTAGTTAATCAATTCAAGGCCAGCTGCTGTTAAAACAAAGAGTGAAACATTATATTCAATTACTAATTAAGTGACAAAGAGCTTTTATGAGTTTAACTCTGTTGCATCCGATAAATCACGCCACACTAGTCCTGTATGGAAGCATATGTGTAGCAAAATTCAATTTGAAATGTAAGATGCAAAATGGCAATGCAATATGTAAATGTAAATGTACTTCTGTATTTAAATTTACATTTTCCCATACATATGTGCAACATTTAGTACAAAATGAAAATTAAATGATATAATTTAAATTTGCCATTTTCTACAGTAGTTTTAATATGCAAATTAAAAACATTTTAAAGCTTTATAAGTTGCAAAATCAAAATGTATTACCCAAATTGATTAAATATGTTTAACATGTCCAAGCAAAAACTGTAGCAAAATGATCATTTAAATGCTGTTTTTCCTAAACTCATTTAGACTTCGGGGTAGTGTAACGATCGGCCTAATCGGTAGCGTTACAAGAATAAAATTGGGGTCAGACTAAACTGTGAGAGGTTTTGAAGTGTTTTAAAAGATGAGACGACAACAGAAATAAAGTGAATAAATGAAGTGTATTTACAATTTCTACCAGGAACTTAAAACAACACAATACGACAAAGAAGCCTTAGGCTGTTAAAAGCATAGTCCATTGGTTCCATACCATAAAACAGTCCTTAAGAGTCCTTGCGTGCTGTAAGTCCCAATGTGTAAGTGTCCACCGGTGTATATACAATCCAACTGTAGTGATGTGGTTTGCTGGAATGGTAAGTCCTTAAAAGCAACTCCTCAATCCAGCTTTGGTCCTCTTGACAGAGACCTCTTTTGTTTGCCATGCTGCTTCATTTATGCTGGCTATTTCCTGTTTCCTGTCATGTGATTGCTCACATGACAGGCAGCCCCATAATCATTTAAAGACATACACACATAAAACCGATAAGAGGAATAAAATGGACTAAAATGACTAAGACAACATGTAAACCTATTAAAACTCTAATATACATAAAATCATTATAATACATAGAGTGGTTAAAACATGTGTCATGTGTGACAGTGTCACATAGTCGAACCCCCCCCCCCCCCCAGCCTACGGCTCCCCGGGGAAGGTACTAGTCCCTTGAAGGTACTGTCAGCCATTGTCCATGTAGTGGGTATCCTCTTGAATGCGTGTCCAAAATTGCCTTTGTAATAAATTAGATAAAACTAGGCCCTCCCACACAGGCACTAGTCTGCCGGAGGAATCTATGGGAACACCAGAGAGAGGTGGAATCCGATACCAGCCTGGGTGTCCTTGGGTAGGTGGCGCCGCTCCTCCCAGGACTAAGTTGCACCCAACCATGCTCGTCCGCCAGCCCCCCTGGCGTTTCCTCCTATCCGGTTTGCGGGTCTCTTTGGTGGATGATGTGATTGATGCTGATGAACGGGGATGAGGTGGACGATGAGGTGGTTTGTTGCTAGGGTTGATGACAGCACACTTCTTAAATACAGAAATACAATGCTATTTTACATATTGCATTGTCATTTTGCATATTACATTTCGAATTGAATTTAGCTACACATATGCTTCCATAGTCTGGGGGGATCTAAATGCAACATCTGTTAACACAAGACTGCCCTTCAGAGCATGTAAACACACACTACCTCTCCTTAACCACATTTCTTAGACTCACTACATTGGGAATGACATCATTCTGTTTTGAAGAGTTGAGAATACAATATAATTTTTTCCAGGTTTTTTTCTCACATTCATAATTACAGCAGTAGATTGTACAGTTACATGAGCCATTGTACTGAAGGGTGATCTGCGCTTACTTTTAAAATGTCCATTTAGTCTAGTTATTTTAGTTAAAATTTGGGTGGGGCGGGGCGGGGTGGGTGGGGGGTTCCCTTTATTTTTCCCCCTTGTTTTCACTTTGGATTTTCAAGACTGACTACAATTTGTGTAGATCTGATAGTAACATGACACCCCCTGCTGTCCTGGAGAGATACTGCAATAAAACATTTTCTGACCCGATAATCTCACCTTTCAGAAGAACCAGAGGTCAGACATTTCATTATATTGCATAACGCATCATTTTGAATGTCAACAGTTGTCTCATTTGTGACAATTTTATTTCTCCTAAGGTATTAAGAGAACCGTTTCAGTCAAACAATTTTATACTTTATAAAAAAGTTTTGAGAGAATTAAATTAGCCTATGTTTCTTGAGCTATGAAAGAGCAACCTTTGAGCAATAAAGTTTTCCTCCAAGGAGGAATAGATTAGATACAAAGGGATGAATGATGTTATTATGGAGCGAGAAAGAGATCTGATTTATTACAAATCTTCGCTGTGTTTGTGTGTGGCCGGGCGGATATATGAGGTTTTTCTGTTGGTGTGTGTCCATAGAAAACAGTAAAGCTTTCACATGTAAAAGGGTTTTATAACAGGTCCTCTGAGGACAAATAGTTGTGTGTGTGTATTTACATGAGTGTGAATGATTGTGTGTGCGTGCGCCCGTGGAAGAAGAATGATGTGTGGGTAAGTGTGTTAAACAGATGTAAGTGAAAACAGGCCTCCTGGCTGTCCGCTGGAGTTCAGTTAAAGCTGAGGAAGAGATAGACATCTTCAGCCCATTACACATGCTTTCGCTTAGCATTTGATCAATATACCATGTGCAGTCATCAACTACAGGAAACACATTTGTGAGATTGTGTGTGTTTGCTGTTCTTTTTCCAGTCTCAGCAGATTTTGTAAAGTAGCACTGATGTGGGATCAGTTACCCTTAACCAAACTGCATTCTGAATACCTCAAACTGAAACTCTGAAACTGTCCACGGGTCATAAAGCTGTTTCAAGTACTCCAGAGTGCAGTCTGGACGATGGGGTGTCGCCCCGCCCACCCCGAATTTCATTGGTTTATAACACGGCAAGCCTTATTGGTGTAGACCCGAGCATGTGCATTCCTTTGTGTACAATTTTGTAAAATTGATTTGGACATACTACAGAAATATGTGCTAACTCTAGAATCATAGGCTTTAATTATTATCTGTTTAGTAACCATAGTAATTTTAGTCAGATGAAGTCATTATTTAAAAATAAACTTTTGATGACAGCACCTCCGGGTTCTTCAGGTTATAAGTTAGCGCTTCATTCATATTTCCTTGAGGATCGGAAGGCCACGGATCAGCACTAAATTGGGATTTTATACGCAAATTGTGATAATTTACTGTATTTTAGACATGGACAAACACGAATATAATTTGTTATATAACGCGAATGTGTTTTAAATGACATGTTTTAAAGCACAACCATTTTTTTTTTGTTTGTTATTTATAGAGATGAGTTAGCCTATGTTGCTCAATGCGTCACAAACTTGTAGGTTATAAAGTGCAAATAAATATTTTCATGAGAAGCTCAATGTTTCCTTGTTTATATCTCAATAAAATATTTGAACATATATCGATTCTCTTACAGTTTTTTTAAGTTTCCTATCTTATAGTAAATAAGTGTCCGTGACATCAAATATTAATAATTTCTGTATCCACATCCTCATTGTGTGTGCGTGTTAATCTGTGTACGGGACAGTGGTGGAAAGAGTACTGAAAATATATACTCAAGTAAAAGTACCATTACCTTCCAAAAAATTTAGTTTGAGTAGAGTAAAAGTACTTGTCCAAAAAAACTACTTGAGTAAGAGTAAAAGAGTAGCCTATTTAAAAGTACTCATGAGTATTGAGTAGTGAGTACTGAGCTGTGGATTCTACCCCCTCATAATAACTGCTCTACACTGCAATTTATACAAATGTGTCCCTGCAGCACAAAATCAGTCATGAGTAGCACAGGTATATTTGTAGCAATAGCCAAAAATACATTGTATGGGTCAAAATTTTTGATTCTTCTTTTATGACAAAAATCATTAGGATATTAAGATCATGTTCCATGAAGATATTTAGTAAATTTCCTACCGTAAATATATCAAAACTTAATTTTTGATTAGTAATATGCATTGCTAAGAACTTCATTTGAACAACTTTAAAGATGATTTTCTCAATATTTAGATTTTTTTTTTTGCACCCTCAGATTCCAGATTTTCAAATAATTGTATCTCAGACAAATATTGTCCTATCATAACAAACCATACATCAATGGAAAGATTATTTATTCAGCTTTGTATAGATGATGTATAGATACTTATGCTTTTGTGGTCCAGGGTCACCTTTAAAAAACGTTGTACATTCTGGAATTCACATATCTTGTTTGTCATAAAGAATGAAGAATATCTATAATCCAGCAGTTTTGATTGATTTTGACTGCCAACTCTTTAAAACACATCAAAACAGCACAGAAACAGTATTCAGTTGAAGAAAAGATGAAAGTTATTCTCAGTACAATTATCCCCATTTAAATCATAAAGTTTGAAAAATAGATTTAAAATCATGTGTAAAGCCACTGAGAGCATGCTGTTGTTGCACATAAAATATTAATGTTTAGAACAGTGCAAATACAAACACCATTAGAAACTCATAGTTCAGCATCACACAGCATGATATGGGTTAAAATGAGAGCCAATTTCTCTCCAAAACGGAGCCAGTTTTAGCGTTTTGCAATAAAGAAACAAGAACAACTAAACTTGATCATTTATGTTACAATTTTAACAAATGCACATTGTTCTAGAAGGATGGCATCATGTACATTACATGTACATATACATTACTCGAATTGTTATGTCGATAAAACAATTTGTAAGGAAAAATGCATTAAATAAAAGTATTTCTGGGGAAACTTTTTCAAAAGAAAACACAAACGCAAGTCTCTTGCTGAGCCACGGCGGTCTCGGTGATCAGCAGCATCCACAACTGAATGCAACAATAAGTGTTGAACTTGAAATTTATGCGCGAGTGCACATGCTAAATGAAGGCGGATTGAATAAAATGGATAAAAAAAAGGAAATTAAAAAAAGTGTATTAATGAGCTGCAGTTTTATTACATCACGCGCTGAGTGACACAGATGCAGTATTAACGCCACAGGTCATCAATATTGGTCCTCAATTTGAGTACAATATTGCAAATCGTTTTACAGTGTTTCCAACACACTTTTTCACAGCGCGCATCACACGCTCAAACTCATCAAAAGTCAACAAGCAAAAACTTATCCAAGTGACTGCAGCTGAACGCGCGTGAGAGAGACGAAGCAGCGCAAATCGCGCGGCTCTTAAGTGAGTGGGAATTTACTGAACGTGGCAGTTGCGGGAGTTAACACTGTACGCAATACCCGCAACCTCACAGCATATTTCAGGTCGTGTGGATAGGCAAGCATATATACAAATCATTTAGTAAGCAGAAATCCAAAATTTACCTTAACATATTAGAGGAAGATGTGACTGCATTGATGCTTGAGGAATGCACTTCCAGCAGCCATGATAGACAGCAGCTGGCGATTAAAGTTTTCTATGCCCAATTTGATTTGACGAAAGTCACGAGACACTATCTCCCTATCCAATCATATTAATTAATAAAAATAAAATTAAAATAAGCATGTAACCACAAACGGAGGAAAATAGCGGAGTAAAAGTACCGATACATCACTTAAAATGTAGCTACTCAAGTAAAAGTAAAAGTACACAATTTTTAAACTACTCAAAAAAGTACAATTACTGATAAAAACTACTTAATTACTGTAACGTGAGTATTTGTAATTCGTTACTTCACACCACTGGTACGGGATGAATTTAGATTCAGTTATTAACACTCGATCATTATAGCCATATAGACCTGCGTAAATATCAAATATTAAATAACTCGGCGCTGTGAATCACTTTTAATAAAAGACCTTCTCTGTGAATAATATTTTTATTTATTTATTAAAGACTATATAGCTAAAAATCTAACATCTGTAGGCCTAATATAGTACAGTGATTGGTTATTTTTAAAGGATTGAGCCACAAAACCAGTAATTTAATTTGTGCATATCTATATATAAAAGTAGCCTATAAATAAAAATATTGCAGAGAAAATATATGAACATGTATTGTTTAAATACGCAGTAAAGCACATTAATAATAATATAGGTCAGATTTAATAACAGCTCTTTTAGTAAACAAAAACATTTAGGCCTATATGCAAATAAATAAATAAATGAGTGTGTGTTTCAGCAAGGTTTTTATTCCCATTATCCACACATAAAACCCCAGTTCACGCTGATGGGCTATTTGGTATTATTGTCTTATTTGTCACCGCACCGCACTTTAAATTAAAACCATTTGCGGGTTTGTCCTATGTCTTCCTGAACTACAATGAATGAAGTTTGTGCTTATCCATCGATCCTAAAATAAAGAATATAGGCTACATGTAAATATTAGACTAATTATACAAAACAGCTAAATCTCAAACAGTGGATCATTTTTATCAGCATCGCCCAGCTAAAACTGCTCAATGTTTAAGTATGTCTGCTTCGTGTACTGTGAAAAGTACAATAATATATGAGTTAATTTAACGTGCCATTAGGACTATATCATGGCCACGAATTAAGAATTTGTTCTGAAGACTTAATTCGTGAGCCGCTCATATTAAACAGCTCTCTTCTGCCCGAATGAGATGCCAACACCAAGCGTTTGATAGGAACTTACTCTAAATAATTCGTCATAAGTAAAAAAAATTAAAATAAAACACATTTGCTAATTGATTCTAACTAAAATAGCTGTTGTTAGCTCTTAATATTTCTGTAGTACAGCCAAACAGCGTAGATCATACATAAAAACGTATATAAAAGAATGCTCATGAGCAAACGTCTACACCAATAAGCTCTGCTGTATCATAAGCCAATGAAATTGGGGGTGGGCGGAGCGACGCGTGTCGCCCCGCCCCGCCCCTTCGTCCAAGGTGCACTCTGGGGCTACTCAGCTGTTTAAAGTTACACAGTATAATTAGTGTTGATTAATGAGAGAGTGCAAAAAAAAAAATACATCTTTCAAACCATGTCACACTTTAATAAAATATTAGAGCTGTTGGGATCCATATACAGAGAAAATTATTATTTTTTAAATGAACATGGCTCATTCAGACCTCCCGAGAATCACTAGTTGTAAAAGAAACACAAATCTTAATTTATTTGTCTATTCGCTATGACAAGATGTCCTCCGTCTACACCAGTGCTTCGAACCACATTCATCCGCACTGAGGAGTTTTTAGATATCACCTGTGTTGTTCGGCTTTGCTTCAACCACAGGCGAAGGCAGCACAAAGTTAAGTATGTGATAACAGTTCAATAAATAAGAAGTTACTATCAAGAAATTCACATTATATTGCCACTTACTTTGTCTACTTTTGCTCCGCCAGTAAAAATAGTTCCAAACCAACCCACAGCTGAATCGGCGGCATCTCCAAGCAGCACACTGTAGCTAATGGTGGTTCGTTTTTGATTTGAACAAATCGATTTAGTAAATGATTCAGTGACTCACAAACAAAGCCCGTCACTTGTTGCGTTCATGAGCGAATTGTGTTCAGTTGTAAAACTTATTGGATTATGTTTTACAAGAAAATACTGTTTCCGTTTTTCTGAAACATGTAACGTTTAATTCAATGTATTACTTTGCTTCTTTGTAATTGTTTGTGAAATTTACTAGCAATTTGGGACTGCAAATTATTTCTAGACCAATTTTCTATATCCATTGTACACTAACAATCCTGCTGCTCTTGTTGAGGAAAGCTGGTCATTATTGTGAACATGATTATGATTAGTAATGATCAGCATTACTGAAAATGTTTATGAGAACAAACCCTTAAATAGAAAAACGGTCCTTTTCCTGCCTTCAGAAAACTGGTCGGTGTTTGATTAAAGTGCAACAGCCCATAGGGACTGAGCACAACTCTCTCCATAGCAACAAAAGCAAGAATCATGGGATTTTCCCTCTAATTCACTCAACCTGGTTGACGGTAACATTATACACAGCATTTTGTATCTGTGTCTATGGAATAAAGCCATTCGCCATGAGTAAGTATTTTCCCACAGAAATGTGGAAGGGAGCTTCTGAGGTTTTGTATGTATGTGTGTCTGGCACGGCACATAAAGAGCCCATGCAGCGTCTTGAGCGATGAAGTAAGTCCTTTGGCAAGGCCACCAGTAATTGAATACAGTTCTTGTTCTGAGTTGTGTTTGATGAACACACATACTGTAGCAGATGCTCTTGACTCATTTGTGAATGTGCTGTTTATATACAGAAGGGTTAGGTTTAGTGGTGTAGAGAATGGAAAAAGGCCTAAAACAATAATAGGTGAAATTACATTTGTTTAAATTATGATTTGTTTCTAGACTAAGGTATTTAAGAGTTTGCATATAGGAACTGTCCCACGTTTATTGCAGTAAAAAAAGACTTAAAGTGATATTTCACCCAAAAATGAAAATTCTCTCATTAATTACCCACCCTCAAGTTGTTCCAAACCTGTAAGACCTTCATTCATCTTCGGAACACAAATATTTTTTATGAAATCCACAAGCTTTCGGACCTTGAACATGGTAAGACTCTTGCTGTCTATGGAGGGTCAGAAATCTCTCAGATTTCATAAAAAATATCTTAATTTGTGTTCCAAAGACGCACAAAGGTCTTACGGGTTTGGAACAATATGAGGGTGAGTAATTAATGGCAGAATTTCATTTTTGGATGAACTCTTTAAACTTTAAAATTCATATGTACTTTCAATCAGTTTAGGGGTGATTGGAGTGCACTACACCACCAAAATGTAATGTAATGTAACCGTCCAGTGAAGGTCAAAGTTTGACAATAGACTTTAATTATGGAAACAATAAACTGGACTTTTGGGCTTTTTTTATTTACTTCTAGCTTCCACTATTACTTCCAGCATCAATTTTGATAATATAGTTTATATTAGTTGAACAATAAATAATCCTTTGAGCATGTTCTTGAAAACCGAGTAGTTTGATCTGGGTTTCAGTTATCATCTCAGGTTATATGTCTTTGTGTTTTGGTGTTAAATATTCTTAATTATTTTTTCTTAATGTGCTCTTCTAATTGCCATTTTACCTTATGTGCATGCAATTGTGTTTTTTCATTTATTTATGTTAAACTCTTTACGTCATTTTATATTTTTCTCCCCTCTGTATATGACTTCATTGCACCTTACAATTTAGCTAAATATCATTTAAACCTTTTTGTATATCATTGTATACCCAGTGTAGTGAACTATAATGTATAAACATAAGATTTTTATTCATAATAAATGCTGTTCTTTTGAACTTTTAAAAAATTCTACAAAAATATCAAGCAGCACAACTGTTTTCAATGCTGGTGATAATAAGAAATGTTTCTTGAGCAACAAATCAGCATATTTGAATGATTTCAGAAGGATCATGTGGATGTGGGGTAAATACAAAACAGTTCATTGTTCAATTACAACAACATTTTACAATATTACTTCTTACTGTAATTTTTATTTTAATTATTTATTTTTTGTCTTGAGTGTAATATTTTTTTAATGCTTCAAATTAAAACCATACATGGATAATTAAAGCTAAATGTTGTTGAAAAACTTTTTTATTTGTCACAGACATTACAATTGTCCTGAAGACAATGTGACACGACGAAGAAGAACATGAGAAACACACAGCGGCAAAGCTCACACACTAGGCATTGTACCACGTCTTATGCCTCCTATATGCCACTGTTAACGTAACACAGGAATCTCATGGGAACACAAGAGAACATTTAACTTGTTAATGCCCTAGATATATTCAGAGATTTAACTAAGTAGAAATCTCTAGCAATAATAACTCTAGTAATAATTTCAACATTAAGGTAGTTTTAGGTAGTAGTGTGGATCACTCTACCCATGCTGACCACTCAAATGTTGTATAATATATCAACCGGATTAAAATGACAGCCACTTTAGACATTTCACAACATTTACACACATTTACATCCATGTTTTCATGTGAGACACATAGAGACCTGAACAAAGAAAACATTTAGACATACCTTGAAAGTAATTTTAAAAACAACAGTGCTAATAAAATAACATTTTCTGAAAGCTGCAGGTAAATTCATGTAATTTGTGCAAGAATAATATTTGCAGTTGTCACACAATACAACCTTATATAGAATAGAATATATATATTATCGTCTCTGTGGGTATTTCTAACCTGTAAGAGCACAGCTCATAACTGCTCTACGAATTCTGTTTTACCCTCATTGATTATTATTATTTAGTTTTTTGCTTTTTGAAGTCCAGCTTGTATTTACCCTCCACTCATTAGAAACACAAGCATCCCATCTGTTTTGATTGCTCACCACTGTTTCTTTGTAATGGAAGTTAATCCATAATGCTACTGATCTCTCCCTAATCATGGGAAAACAAAAGTATGGCTTTTTTTTTTTTTTAAATAACTAGGTCTAAGGCACACAGTAGCTCCTCCCCCTGTAGCAGGTGCTGCCACCCAGTCACAGGTGCATTTACCTCACAGTCATAACGGGTAAGCTGGGGGAGGGCCATCGTTACGGCTCCACCCTCTGACGATCTGCTCAATAACCTACTCGCAACATCTATGGGAAAAACAGAGAAAGAGCAATTAGTCACTGTTCAATTATGAAAAACAACTGATCTTACAATATTCACTAGGTTTCGCACAGTGATGTGTGGTCTCCATGGTGACGTACCAGATGGCAGCACCAGTATCGTGGCATGACGAATCCCTTCTGATGATGAAGAGTCTGATTTTCTGATCTTTTTCTCTGGAAAATCAGTCACCACCTGCAGCACAGAACCCTGGGAGAAAACACCATCAACAGTCAGTCATAAACTCTCCTTACACACATTTAAAGTAACAATAGGCCCGCTATTAATTATTGTGGATAAGTGCTATTATTTGTCTGATTTAAACACCCTAAAGGAGATTATTTTGCTATAATGCCCAGCTGACTGCACATTATTCTGCTTATTCACAGCTTCTTACCAAACAAATAAATATTTGAAGAATATAGAAAAATAGAGGGAGAGAGAAAGAGAGCTATTAAAAGCATCACAATTATCCACAAGTAATTCACACGACTCCAGTCCATCAATACCTTTTGAAGCAAAAAAACTAAATTGCGATATTGTAAGAAACAAATCCACCATTAAGCCATTTTTAATTTAATTATGCTTCCTCCAGTTAAAAAGTCCTCTTGTTTTTGCTTGTAAACAGTGCTTGATTCATGCATATTTCTCTCCTGATTCAAATTTGAAGTTAAAAATATCTTGATGGATTTGGTCTTACAAACATGCCCTAGTAAAATAAGTAATATATTTAAAATACATTTATTTCATACTAAGTATAGTTCAAATCTATCAACATATTTACTGACAGATAACTCAAGACTTACTGATATAAAAATTATAATTTGCACTTTTCTTAATATTAAGTCTAAAATGTGTTTTAATGTCACTTTTGATGAGGATTGTATGATATTTTAATAATATCAGACTTTAAATGCAAAATTTAAAGTGTACCTGAAGTATATTTGCAATAGTTCCACTTTAGCACAATAAAATATACTAAGTATATCTTTAATTGTACTTCAGCACTACTTCTGTATTAAGTACAAAATTAGTTGTTCCAATTTAGCAGACTTAAAGTATACCAGTTTAGTATACTAAAAGTACAATTGCAGGACATTTTATTAAGTATATAAATATAAACTTGTATTTGTATTATACGTAGCATGAAATAAATGTATTTCAAATGCATTTAAGTATATTTATTTTTCACTAGGGTGCAGCTTTTCACTTCACAAGATGTTAATTGATGGACTGGATTCG